>NC_072476.1:2220000-2572500 GCF_027574615.1 Eptesicus fuscus | reverse complement strand
GATTTCAGCAAGTGTGGGTCTTTGAATTAGCCTCCAGGTAGGTTCTGAAAGGTTCCTTCGGGGCCCTTTCCTCTTCCTCCCCAAAGGGAGCACTCGCTCTGCGTGGGAGCTGTTATTTTTCCTCTCCAGAAGCCTGTCCCCATTTGTCGTTTCCAGTTCTGATTTTTACGCTGAGGGAACGTTCCTCTCCTCTCGGCAGTCCCAGGGCAACTGTGGGTTACAGCACCAAGAGGGAGGGCACCAAGTCCAAGCATGGCCCATCAGAGGCTTTGGTCGTCGAGTCTGGGCACCAGATGGTTTAGCTCAATGGCAGGGTCATGAAGACACTGCCAGCTGCTGTACCTTCCGCTTCCTAGAGCTCCACACTTGCCCTGGCACCTCCATTTCTGAGGCCTGATTCTCTCCGTTTTACCTTCCCTTCTGTCAACTTCCTCCTCCCCCCAAATTGCTTCTTTGCTAAAGTTAGCCAGCCTTGATTCCTGTTACCCACAACCCAGGACCCGCTGGATCACCTAGGCCTCCCCCGAAGGAACGCTGTTCTTACCGAAGAGACGAAGAGACGTCGTAGCTGCCTGCAGAGCACACACCCTCAGCGGGGCCAGCACACCTTCTGCCCCAAGGGCATAAACTGGGCCTCTCCCTGGTAACCTGGGCCATCTAACAACTTGTCCATTCAAGGTGCTGGTAGGTCATGGGAATAGCACATCAGCTGGCATTATGTTGGAACGCTGAGGGTACATGATCTTTGAACCTCCAACTGTCCTCTTTGATGAATGAAAACGTTCTTGGCAAATGCTTTCCCTATGAGACCCCTTTAAGCCTCATTTGTAAAATAGTCACAATAATGAGGTTTGTTGTAGAGTCTATATATGTCCAGCACAATGTCTGACATACTATATATCATTGTTTCTAAGATACATTTTTTCACATTTCAATATCTCTAAAATTGATTTGCATTTTAGGATTAATGGCATATAATTTATTTTCACTTTTTATACATAAACTAATGGTGTTTTATTTTATTTATCTGTGTTTTTACATCAATTGTGTTTTATTTTATTTATTTACTTACTTATTTTATTTTATTTTTTAAATTTCTTTATTGATTAAGGTATCACATATTTGTCCTCATCCCACACCCCTCCCACACATGCCCCCACCCCCCTGTTGTCCTTAACCGCTGGATAGGCTCATATGCTTGCACACAAGTCCTTTGGTTGATCTCTCCCCTTTCCCCCCACCCTCCCCTATCCTCCCTCTGAGGCCTGACAGTCTGATCCGTGCCTCCTTGTTTCTGGGTCTGTTCTTGTTCATCAGTCTATGTTGTTCATCATTTCCCCTAGATGAGTGAGATCATGTGCTATTAGAAATACACTTATAAGAACCGAAAATGAGACAAGCAATAATGGTTATGGTGACAGGCAAATGAATCAGTCTGTTGTGAGTTTCTTTCTGGGCCAACAGTTCTTTTGAGACCCAATTTCAATGTCCAACAGTTCCTTATGTGTACATGTCAGCACTGACATTTCAGTTCTGGATGGTGGACAAATGGTAATGCAGGTCCGACCCTCTCTGGTTTGGTCCTGGGAAATTTTTATTTTAAATAAATTTTTATTGATTTCAGAGAGGGAGGGAGAGGGAGAGAGATAGAAACATTCATGATGAGAGAGGATCATTGATTGGCTGCCTCCTGCATGCTCCCTACTGGGGATTGAGCCTGCAACCCAGACAGGAGCCCTTGACCAGAATCAAACCCAGGACCCTTTAGCCCACAGGCTCACACTCTAGCCACTGAGCCAAACTGGCTAGGGCATCAATTGTGTTTTAGATTCAATAAAACAGAATACTCAATACATTAATTACTATGATGAAGTTTTAATTTACCTTTTTTTTAAATCTTTATTGTTGAAAGTATTACATATGTCCCCTTTTTTCCCCCCATCGGCCCCTCCTGCCCATCCCCACCCCCACCCCAGGCCCTCACCACCCCACTGTCTGCACACATGGGTTGTGCATATTTGCATACATGGTCTTAGTTGATTACCTCCCACTCACCCACCATCCCCCGCCTTTGCTCCGAGATTCTGCACACTGTTCCATGCTTCCATGTTTCTGCATCCATTCTGTTCATCAGTTTATTTTGTTACTTAGATTCCACATATGAGTGAGATCATGTGATACTTGTCTTTTTCTGACTGGCTTATTTCACTTAGCATGATGCTCACCAGGTCCCTCCATGCTATTTCAAAGGATACGAGATCCTTCTTTTTTACTGCTGCATGGTGTTCCATGGTATAAATGTACCACAGCTTTTTTATCCACTCGTCCACTGATGGGCACTTGAGCTGTTTCCAGATCTTAGCTATTGTAAATTGTAATGTTCATAGGGTTTACATACATTCTTTCTGATTGGTGTTTCAGGTTTCTTAGGATATATTCCTAGAAGTGGGATCACTGGGTCAAAGGGCAGTTCCATATTTAATTATTTGAGGAAACTCCATACTGTTATTTTTTTAAAATATATTTTATTGATTTTTTACAGAGAGGAAGGGAGAGGGATAGAGAGTTAGAAACATCAATGAGAGAAACATCGATCAGCTGCCTCTTGCACACCCCCTACTGGGGATGTGCCCGCAACCAAGGTATATGCCCTTGATCAGAATTGAACCTGGGACCCTTGAGTCCGCAGGCCAACGCTCTATCCACTGAGCCAAACCGGTTAGGGCATCCATACTGTTCTCCACAGTGGCTGCACAAGTCTGCATTCCCACCAGCAGTGCACTAGGATTCCCTTTTCTCAACATCCTCGCCAGCACTTGTCATTTGTTGATTTGTTGATGGTAGCCATTCTGACAAATATGAGGTGATACCTCCTCATCATTTTAATTTGCATCTCTTTGAGCATTTTTTTCTATTGATTTTAGAGAGGAAGGGAGAGGGAGAGAGAGATAGAAACATCAATGATGAGAGAGAATCATTGATTGGCTGCCTCCTGCATGCCCCCTACTGGGGATTGAGCCCGCAACCCAGGCATGCACCCCTGACCAGAATCAAACCTGGGACCCTTCAGTCCGCAGGCCATTGCTCTATCCACTGAGCCAAACCAGCTAGGGCAACTTTGAGCATTTTTTCATATGTCTTTTGGCCATCTGTATGTCCACTTTGGAGAAGTGTCTATTTAGGTCCTTTGCTCATTTTTTAATTGGATTGATGGTCTTCCAATTAAAAACTTTTATTAAGTTGCATGAGTTCCTTAAATATTTTGGATATTAACCCTTTATAAGATGTATCATTGCCAAATATGTTCTCCCATACAGTGGGCTCCATTTTCTTTTTTTTGTTTTATTTTATTTTAAATATATTTTATTGATTTTTTACAGAGAGGAAGGGAGAGGGAGAGAGAGTTAGAAGCATCAATGAGAGAGAAACATCAATCAGCTGCCTCCTGCACGCCCCCTACTGGAGATGTGCCCTCAACCAAGGTACATATCCTTGACCAGAATCGAACCTGGGACCCTTGAGTCCACAGGCCAACGCTCTATCCACTGAGCCAAACCAGCTAGGGCAGTGGGCTCCATTTTCGTTTTGTTGATGGTTTCTTTTGCTGAGCAGAAGCTTTTTATTCTGATGTAGTCCCATTTGTTTATTTTCTCCTTAGTTTGCTTTGCCCTAGGAGATGTATCTGTAAACATATTGCTATGAGACATGTCTGATATTTTGCTGCCTATGGTTTATTCTAGGACTTTTATGGTTTCCTGACTTACATTTAGGTCTTTTATCCATTTTGAGTTTATTCTTGTGTATGGTATAAGTTGGGGGTCTAGTTTCATTTTTTTTTTTTTTTGCATGTATCTATCCAACTTACCCAACACTATTTTTAAAATATATTTTTTGTTGATTTCAGAGAGGAAGGGAGAGGGAGAGAGAGATAGAAACATCAATGATGAGAGAGAATCACCCATCAGCTGCCTCCTGCGCACCCCTCACTGGGGGTCAAGCCCACAACCCAGGTGTGCCCTTGACTGGAATCAAACCCAGGACCCTTCAGTCTGCAGACTGACGTTCTATCCACTGAGCCAAACCAGCGTGGGCCCCAGCACTAGTTATTAAAGAGACTGTCTTGACTCCATTGTATATTCTTGCCTCCTTTGTCAAATATTAATTGAGCATAATGGCCCGAGTCGATTTCTGGGTCTCTTTTCTGTTCCATTGATCTACTAGTATATGCCTGTTCTTGTGCCAGTACCAGACTGTTTTGACTATGATGGTTTTGTAGTAGAACTTGATATCTGCTTTGTGATCCCTGCAACTTTGTTTTTCTTTCTCGAGATTGCTGCAGCTATTCAGAGTCTTTTTTGGTTCCATATAAATTTTTGGAGTGTTTGTTCTAGCTCTGTGAAATATGCCACTGGTATTTTAATAGGGATTGCATTGAATCTATAGATTGCCTTGGGTAGTATGGCCATTTTAATGATGTTGATTCTACCAATCCATGAACATGGCATATTCTTCCACTTGTTTATATCTTCTTCTATCTCTTTTTTCAACGTCCTGTAGTTTTCTGAGTACAGGTCATTTAATTCATTGGTTAAGTTTATTCCTAAGTATCTTAACTTTTTTTTTTTTTGCAATGGTAAGTGGGATTATTTGTTTAGTTTCTCTTTCTGAGCGTTCATTATTGGTGTATAAAAATGCCATTGATTTCTGGGTGTTGATTTTGTATCCTGCTACATTGCCAAATTCATTTATTAAATCTAGTAATTTTTTGGTACATTCTTTAGGATTTTCTATGTACGATATCACATCATCTGCAAATAATGAGGGTTTTACTTCTTGTCTGATTACTGTGGCCAGGACTTTCAGTACTATCCTCTATACTAATAAAAGGGTAATATGCTAATTAGACCAGATGTCTTCCAGATGTCCATCCAGACAAAGCAACAGCGTCTGCGAGGGCCAAGGGCCGGTGGTGAGGGAGTGGAGGCGGTGCTGCTGCTGGGGGAGTGGGAGTGGAGGGAGGCGGTGCTGCAGGAGGCACCGCAGCAGCCGCGGCCGCCACCGCCCCTTTTGCAGACGCAGCACGGGAGAGGCCGCGGCGTGGGCGGTCCAGCACTGGGGCCCCTTCCGCAGAGGCAGCGGGAGAGGGGGCTGTGCAGTCTGGATCCCAGTGCCGTCGCTCTCCTCAGAGGCAGCCACAGAGGTGCCACGCCTCCACAGAGGCTGGACGGGTGACCTGCTGTGCCTCAACCACCCCCAGCCAGCCTGGCTCCAGATCGCCCCCCACCCACCAGTAGGTGGGGGATGGGGCCAGTGCTAAGAAGTGAGGGCCGAGGGCCGGCAGCCGCTGTGGCGGCAGCGTCAGCAGCAGTGGGGTGATGGGGCAGCGCCTTCCCATGACCAGCCGGTTTGCCTCCTGCAGAGGGAGGCCAGATTGTGGGGAGCGGGCCTAAGCCATCAGTAGGACATCTCGAGGGCTCCCAGACTGTGAGAGGGGGCAAGCCGGGCTGAGGGACCCCCACCAGTGCACGATTTTCATGCACCGGGCCTCTAGTCCTATCTAATAAAGAGGGAATATGCTAATTGACCATCACTCCATCACAAAGATGGCTGCACCCACAGCTGAGGCCAAGTTCCCATAAGGAGCCTTAACAAGCAATCAGCAGGGACCTGAGGCTAAGCCCTCTCCCGCCCCCAAGGGGCTTGACAGGGGACCTCAGGCTGCGGCCTCCACCCCGGCACCAGGCTGGGGGACCTCAGACTGCACCCCCCGCCTGATGGGGCTTCACAGGGGACCTCAGGCCATGCTCCCGCCCCATCACCAGGCCAGGAGACCTGAGGCTGCGCCCCCCTGCCTGGCTGGCCTTGACAGGGGACCTCAGGCTGTGCCCCCCACCCAGCAGGACTTGACAGGGGACCCCAAGGTGCACCCCCAGTGCTGGGTTGGGGGAACTCAGGCCGCGCCTCCGCCCAGCGGGGCTTGACGAGGGACCTGATGCTGTGATGGGGGACCTCAGGCCATGCCTCCCACCCAGCGGGGCTTGACAGGGAATCTCAGGCCATGTCCCCCACCTGGTGGAGCTTGATGGAGGACCTCAAGGCACGCCCCGGGGGACTTCAGGCCATGCCCCCTGTCCTGGCGCCGGGCCAGGGGACCTGAGGCTATGCCCCCTGCCTGGCAGGGCTTGACAAGGGTGGGACTGTCCAGGTCTGGATCTAGCCCAATGCGGGGGGGAGGCCGGCCAGGTCTGCGTCTCACACAATTTTGAGGTGCATGTGGATGGGTGGGTCTTGACTCTGGGTCCCGTGGTGTGCCCCAGACTCTGACAGGAGGAAGGTTTTCATATACATTTTACTAATTTTCTTTCATCTCTGACATTCCTATTATAGAGAAAGGGCAAATAACAATATTAAAATATTTTCTCTAATTAATTCCCTTTTAATGTGCACGAATTTCGTGCACCGGTTCACTAGTATATAATAAAAGCCTAATATGCTAAGTGTCTGGTCTGTTCAACCAAAGCATAATATGATAATGATATGCTAAGGCCACTCAACCACTCGCTATGACATGCTCTGACCACCAGGGGGCAGACGCTCCGACCAGTAGGTTAGTTTGCTGCTGGGTTCCGGCCAATCAGACTGAGCAAGACAGGTCAGTCATGCTGTGGAGCCCTCCTGCGGTCCCTCCCCGGCTGGCCAACCTCCCGTGTTCCTCCCTGGCCCCAACTGTTCACCAGTGGGGTCCCTCGGCCTGGCCTGCGCTCTCTTGCAATCTGGGACCCCTCAGGGAATGTCGGAGAGCCGGTTTTGGCCTGATCCCTCTCAGCACAGGAGCTGCCCCTGGTTGTCAGTGCGCTCCCACAGGGGGAGCGCTGCTCAGCCAGAAGCTGGGCTCATGGCTGGTGAGCGCAGCGGCAGTGGTGGGAGCCTCTCCCGCCTCTGAGCAGTACTGAGGATGTCCAACTGCTAGAGGGCCCAGGCCAGGCAGACCTCCCCCACCCCGCCAAGTGCACGAATTGTGTGCCCCGGGCCTCTAGTGTTGAATAAAAGTGGTGAAAACAGACATCCCTGTCTTGTTCCTGTTCCTAGGGGAAATGGTTTTAGTTTTTGCCCATTGAGTATGATGTTGGCTGTAGGTTTGTCATACATGACTTTTTATCATGTTGAGATAAGCTCCCTCTATTACCACTTTGCTGAGAGTTTTTATAAAAAATGGGTGTTTGATTTTGTTGAAAGCTTTTTCTGCATCTATTGAAATGATCATGTGATTTTTGTCTTTCACTTTGTTTATGTGATGTATCACATTTATTGATTTGTGAATATTGTACCAGCCTTGCATCCCTGGAATAAACCCTACTTGGCATGGTGTATAACTTTTTTAAGATGTTGCTGGATCTGATTTGCTAATATTTTGTTGAGGATTTTAGCATCTGTGTTCATCAGGGGTATCAACTTGTAGTTCTCTTTCTTAGTAGTGGCTTTATCTGGTTTTAGAATTAGGATAATGCTAGCCTCACAAAGAGAGCTTGAAAGTGTTCTGGTGCCATGCCTCCACAGAGGCTGGATTTTTTGGAATAGATTGAGGGGTATAGGTGTTAGTTCTTCTTTGAATGTTTGATAAAACTTCCCTGTGAAGCCATTCATACCCGGGCTTTTGTTTGCTGGGAGTTTTTTGATTACTGCTTCTATTTCATCAGTTATTGGCCTATTCAGGTTTTCTGATTCTTCCTGATTCAGTTTTGGGAGATTGTATTTTTCTATGAATTTTTCCATTTCATCCACATTGTCCAGCTTGTTGGCATTTAGTTTTGCATAGAATTTTCTTACAATCCTTTGTATTTCTCTGGTGTCAGTGCTTACTTTTCCACTGCCATTTCTGATTTTATTTATTTGGGTCCTCTCTTTTTGTTTCTTGATGAATCTGGCTAATGGTTCATCAATCTTGTTTATCCTTTCAAAGAACCAGCTCTTGGTTTCATTGATATTTATTTTTTCAGTCTCTATGTTATTTATTTCTGCTCTAATCTTTATTATTTCCTTCCTTCCCCTTACTCTGGGCTTTTCTGTTGTTCTCTTTCTAGTTCTTTAAGTTGTAGGGTTATATAGTTTATTATTATTTTTTGTTTGTTTGTTTTTTGAGGTATGCCTGTAGTGCTATGAACTTCCTTCTCAGGACTGCTTTTTCTGTGTCTCAGAGAGTTTGGGTTGTTTGTTCATATTCATTTGATTCCAGGAAGTTTTTTATTTCTTTCTTGATCTCATTGGTAACCCATTCATTGTTTAATAACATGCTATTAGCCTCCATGTGTTTGAATGTTTTGGGGTATTTTTACTGTAATTAATTTCTAATTTCATTCCACTGTGATCTGAGAAGATGCTTGATATGATTTCAATCTTCTTGAACTTGTAGAGACTTGTTTTGTGTCTTAACCTGTGATTTATTTATGTGATGATCCATGTACCCTTGAGAATGTATCATCTGCAGCTTTGGGGTGAAATGTTCTATAAATGTCAATTAAATACATCTGATCCAGTGTGTTCTTTGGAGTCACTGTTTCATTGTTAATTTTTTTGTCTGGAAAATCTATCCAGTGATGTCAGTGGAGTGTTAAAATCCCCTACTATGACTGTATTGTTGTTGATCTCTCCGTTAAAGTCCTCTAGGAGTTTTTTTATATACTTAGGTGCTCCTATATTGGGTGCATATATGTTTACCAGGGTTATATCCTCTTGTTGGCTCAATCCTTTTAGTATTATGTAGTGACCTTTGTTGTCTCTTATGATGGCCTTCATTTTGAAGTCTATTTTGTCAGATATGAGTATTACTACTCCAGCTTTTTTTCTTTTCCATTGGCATGGAAAAATTTTTCCATCCCTTCACACTCATCCTGAGTGAGACTTTTGGTCTGAGATGGGTCTCTTGTAGGCAGCATATAGTTCAGTCATGTTTTTGTATCAATTCAGCTACCCTGTGTCTTTTGTTTGGAGCATTTAATCCATTTACATTTAAGGTTATTATTGATAGGTACTTATTTATTGCCATTTTAATTATGTATGTCTAGGTTTCTCTCTCCATTTCTTCTTCTCATTACAGCAGTCCCTTTAGTATTTCTTGTAATCCTGGCTTGGTGGTGATGAGTTTTTATAGCCTTTTTTTTTTTTTTTTTAGTCTGGGAAGCTCTTTGTTTGACCATCTATTTTGAATGATAGCCTTTCTGGATATAGTAACCTTGGTTTCAGATCCTTTCTTTCCATTACCTTGAGTACTTCATGCTATTCCCTTCTGGCCTATAGAATTTCTGATGATAAATCAGGTGTCAGCCTTATGGGAGCTCCTTTGTAGGTAATAGTTTGCTTTTTCTCTTGCTGCCTTTAAGTTCTCTCTTTGTCTTTAATTTTTGGCATTTTAATTATGATGTGTCTGGGCATGGGCTGGTTTGGGTTCTTCTTGTTTGGGGGTTCTCTGTGCCTCCTGAACTTATGTAGCTTTTTCCTTTACCAGGTTAGGAAAGTTTTCTTCCATTATTTCTTCAAACACATTCTCTATTCCTCCCTTTCTGCCTCTTCTGGCACACCTGCTATTCGAATATTGTTACCTTTCATGTTGTCCCACAGCTCCCTTAAGCTGTCCTCCTGTTTTTTTTAAATATATATTTTATTGATTTTTTTTTATAGAGAGGAAGGGAGAGGTATAGAGAGTTAGAAATATTGATGAGAGAGAAACATTGATCAGCTGCCTGCTGCACACTCTCTACTGGGTATGTGCCTGCAACAAAGGTACATGCCCTTGACCCGAATTGAACCTGGGATCCTTCAGTCCTCAGGCCAAAGTTCTATCCACTGAGCCAAACTGGTTAGGGCTGTTCTCCTGTTTTTAAATTGTTTTTTCTTTTTGGTTCTCTGATTGAGTGATTTTTTTTTAACCCTGTCTTCTAATTGACTGATTTGGTCCTCAGCTTCCCCTAATGTGCTGTGTATTCCTTCCAATGTGTTCTTTATTTGTGCTATGTCATTCTTTATTTCTTTTTTCACATTACTATATCTTTTCTCATGCTGTTGAGTGTTTTTACCATCATTATTCTGAACTTTATATCAGATAAATTTCTTATCTCCATTTCATTTATCTCTTCTGGAGAATTCTCTTGTTCTTTCATTTGGAGGTTTTTTGTTTACTTGTTTGTTTTTCGTCTCCTCATTTTGTCTGTCTCTTTGGGTTTGTGACTGTGTATTAGGTAGGTCTTCTATGCCTCTCAATCTCTAGGGCAGGACAGTGTCACATGCTGTTTCTGACTAATTAGATCAGGCAAAGACATAAAGCCTCCAGAGACCAACTCTGCCTACAGACTGATAGGATTCCATCTTGAATTGCCATCAGGCAATCATCCACAGGTGTGGTGAGAGTTTTTTCAATAGGGTGGGGCAATTGCTTTTGCCTGGAGGCTAATTGTTATTCTCAGTCTTTTAATGGGCCTCAGAAACTCTACACCATAGGGCAAGGTTTTTTTCAATAGGGTGGGTCAACTGTCTCCCCCCCCCCCGCCCCCCCGCCCAGACAAAAACGCCTAGATAGCAATTGCCTGTGTGAGAAAAATAACCTCTGCATTATGAGGGAATGACTCAGCACAGGAAACCAGGGTGTCTGCCTTCTAAGTTCTAACCTCAGAGTCCAGGATCTTGGCTTCTGCTCACTTAGCTCCAGTACACTCTGCCCTCCCCCTGCCAGGGAATTTTGTGTGTGGGCTCTTTAAGAGGGTGTCATTATCCAGCCTTCTCTCCCTGGTAGACAGCAACCCTGCTGCTTTTCACAGTAAGATGTTGTGAATACCCTTCTCAGTTCTGGTGTTCTCTGCTGGGGTCCAGCTTGAGGATTATACCCCAGAGTTCTCAGTGGCAACCCCCCACAGCTGAGCTATCTCTCTGGAACTTCAGTTGCTGTCTGTGGGAACTTGGCCAGACCTTTTGCGCTTCTGCCCCTACTACCAGTCTCTATGCAATCTCCACTTTCCATCCTCGGTTATCAGGATTCTCTCCAGTGAGTCTTCCATTGATTACTCAGGAACATTTTTCTGTATTTTAGTTATAATTCCAGTTTGGTCCTGGGAGCGAGCAACCATTTTTTAATCTCCCCAACATTACATTCTTAATTTGATAATTTTATCAAAGTTGTACCTATGTAAAATATCAATTCTATAAAGCTTGTTATCAAAATTAGCAGTATACCTGCCAACTTGCACCCCAGGTATCCACTTCCAACTTTTAGCTGATTGTTCTAGTATTTATCTTCATATGTCTAAACAGGATGCTTATATATTGTCTTTTTTTTGTCTTTCAGTTTTAGGAATTCCCTATTGACTTTCTACGAAGGAAGATAAAAATTTAACTCTAACAACTCTACCTCCACTATCAAAAAAACTCACCTAACCCCAACCCTACTCACAGAGTCATATGGTAATTTAATTTGAGCAATAGTTAGTATATGCTATTCCCTAAGCTTTATTTTAGCTATACACTCAACTATAATTATTTTTCCTTTTCTGGAAAATATTGTTTATTTTTTAGTTAATAGTTGCCTTTAAAAAAAAAACTGACCTAGCTCTGGCCAGGTAGTTCAGTTGGTTAGAACATTGTCCCAATATGCCAGATAGGCCAAGGTTTCGGGTTTGATCCCTAGTCAGGACACATGCAAGAATCAACCAATGAATGCATAAATGAGTAGAACAACAAATCGATGTTTCACCCCCTCTCCCTTTCTCTCTTTCTAAAATCAACAAATAACACATTTTTTAAAATTACCTAGTTTTTAGGAATTTATCCCTAATTCAACTTCAAATTGTGGACACACAGATACATGAGGTATTATATGGCTTGGTTAACATAGATAGTCAGGGAGTGTAGGCTTTGGCCAAGATGGCACAGGGGTAGGCTTTTATACTGAGCATGCCCAAAGCTAGAAAGATGAATGATAGGGCCCACGTGCCAAAAGCTAGCATGATAATTATATAGAAAAAAACCTCCTTCTCCTCCCTATCCTTATAAGAACTACAGGATTGAGCAGGAACGGAGGATGGCCTTAGAGACACGTATTCTCCCAGGTCATGGCACCTGAATAAACCTCTTTCCTTTTTCACCAGCACCTGTCTCACAAGTTGGGCTTTAATTGCAACAGGTAGTTGGGCATGCATTTTCAGTTGTAGTTTTTGAGGACTCCACCAGGAGTTCTTGGACCTTGGTAAGTCCTGGAGGGCCCGGGCTGGGGTCCCAGCTGCCTTTTGCAGGTTGATCCTGAGAGCTGGACTGTGAAGACTTCTCAGCACTGCCAGGAGCTTTTCTCAAGGAATTTGCCTGCACTCCTTCTCATGGCACCAGCTGCCTGAAATAATTGGCTGGAGAAAGGAAACGGGTTTCTGGGGAGCAGATGGACTCCAAGACGGAGTAAGTGGCACACTGGGAGTGTGCTATCCTTGCTGCTTGGGCTTTGTGCCACTTGGAGTTTTAGCCTTTGGGGTTCAGTAGGACCACGTGCAGTAGTGGTTGATAGGAGATAAACACTAGGACTTGCTTGTAGGCACTTGTTTGGAATAATGGGTCCAAGTTTTGTTTATATGTTCTCACTTTGGGGTCTTGCTTTGGGGTTATGTTTTTGGGTTTGTACCTTACTGTCACCAGAGGTGGTTCTGTTTTGACTCACGAAGGGGGCTCACTGGGCTAAATTTTAGCAAACTGGTCCATGTACAGCTATGATCCAATGACTAAGAAGGAATTGGTTTTCTATTGTAATACAGCTTAGCCTATGTATACTTTAGACTATGGGGGGAAATGTCCCTTACATGGTTTCCTAATTTACTACTCCATCATACAGTTGGAATTGTTTTGCCAGTGGTCAGGGAAACGAGACAAAAATCTCTTAATATCAGGCATTTATGTCTTTACACAATAGGGTTCAGCAGAGAAAGGGAACAACCTAAGTATGTAGAGAAGGGAATTGACTACAAAACCCCTCCCTGATAGGAAGACACTGGAAGAAAAGGAAAATGAGGAAATGAGTCTCTTTAATGCCCTGAACCCAGTGGCCCAGGATTAGCAGCAGGAGGATTCCCCCTGCCACCACTCCTTCTGGGAGGTACCCTTGAAATAGGTCAGAGGGGCAACAGCCCCACCCCTGTATGAATGGGGACCTAGCCTTCCTAGAACATTACAAAAGGTGCACATGGGAAGGCTTAAGAAAAGGGTGCCTGAACAAAAGAGCCCGAATATCATACAGGCCATTCAAGAGAAACCAAATGAAGATCCTTCTGAGCTTTTAGAAAGAGTCAGGCACTAGGAAATGTCCACATGTTCAATATGACTTTTACTGAGCAAAGTGCCTCAGATACCGGAAGGAAGGAAGCTCCAACGTCTAGATGGAGCATTGGGAATGAATCCCTCCCGGCTGGTGGAATGGCCAGTCTCCCTATAACACCCCCATTTGCCAGTAAAAAAGCCTCACTCTGATGAATATCGATGTGCACTGGACCTTAGGGCCATAAACAGCACTCATCCTACTGCCCAACCCTTATACTTTTTGACTGCGGTGCCCAGGGATAGAAAGTGGTTTTTAGTCCTAGATTTGAGGGGTGCTTTTTTTCTGCATCTCAACAGAAGCCCAGGCCTTTGCTGTAGGAACCTCGGCACAAAAGGCTAACCTCATAGCCCTCACCAAAGCCTTAGAATTATCCCAGGAAAAGCATGTTAACATCTCCACAGACTTCAAGGCAGTCCATGCCCATGGGCCAATATGGAAGAAAGGAGGCTCTTAACCTCGGGAAATAAGGACATCAAACATGCAAAAGAGAAGTTAAAACAGCTAGATGCGGTGAACCTATCAAAGCAGATGGCCAGAATGCACTGCCCAGGAACCAGAAGGACGTTCCCAGACCAGCCAGGGAAACCAACTGCCGTAAAAACAGCAAGACAAGCCGCCCAGCAGCCGCCACTTCTGGGGCTTAAATTCCCCACCTGGACTTGTCAGAACTTAGACCCCGTTTCACAGAACGAGAGGAGGAACTGGCCATGAATGGGGGTTCTCAACACTGACCCTAATTGTATACGGAAGATCAGCATTCATGGTATGATCTTTCTCCCTGAAGCTCTAGTCTATACCATCCTCAGACGCCTACATCATGGAGGGAATGCTTTAACAGCCTCATTAGACCACATCTGAAGGGCTTTATTACAAAGGATCATTCAAAAGATTACCCAAGCTTGTCAGATAGGCTCGGAAAATAATCCTAAAACAGGAAATGCCCCAACAGGAAAGGGAGTGCAACATAAAGGGATATGCCTGCTCGAGGACTTGCAAGTTGACTTTATACAGATGCCTAAAAACATAGGAAACTTTAAATTTTTATTAGATTTTGTAGACACGTTTTCTGGATGGGTAGAGGTATACCTCACTAGAACTGAGAAGGCAACGGAGGTTGCAAAACTTCTACTCAAAGGAATAATCCCTTAGAGCAGTGGTCGGCAAACTGATTAGTCAACAGAGCCAAATATCAACAGTACAACGATTGAAATTTCTTTTGAGAGCCAAATTTTTTAAACTTAAACTTCTTCTAATGCCACTTCTTCAAAATAGACTCGTCCAGGCCGTGGTATTTTGTGGAAGAGCCGCACTCAAGGGGCCGAAGAGCCGCATGTGGCTCGCGAGCGGCAGTTTTCTGACCACGCCCTTAGAGCATTCAAAGTGACAATAGACCATCGTTCACTTCAGAAATCTCCCAGAAGCTAGAAGAGGCACTACAGATTCAATGAATACTACATTCATCTTGGAGACCCCCGCCTACAAGGAAGACTGAGGAAAGGAACCATACGATAAAGACTTTGGTGAAAATACGCCAGGAAGCACATTTGAAATGGGTCCAGGCACTCCCTACCGCCTTCTTCCAGATTAGAATAGCACCCCAAAATGGCCTTGAAGTAACAGTTTATGGGAGACCCCTCCCAAATTCTGTTTTAGGAGCATTCACTTTAGATTTAGAACATGAATAAAGAAGTCAGACAATTTGTACCACATTTGGGCCAAGCACTGACAACTTTGCACAAGTTTGCTTGTTGCGATCGAGCCTACTCTTCTGATGAGCGCTACACCGCTCCAGCCGGGAGACTGAGTCTTACTGAGTTCCCGGAAGCTTGAGGCCGTGAGCAGCAGGACCAAGCAGTGGACTGGTCCCTGTGCAGTCCTGTGACAACACGCTTTTCCCTAAAGCCCACAGGGATCAGGCCTTGGATCCGCCACCCGCAGTCCAGGCAGGCACTTCCTGAGGAGGACTTAGATTTGCTGCTGCTGCTGAGACTGCAGGGGAAGCTGGGCCTGCACTTCTGACGGAGACTTAAAATTCCTCTTTGGAAAGGAGCAGTGCCTTTCAAAACTAAGTGACGACGCTGCTTTTCATTTTATTGTTTTTTGACAATTGTTATACTTTATGCTCACGCTTGGACTGATAACACCTTTGTCCACACTTCCCAGACAGTGGCTTCCTGGGCAAACGTATCCACGGCGTGGCGCGTCATCTAAAGCTCCACTCAGCATTAGATCATGCGGAGCCTTCACTCTCTCCAGTTCTGCTTTCACTGCACTTCCCCTGCACCTCACTGAGCACTGTCTGTCGGCACAATGGGTCTCCCTTTTGAAGCCCATCTGGAACACCACCTCTTGAAATATGAAGCAATCTCCCAGCTTCGCTTGCTCAGCAGTGCCGACCTCTACAACCACACAGGCCACCTTCCAAATAAAGCACCTGTCTCCCTCATGTAAAGAACTCCCCTCCATTCTTGACCTCCTTTTCCTTTAGTAGATAGCAAGAACCTCTGGACCTGGGGGTGGTCAGACTACACCCCTTGACAGCAGGAGAACTACCGAAGATGAGACCTCCACCCATTTACCCTTGTAAGATTGCCAGGGCCCAGTGTTCTGAAGGGTCCAGAGTTGTGAGTGGTTAATATAGATAGTCAGGGAGTGCCGGGAGTCTCCCCATTGGCCAAGATGGTGCAGGGGAGGGTCTTACACTGAGCTGGAAAGATGAATGAACAGAAAAAAAAGCCTTCCCCTACCTCAGTGGTGGGCAAACTCATTAGTCAACAGAGCCAAATATCAACAGTACATCAATTGAAATTTCTTTTGAGAGCCAAATTTTTTAAACTTCTTCTAACGCCACTTCTTCAAAATAGACTAGCCCAGGCCGTGGTATTTTGTGGAAGAGCCACACTCAAGGGGCCAAAGAGCCGCATGTGGCTCTCGAGCCGCGGTTTGCCGACCACTGCACTACCTATTACTATAAGGATCATGGGCTTGAGCAGGAAGGGGGATGGTCTTTGAGATGGGAGTCCACCATTCTCCCAGGTCAGAGCACCTGAATAAACTTCTTTCCTTCTGCCCCAGCACCTGTCTCTGAATCTGGCTTTCATTCTGGCGAGCAGCTGAACCTGTTTTTCAGTTACAGCTTCAGCTTCTTGGAAGACATTTCTCCCAAAGCCTCCTGGGAGGGGCGGTAAACTCCACTTTTACAGCATCACCCTTCACCCTCATCTGGGGAACTGACTTGGCCTCATTTTTTTTTTCCTGAATGATATGTATTTCTTGTTATTCCCCTCATATTCCCCCTTGTCTCGTTTTTATCCTCACCTGAGGACATATTTTTATTGATTTTTTAGAGGGAAAGGGAGAGGGAGAAACACAGATGTGAGAGAGAAACATTGATTGATTGCCTCCTGTACACGCCCCAAATGATAACTGAACTCGCAACTTAGGTATGTGCCCTGACTGGGAATCAAACCCACATTTCCTTTGGTGAACAGAATGATGCTCCCACCAACTGAGCCACCCAGCCAGGGTGATCCTTTTGACAGAGCAAATCCTCCACTATCTTCTGGAGAAAGGGTACATGAGACATTACATTACTTTTTGGGAGAATTTACATGTCTGAAAATGTCTTTATTCTACTCTTTTACTTGATTAACAGTTTGAACTTAAGATTGTAGAATAAAGAGCATTTCCCCCTGAACTTAGAAGGCATCGTCTCCCAACTTCCAGTGTTCCTGTTGAAATGTCTGAAGTCATTCTGATTCTCCATCCTTTGTATAAAACTGGTTCTTACCCCCGGGAAGCTCCCAGAATATTTCCCTTGTTCTTAATGTTCTGAAGTTTTGTGAAGATGAATCTTGGAATAGATCAACTATCCATTGGCTATGTACTTGATGGGCCCTGTTATTCCGGGAACACACATCCTTTTGTTCCAATAAATGTTTTTGGATTTTTAAAAAGATTCTCTCCCCCATCTAGTTCTCTGATCTTTCTCAAACTTAAAAGTTAGGTTCCTTGACTTTCTTAAAAAGTTGCTTTCTTTTGCCTGGCCAGTGTGGCTCAGTTGGTTGGAGCGTTGGCCCGTGCACCAGAGGGTGACAGGTTCAATTCCTGGTCAGGAAGCAGATGATTGATGTTTCTCTCTCACATCCATGTTTCTCACTCTCTCCCCCTTCCTCTCTCTCTCTGGAAATCAACAGAAATGTGTCCTTGGGTGAGGATTAGAAAGAAAGAAGTTACTTTCTTTTGTTTTAACTGAGACTATTATACTTCTTTTTTCCCAATAGATACTATTTAACAATAAGAGCTCTGATTGTTTGAAATTGATTTAGCTTATAATGAGAAAAACTAAAATTGTGCATGAAGTCAGAAAGAAACGTTGCATGTAGAAAGAAAAGGGCTCATAAAAGGAAAAAACAAATAAACCCAGTCCCAAACAGACTGAGTTCCTTTTGGTGGCCTTAAATACTGATAAGTATGTCAAGATTGAAAGAGACACCAAATCTTTTGGGAACCCCTAATTATCCTGTATAATAAAAGCCTAATATGCTAAGTGTCTGGTCGGCCATTCAATCAAACAAAGCGTAATATGCTAATGAAATGCTAAGGCTGCTCAACCACTTGCTATGATGTGCACTGACCACCAGGGGGCAGATGCTCCGACCGGTAGGTTAGCTTGCTGCTGGGGTCTGGCCAATTGGGACTGAGTGAGAGGGCTGAACACGCCCTGGAGCCCTCCCATGGTCCCTCTGCAGCTGGTCAACCTCCTGCATCCCTCCTTGGCCCTGGTGCACCAGTGGGGTCCCTTGGCCTGGCCTGCGCCCTCTTGCAATCCGGGCTGAGGGACCCCTTCCCCCAGTGCATAATTTTCATGCACCAGGCTTCTAGTATTACAGTAAAAGTGTTTGTTTACTTTTGCACAGTGGTAGGACTATTAATTTTATTTACATTTTAATCAATATATGGCAAATATTAGTAAAAATGATACCTATATCTACATGTAAGTTCAATTTATATTAAAATGCTATATGAAAATTTTGACTATGAAATTAAGATCTTAGAGTTCTGGTCCCAAAATTTAAAAGGCCAAGGAAAGATTATTAGAAAGCTACACAGCCCTAGCCAATTTGCCTCCGTGAATAGAGCATCAGCATGTGGATCGAAGGGTCCTGGGTCGATTCCTGTCAAGGGCATGTACCTCAGTTGCAGGCTCCTCCCTGGCCCGGGCCCTGGTCAAGGAGCGTGCAGGAGGCAATCAATCGATGTATTTCTCTCACATTGATATTTCTCTCCGTCTTTCCCTCTCTTTTAAAAAAATCAATGGAAAAATATCCTCATGAAGATTAAAACAAACAAACAACACACACACACACACACACACACAATCTTGGGCTGTCCTTGGCTAATTTCTCTGTGAAGCAAAAATAAAAACAAGTGTAAGTGTTCCACTGTGGAACAGTTGGGCAGACGAGTTTGCCTGTTCCTCCAACTCCTAAAATTTTCTCTATTTTTTCCCTAGATTTCCTCAACTATTTCCCAACCTTTGTATTGTTACTCATTTTGGGGAGTATATTTTATTTACAAGAATGCTTTTGCTTTGAGTTCTTATAGTGACACCTTGGTCTCATTTAATGGATGCCCTAATCTATGGAAGGACATTAATAACTTTTTGTTTTTAAAGGTTTCTTCTCCCTGAAGTTTTCTGCAAGACACTTTCTTCTGTTGCTTTGATGTCCTGTATATGACATGCTTTTCTTACATATGGACATTGGCTGGGTGGTTTTTTACATTTAAGAATGAGGCTCTGGAAATTTCTGGGGGTGTGGGTTGGTGGCTGAGCATTTTCCTGTGAGGTGCTGGGGCCAGCCTGTTTCATTAGCTGGGAACACCTTCCTGTCTCTTATCTTAGGCTGGTCAGATTCCCTGGAGATTTCTTTAGTTGCTGGCCTCCTGTCAGGAGGGTCAAAGTCAGGCTACCAGAGCCTGGGAGCAAAGAGGAAAAGGCGGAGGGGAGCCGCTGCATCCAATATGGAACCCTCCACGTAATCCTTTAGCAGAGCGGCCTCTACTGCGGCAGTGTCCCAGCTTCTGCATGCTGATGGAGAGGCAGCGGCCGGCTGGCTCTACAGGGGAGGGAGCTAGTACTCTGATGCTTTAATAGCCTTTCAACTGATCCTCCAGTTTTAGCCTCATTTTATTTCCCCTTCCAGAAGGAAGAGTTCCTCTTGCCAATGCCTCAGCCTTTTGGGAGTTCTTCATGATGACAACTGGGTAGTTCCCGAGATTTCCTTACTGCTGCCCTAGGATTCAGTCTTCTTGGAGGCATTTCTAATTTAATTGCTAATTCAATTACAGCATCCAAAATTTTGTTGCTGTTGATGCCTCTTTGTCTCTATCCTCTTGGGCTGATGCCATTACAATCTCTTTCACGTAGTCACGTAGGTGGGGACTTAGGAGCATGCAAATATGTGTGTTCAGCCTACTGCCAGAGCTATGCTAAGGTGCCAATTTCTTCAAATTAAAACACCATTAGCTTGAAACCCAGTGATCACACCCGTAGCCAAGTTTCTTAAGCTTTGGATCATAAAGCATCTTTTAAATGCATACTCTTCTTTGAAGCTGATGACAACTCTGTAATGGTAGAGGATTCTTTCTGTCTTACAGCTGAGAAAAAATAAAGAAAGAAGAGGCTCACATACTTTATCTAAAGCAGAGGCAGCATACGGACCAAAATCTGGAAGGCCTTTAAAAAAATCAGAACTGATTATAAATATTAGAAGTCAGACCTTGCATTAAAAAGTTCAGTTTTCAAAAGCTCTTAGAAAACAAACCAGAAAACAGGGCAACACTGGGCACACACGCTCCAAGGTGACGAGCATTTGGAGCTGAATCAGTTGCTCCTTTCAAGGGAGCATCCAGTTTACCTCTGCCTCCAGCCAGCGCCTCCACGTCTGCCAGCAGGAGGTGTTTGAATGTGAGACCAGAGGGGAAGAAACCACTTTATTTGTAAACACAAAATGGAACTTCATACATATGCGAAAAAAATCTATACTGCAAGCCACTTCTCTGGGTCCTACCAGCGTCCACCTTGTCTAGGTTACATGGTTACCCCAGAGACTAGAAACACCAATAACACGCAGAAATCCACGCAGAGAATATTCATATTTTGCCCCACCCCCAAGCTGCATACCCTTGTGTAAACAGTTGCTGATTGGTAAAACATGTCCAGTACTGCAAACCAATGTGCAGGGGTGGGGGTGGGAAGAAATGAAGTCACTAAAACAGCAAAAGGGCAGTTTACCTGGCGGGGCCATCAAGGTGGCATTCAATAAATCCCCAGTGCCTCGAATGAGGCGGAGGGAAGAGGAACATTCAGACGCAATGGTGTTTGTTTTCTTTCCTCTTCTTACATTAATAAAGCCTTTAAAATTTTTTTCTTTATTGATTGATTTTAGAGAGAGAGGGAGAAAGAGAGGGAGGGAAACATCAATTTGTTATCTCACTTATTTATACATTCATTGGTTGATTCTTGTATGTGCCCTGACTGGGAATTGAACCTGCAACCTTGGTGTATTGGGAGATGCTCTAACCAAGTGAACTACATGGCCAGGGCCAAGCCCCTCCCCACTTTTCCCACCTGTAGTGAAACTGAACAGGATATCACAGTCCAGTTTGAGTTTACATTTTCTTCTCAGAGTGCTCTAAATAACAGCAGCTCTCAAAACCCAGCTCCAGCGTAGTGGCTAGCCAGCAGTGTCACTGCGAAGATTCTACCGTTCAGAACTGCCGTTTCTCAATCTGTGATTGGAGGCCCCAGATGACACCCCCAACTCTGCTTGTCTAATCTCCCAGACCTTCACTGGTTTCTTCATTGAAGAGAGTCTGATATTTCCCAGTTGGGCTGGACTGTCCTGGGTATGGGTAGTGGTGGTGGTGGGAGGGGGGACAGGGGACTGTTGCTGTTTGCATGCTCAGCATTTGTGGAAAAGGAGATGCCCTACCCAGCTTTAGAAGGCACAAAACTAGGTGTTTTTTTTTGTGTGTGTGTGTGTGTGTGTGTGTGTGTGTTTAGTTATAGTCAGGTCTTTATTTAAGAATCTCATCTGCCAACTGAGCGTTTCCCACCACCACGGGGAGCAGAAACCTTCACAGGCTTCGACGCTTTGCTCAGGCGCAGCCTTTGAGGGAGCCCTAGCAGCAGCCAGTGCTGTCTTTTTAGGCGCTTGCTTAGCCTTTTTTGCTTCCTTGGCAGCCCTGATAGCTTGTTCTCGTTGACTTTCCTAACTTCAAGTTTCTGGTTCCTCTTGGCCATTCTATCAGCAAGAGATGCACCAGTGGTGGCCCTCTGGAATCTGACTGCATGGCAGGGTCTTTCCTTTTGAATTTCTTCTGTCTGTTTTTGTGCTTTCTTCTGTAGAGGACAGTCCAGTTTATCTGTCCAGGATTCCTCTTGGAAAGGAATGCCGACTCGCATTTTGCATTAAGAAACTGGAAAACCTTCCCGTTGGTCCTGGTGTAGCGCCTCCCATGTCCCCCGCCTCCCGTGTCCAGGGTAGATCTTGTGCCCACTGAAACCGCACAGCTCGACCTGCATGGCTGCAGCTGCCGGAGAGCAGGAAAGATGGCGAGAGCACAAAACTAGGTTTTGAAGATCAAGTAAATTCTTCTGCTGGCTCAGAAGGATCTCAACATCCTACTGATCATTTTACTCTCAATGGTCCTTAGAGAAGCATTTGCTTAACTCCACATGCAGGCCCTGGCAGCCTCCTGCAGGAGAGGGCCCCACCTGCTGACATTAAGGCCTTGTGGGCGGGTGGGTGGAGATGCAGGGGTGGTGGTTCAAGCCAATCCAAACACTGCATCGCTAACTGCATGGAAAAACCAGAGTGCAGAGTGCAGAGTGAGTGCAGTGACCTGGCTCTCCATTGTCCACAATTACTGAGTGCCTGCCCTGTGCCACGGCACGGTGTGTTTGAGCCCTGGAGGTCGAAAACGGATAGCTCATGCCCAAAGCTTAATACAGTAGGTCTCAATCAAGGATTAGAGCGGGGGTGGGAACACTACAGCCCAGGCAGCCACCTGCTTTCAAAATAAAGTTGTTTTTTTTAAAATATATTTTATTGATTTTTACAGAGAGGGATAGAGAGTTAGAAACATCAATGAGAGAGAATCATCAATCAGCTGCCTCCTGCACACCCCCTACTGGGGATGTGCCCGCAACCGAGGTACATGCCCTTGACCGGAATCGAACCTGGGACCTTTCAGTCCGCAGGCCGACGCTCCATCCACTGAGCCAAACCGGTTTTGGCTCAAAATAAAGTTTTATTGGAACACCAGCCACGCCCTTTCATTTAAGAATTGTCTATGGCTGCTTCTGCTCTACCACAGCAGGGCTGAGCCCTGCAGAGCACATGCCTAAAATATTTACTACCTGGCCCTTTCCGAAAACGTTTGCCGATCCCAGTGTTAAAGGAAAGCACTAATGCATAACCAAGAACTGAGAGAGGTGATCAGGGAACAAATGATTTGCAAATGAAGTCTAAGAGAGAGAGAGGAGGGGCTGGCTGAATTAGTGACAACAAAGGAGCATGAATGAAAGGAGGCCTGATTACTCGGAAGAGGGAAGCCACAAGAAAATTGCTCGGGACTTACATTTAACTGCATGCAACTGGTCTAAAACCAAAAGCTACTACTTGACCTGCTGAGCCCCAGCCTCTGAAGGGAACTGGCTGTGACAAGCCCACAGGCAATCGAGGGGCCGCCAGCAGAGGTGCCCAAGGGCGCTCGGGGCCTCGCTCCGCTGGCTTTTCCTTTCACACACTCTGGCTTTGGAACCAGCCGCACAGGTTCACGGCGCCGCTGCAAGGCCCTCTCAGGAACAGTCAGAAAGGTTTGCATGTCACACTGTGTTAAACAAATAAAGAGAAGCTCCTTCGTCACTTGGGGTTCATCACAACAGTCTGTTTTCTTTGCGATTTGAAATGCCAACTGAAATCATGCTGACATTAATTGAATTCTTTTTTTATTTTTCAATCCTCACCTGAGGATATTTTTAAATTGATTTTTAGAGAGTGGAAGGGAGGGAAAGAGACAGAGAGGGAAACATCGATGTGAGAGAAACACATCGACTGGTTGCCTCCCCAAAATGCCCCGACCTGGCCAAGGATCAAGCCTACAACCAAGGTATGTGCCCGTGACCAGAACCAAAGCCGGGCTCTTCAGTCTGCGGGCAGATGCTCTACCCACTGAGCCAAACCAGCTAGGGCTGAAATCTTTTTTTTCCTGCTTCCCAATAACCCTCAGAAACAGTGGCAAGTGCTCCGCCAAGCGGCACAGCCTTAACCATCCTCCGCAGGCTTTCCCGGGTCCACGCTGCATCCAGCAGCTTCCCACGCTCAGCGGGGCGAGCGAGCTCCGGGACAGGCTGAAATCTCCGAGGAAAAAGCTCATTATGTACAGCCAGCCGTCGCCTGGCCGGTGGAACCGGGATTGCCGAGTGTTGTAGTGAGTTCCTGCCGCCTCGTTCTCCAGCGTGGCAGACACGCCCGGGGTGCTGCTGCTGAAGGCACCCAACGTGAGTGACAGGAGAAGCAGGCTCGCTCCCAGCCGAGACGCCAGGACGGGGCTGGACGCCAGTGCTGAGAGAACGAGGGGTCCCGTGCCAGGGCCACGGAGCCACGCTGGGTGCTGCGGCGAGGGCTGCGCCACGCCAGGCCACTGTCCTTCCCGGGAGGTCTTGGGCGCCGACGGGCACTCAGAGGCAGGGAAGGGTGTGTGCAAACACCAAGCCGGTTTTGAAAAGGCCACTGTGGAAACCATGCCTACAAATGGGATTTGGCTGTATCCCAGGAAACCAGCTGCATTTCAGGAAGGAAAGTGAACTGAAACATGAGGAAACAGTCCGTGTGCGGGCCTCCCCAGGGCCGAAGAGGGCGGGGTGTTGACCATCTCACTTGCATGGAGCAGCGCCACGCATGCTTCCACGTGCTGAGGAGGGAGGCTGTGCACTTCGCGGACGCACACACCCCACGGAGAGTTCACGTGCAGCAACACATTCCTCATCCGCCTCAGGACACGGGCTTTGTGGGCCGGAGACGCAGTCCAGCCTGAAAACGCTGGGAGCGAAGTCCTAATGTTTTCCGAAAGCGCTTTCTTGCATCTTGTGACAAAACAACAGAAGCTCAAACCTATACGCCGGTTCGTCAGCTGCTTTTCAACCCCCACACCCCCAAAACACCGCCCTCGGGGACAGCTACGTGTCTTTGCTGATAGCAAAGACGTGTGTATGAGTCCAAGAATGATGTACAAACGTTGAAGTTCCACACACTAAAAACACCCCCACGTAACCCCAGAGGAGTTGGTGGGTCTTTCCCCGCTGGCCCTTGTGCGGGGGCTGGCCACAGGCTCTTCCTGCGAGTTACTCCTCCATCTGCGCCCAGGCCTCCTCTGCCTTCTGGTAGTACTGGTTGGCCAGCCGGCCCTTCAAGGCTTCCATCGCTGCCTCGGCTGCCTGGGTGTACAAGTCGCCTGAAAGACAGCAAAGCGGGCCTCAAACAGCTGAGCCGCCTGGTGTTTTGGCCAGCCCAGTATCCCCTCCCCTCCCTGGGAACAGCCCCCAATACTACTAATTCCCCCTCCCTCCACATGCCCTGGGTGGGGCTCTGGGTGGCCATGCGATCTGAGTGTGGCCAAACACAGTACCCTCCTCGTTCCCCACCAGGCCGCAGAGACTGGCCAGACGGAGGCACGGCCAGCCAGAGTAAGCCATCTCAATGAGTACCAGGACTGGCGTGAGGGGGGTGGGCGCTTCCATCTGAGCCCATGAGAAGCAGGCTGAGGCCTTTTGCAGGACCATTTGGAGAATGTATGCAAGTGGAAGAAACAGGTTACACACAGCCACATGTCACTTCCGGACAGGTTTGGCCACCAAATGAATTTGTGCCACATGAACAAAAACACTGGTTTTTCAGAGCTTCTGAGATGTAGAAATTCCAAATAAGGAATTACAGAATTGCTTAATTTTTTACACACCCTTAACATTTTTTAACTTAGCCTCATCCCCCATACCTGTGAAACAAGAGAGTAAGGAGTTCAGCATGTTTATTATTAACAGAAAAAAATCTAATGTGTGTGTCCACTGCTGAATGGACAAGCAGAATATAGTCCATTTGTACAATGGAATATTATCAGGCAATGAAAAGGAATGAAGTACTCATACATGCTACAACATGGATGAACCTTGAAAGTATTATGCTCCGTGAAGGAAGCCAGACACAAAAGCCACATATGCATGATTCTCTCTTTATGAAATGCCCCGAACAGGTAAATCCACACAAAAAGCAGGCCAGTGGTTTGCAGGAATGGAGGGGGCGGGAGGTCACTGCTCCCAGGACTGGCTTTCTCTCCGGCGTGCTGGGGTATCTGGACTGAGATGGTGGTGCTGGTTGCTCAACATCGTGAGGAGACTAAACAGCACTGAACTTGAACATTTTAAAATGGTGAGTTTTAGGTTAGGAAAATGTCAGTTCAATTGACTTTTAATAGTAAAGAAAACACCACCCTAATCCCCAAGCCCCTGATATATTGCCATGAAAATAAAAATGCTCATCTGCATACCAGCTCCACGAAGCCCCCTAAGCCAGCACTGTGCGGGATCCGGCCTGGCAGAATGGAGGCCCTTAGGCATCCGAAGCAGAGCCGCAGCCCCCGCTCCCCCCTCCCCCCCCGCCAGGGCAGGTCTGCCCGCCCCTACCTGATCTCTGCGGGTCCTTCTGCAGCCGGAAGCCACCCGCAAACAGCATCTCGGCCTCCCTGGCCAGCAGCGCGTATCGGGGCTCGTCTTGCATCCCGTCATACTCTCCGCCCTCGTCACAGTCCGTCTTCTCCAGGGCCGCGCTGTACCAGTGCAGAGCCTCTGGCCAGTCCTGGGACCTGGGCACAGACCAAAAGGAAGAGAGGGAGGTTACCATGGCAACCGGGCAGGAAGGAGAAGGCCCAGCGGCTGGAGGAACGAGTCCGGGATCCCAAGGGGCCACCACCTAGGAATCCTGACTCAGCACCAGATGCCACCACATCGAGGGGCCCGCCCACACCGCAGGGTCACACCCGAGGGCAGCCGCGCCCTGTCCGTCAGGGCGGGCGCACGGCCGCAGCTCTCCAGCAGCGGTGCGGGGCGGCTTCCCGTGTGAGCACGACAGCACCCTGGGGCCAGCCCTCTCAGCGGCTGGCACCCGTCGGTTTGTCCTAGTCTGTCCTATGACTGGGTGAGAGGAGGTGAGGGGGGCCCCTTCGCCAAGGCCCCCAGATCATGTGAGAGAACGGTCATCTGCGGCCTATCTCACGCGAGGCCTTGCAGCCGCAGCGGCAGGCTCCCGGGAGGGGAGGAGCGGCTCCCTCTGCTCTGCCCTCCGGCCTCAGCTCTCTCCGCTGCTGCAGCGCCTGAATGGCCGACCCACGCAGGCCCTAAGCCGATCGCAACACACAAGACGGAGCACGCAGGGCGGCAGCTCTCTCTCTGGGCGCACGCACTCACCGTGAGCATCTGTACACGCTGGGAGAGAGCAGAGACACGCTGGCCAGGCCTCTGTCTCCTGAACCGTCCCCGGAAAACAGCCCAGGACTGGCTGGCCTCTCCTCCGGGCGCTCCCTGGCCTGGCTCAGCCCTGGGTTTAGCTCCTGCTAACCTCCCCCATGCCAGGCGTTCTGTTCCCAGACACACCAGCTCCCACCTGCTCCTGCCCTTGCCCACACCTGGCGCCTCAGCGCCTGTGCCTCTTCTTCAGAGACCCCATTTCTTACGATGGCTCAGTCTGTTTACTCACCGCCGAGGACAGTTTCCCCGAAGACACGGACGGCCCCAGGAAGGCAGGGGCTGCCGGGGGTAAACACACGCCGGCCAGGACGGCCTTCGGAGCTCACCGTGACTCCACTTTATTTTACGGAAAAGGGAACTCTTCCCAAAGTTATCAGTGACACAGCTGCCCAACGGCGGTTTTAGCATTTGTCTGGAAGCCACTGAATGTATGGCAGCCCTTTCGCCTCTGGTCTCGACCCTCCCTGGTCTTGCCGGGCAAAGCAGACCTGCCCGAAACTTGAGTGAGAAAGAGCGGAAGGGCCTGATAGTGCCCTCCCCGCCCACCTCCACCCCAAGATGCCACACCCAGGGGCAGGGGGCCCACCCTGTGTTGGAATTTCCAATGACCTTTCCTTCCCCTATTTGGGGGTAACTTCTGAGAAGGTGGAAATTTGGGCCTCCATGGGGCCCTGCCTTACCCGAGTGGCCCTTAATTAACGCTCCCTGAATGGAAGAGGCTGGAGCAGCTTGGAATGAGGAAGAAGAATAAAAAAATGACTATAGTAAAAGCTAGATAAAAAAAAAGTTTAAAGATTAAACTACATAAATATTAAAAATCAATGTATCCCTAAGCCCAAAAACAGCTGTCACTGAGTGACCCTGTCCCCCCACATGTGTAGTAGTTATCTCTGAAAAAAATCTTAAGCCAGCTCATATGCCAAAGAGTTCATAGCATTAACACCTGAAAAATTCTTACAAATCAACACCAAAAACTATCATGTCAGAGAAAAAGGCACAATCATAACCCACAGAGCACCAGCACCCGCCAGGCTGGGCTTCCCCGTCACACTCGTGGCACCACGTACACCGGCGTCTGACCCGCACAGCCATGCGTGTCATTCTGTTCACCTCCCTTCCGTGACAGTGTATGTAGTCCTGAGCCCACTAAGAAGCAAGCCATGTGACAGGCCACTGCAGAAGCCGGAAGACCGGGGCTCCGCTCTGCACGCGCTCCCTCTGTGACCATGGCAAGCCCCCCACCTCTCAGGACTAGTTTACTCATTCATAAAATGGGGCCACACATCCCGGCCTGTCTGGCCAGAGAGATGTGCTGGCTCATCATTCAAACAGCCACTGAGGCAGGCCTGCTCGGAACACTGGGCCGCCGACAGTGAGACCGGCTCTCGTTCTCAGTGACATAAAATCGGCAGGGAAAGAGCGGTCCGAACACCAGGGAGCAATAGCGCAGGCACATTTTTGCACGATATGTAGGAGGCCACGTATCCAGACGGTTCAGGCCTGAGAGCTTGATATGATAGAGCCACGGCCCTGACGTTCCTTCTACACCCAGCGAGAGGGACATGCAACCTTGACCTGAAGAAGTGGAGGGTTAGAGGATGACTGTGCTCACCTGCTCCCTTCCAGGAGCCGCGGGATTAGAACTCGCTCTTCCTACTTCCATTAACTCAGTGGGGAGCCCAGCAGGAACCCCAGGAGAACCCCAGGGCATCAGCAATGGGCCCCTTTACGACAGACAAGCATGTCAAACTCGTGGCCTGGGGGCTGCATGCGGCCCACAACGAATTTTGGGGGCCCAGCCAATATAACGGTATGTAAAACACGTTTTAATAAAAGTTTCATAACTTAATTTTTACAATAACCTTTATACATAATTATTAATAACGAACTACAACGTTCGCTAATGACTTATGACTATAATCGTGATGCATCCATTTCCCTTACGTGTACCATTTCTCTCCACTAATACCAGCAGCGAGTGTTATAGCAGCCGATGGCCACATCTTTAGTCTTGGACTGACTTGTTTGGTGTGCGCAACAGGAAATATTTCGCTCTCGGAGAACAAGAAAAATAGGTTTATTTGCGTTACGCTTATTTTGTGCAGTTATTCAGTGTCTGGTAAGTTAATGTCCAAGAAAAAATATTCATTTTTATTAAAATGTTCTATTATTTTATGTTAACGATGACTCATTTATTTCAGCCCTTTGTATTCAGCATGTCTCTATCGAAATAAACCTACGTTTCTATGAAAATTGAAGCTTTTGTTTTTTTGTGGCCACATAAACTTACACCTTGTTTATTTGGCCCGTGTTAGCCTGTGAGTTTGACATGCTTGCTTTACGAGTTCAATTCCCCCACTGTCCTCTGCTCAGCCTGGACTTCTGGGACGACTCACTGGTCTAGCCAAGGAGGTGAGATGGAGCGGGGCCACCCGCTCTCCCGCCCGCCCCTCCTCCCCCTGCACAAACCAGCCTGAGCGCAGCTAAGGCAGAGTTAGCACCAGGGAAACTGCTCCGGGCCTGAGCTCACCCTGGGCTTGCTCCCCCCTCCCCTCAGAAGGGAAAAGTAAAAGTAGGAAGAGCAACTTCTACTCACCACACCCTAAGTGTGGGACACCACCCCGGCCCGAGGCTGCGTACCCTGTCAGACTCTCTCGGGAAACCTTTACCTCTGCCGGCTAAGCTGGCTGCCTGTAGCTCCTGCCCTGGGCCAGGCACAGGGAGAAGTACATCCCATTTAGCCCTCACACAACAATCCTAGGATGATCCCAGTTTACACAATGAAGAACCGGAGGCCACGGAGGTAAAGTAACTTGCCACGGACTGGAAGGCAGTGGGGAGCCGAGCCCGAAACCCAGGTCTGTACCGATACCGGAGGGGAAGCTCCCATCTGGAACCCGGTTCCCACCAACCCCCCCGCCCCCCCCCCCCCCCGCCCCGGGTGGCGGCCACAGTACCTGTCTGGGCTGAGGTTCTGGCCAGTATCAAAAGCTCGTGCCACCAAGATCATGGACTGTCTGTCACCAGCTCCAGCCGCCTTCAGTAAGTAATCAAATCCTTTGGTTTTATTTTCTTCCGTCTCCTGCCGATACCAACCAGAGGGGAGAGGAAGAGAATGAGGCCTGCACTGGAGGGGCGGCCGAGCACCTGCGGCAGGAGCTCCGTGGGTGCCCATCGGGAGGGAGAGATGGAAGCTGAGTCTATCGGCTCTGTCTTCCAAGGAGCCACTCACATCCTGCCTCCAACAGGGCAGGGCTCTCTGCTCCCACTGTTTTTGTTTTTTTTAATTTTTAAAATATATATTTTTATTGATTTCAGAGAGGAAGGGAGAGGGAAAGAGGGATAGAAACATCAATGATGAGAGAGAATCACTGATCGGCTGCCCCCCCGCACGCCCCCTACAGGGGATCAAGCCCACAACCCGGGCATGTGCCCCCAACCGGAATCGAGCCTGGGACCTTCCAGCCTGCAGTCCAATGCTCTATCCACTGAGCCAAACCAGCCAGGGCTGCTCCCACTCTGTAAGACATTCTAGCAGCTTTACTGAGACATAATTCACCACATAATCCCCCAGTGAAAGCACAAAAGTCAATAGTTTCAGCACAATGTGCAACCACCACTGTAACCACGTCAGACACCAAAACACCACACGCCTTCACCATCACCTCCAATCGCCCCACCCTACCCAGCCCCGGGCAACCACTGTTTCTTCTCTCTTATTCTTTCCAGAGAGGAAGGGAGAGGGAGAGAGAGATAGAAACACCAATGATGAGAGGGAATCACTGATCGGCTGCCTCCTGCATGCCCCTTATCAGGATCAAGCCAGCACCCCAGACATGTGCCTTACTTGGAATCGAACTGTGACCACCTGGTTGGCGCTCAACCACTGAGCCACACCGGCCAGGCTCATCTATCACCTGTTTCTAGAGATTTCACTGTTCTGGACATTTAATAAAATGTAATCATATAACATGTGGCTGGCCTCTTCCACTTGGCATAAAGCATTCGAGGTTCATCTATGTTGCAGCAGGTATTAATGCTGCATTCTTCTTATGGCCAAATAACATCCCATTGTGTAGATATACCACATTTTGATTATTCAGTCCTGGCCAGTATGTTCAGTGGTTAGAGTGTTGGCCTGTTCACCCAAGGGTCATGGGATCAATTCCAGGTCAAGGGTTCGCTCCCCGCCCCTAATCAGGGCGCTTGCAGGAGGCAACCAGTTAATGTGTCTCTCTCACATGGATGCTTCTCTCTCTTTCTCTCCCCCTCCCTCCCTCCCTTCCACTCTCTCTGAAAAGCAACGGAAAAAGTATCTTCAGGTGGGGATTAACAACACAAAGTATCACTCCCTAGTTACTCCACTACATGCTACTCTTTATCCATGGTCTTGAATCTGATGACTGTGCCTCGGGGCTGCCCGTGCCGTGTAGGGTCTTCAGCAGCATCCCTGGTCTCCACCTACTAGTGCCAGTTGCATTCCCAGAGTTTCGACAAACAAAAATGTCTCTAGACATAGCCAAGTGTCCCCTGGAAAGCGCGAGGGCAGAATGGCTGACTGAGAACCACTGGTTTTTGAAACTGTGTGGTGAATGCACCATAAACCGTGTCTTCTGCACATGTCAGAATGTCACACCTCCATCAGTTGCAACCATAAGTGGGTAGCAGATATAAAGTTCCACAATAAGTCCCGAAGCGTCCTGTGAGAATGCCCTGACTATATCGAACTTACAATAGTCTTTTAAAAAATGTATATATTTTATTGACTTCAGAGAGGAAAGGAGATGGGGAGAGAGAGAGAAAGAAACATCAATGATGAGAATCGTTGATCCGCTGCCTCCTGCACGCCCCACCCGGGGGATTGAGCCTGCAACCCAGGCATGTGCCCTGACCGGGCACTGAACCCTGACCTCCTGGTTCATAGGTCGATGCTCAACCACTGAGCCATGCCGGCCGGGCAATGATGGAGTCTTTTTATGCCCTGGCCAGTGTGGCTCGGTTAGTTGGAGTGTCCTCCCATACACTGAAAGGTTGAGTATCCTGTGGTAATCAACTGAATATATGGAAGAGAGTATTTGTTCTTTTGTTAATCCTCACCCAAGGATACTTTTTTCCCATTGATTTTCAGAGAGAGTAGAAGGGAAGGAGGGGGGCAGAGGGCAAAGGGGACACGCGGGGGGGGGGGGGGGCGGGCGGGCAAGAGGCGGTAGAAGAGAAACATCGATTGGTTGCCTCTTGCACATGCCCTAACTAGGGCCTGGGATCGACCTGCAACCCAGGTATGTGCCTTTGACTGGGAATTGAACCCATGACCCTTCAGTGCCTGGGCCGACGCTCTACCGCTGAGCCACACTGGCCAGGGCTACAATAGAGTATTTTTATGCCCTGGCTGGTATGGGTCGGCTGGTTGGAGCGTCGTCCTTATACTGAAAGGTTGCGAATTTGGTTGCTGCTCGAGGTGTATATGGAAGGCAACAAATCAATGTTCTCTCAAAATGTCTATCTGTCTGTCTCTCTCCCTCCCTTTCCCTCTCTCTAAAATCAATAAGCAGATCCTCAAGGTGAGGATTTGAAAAAAAATGGCAGAAAAGAGTACTTTTATTATTGTTTGTAAATTGCTCCACATTCTTTTTTAAAAATATATTTTTATTGATTTCACAGAGGAAGGGAGATGGAGAGATAGAAACATCAATGATGAGAGAGAATCATTGATCGGCTGCCTCCTGCACGCCCCCTACTGGGGATTGAGCCTGCAACCGGGGCATGTGCCCTTGACCAGGAATGGAACCCAGGACCCTTTAGTCCGCGGCCCGACGCTCTAAGCACTGAGCACCCTGCCAGGGCATGACTGGTGTCTTTATCAGAGGAGAAGAGACAGAGAGGAAGATGGACAGCAGGCCATGTGAGCACAGACGGAGGGGCGTGATGAGTCTATAAGCCGAGGTGCTCAGACGCCAGCACCCACGAGAAGCTGGGAGAGACAGGAAGGAGGAAGCACAGCTCTGCCAACACTTTTTTAAAAATATATTTTTATTGATTTCAGAGAGGAAGGAGAGGGAGGGAGAGAAACATCAATGAGAGAGAATCACTGATCGGCTGTCTCCTGCCTGGTCCGAGCCCTCAACCCGAACATGTGCCCTTGACCAGAATCAAACCTGGGACTCATCAGTCCACAGGCTGATGCTCTGTCCACCGAGCCACACCAGCCAGGGCTCGGCCGACACTTTAGTTCTGGACTCCTGGTCTCCGGAACGGTGAGAGAGTAAGTGCCTGTTGTTTAAGCCCCCAGTTTGTGGTCATTTGTTATGGCAGCAACAGGAAACTAATACACTACGGAATTCTATACAACAAACTAAGATTGTAAAGAAAATAAAGGTTTTGATCACATAAATCTCGGACTTTGGAGTGCCTTCCCACCTTCTTCTGGTCTGAGCCCCTCCCCACAGGCCACACCCAGGCCCGTGAGGAGGGCTGGGACCCGGGCCACGCTGAGCCCAGCCTCACCCGGCCACCTGGCCATCCACGCTCCTGCCCACAGGATCCACAGGAGGGAACAGTGCGCTGGGACCCCGCTCCACAAGGCTTCTCCGCTTCTCCAGGGAAAGACCGCGTTTTGTAGACCCTGACGGGACCTGCGCACTCGGTCCTTCCCTCACTGCGCCCAGGGGCCAGGGGCAGTGGAGCGGACCTCATGGGCTTCCCACACCCACATCCCGCAGCGTCAGACCCCACGCAGCCTCCTCTCTGCCACCCCACATGCCGCAGGCTCTGGCCGCACCAACCGCCTCCAGGCCTCAGATCTGCCAGCCTGAACTGCTCTTAATCACCATTTGGCCCTTAGGTCTAACTTAAATATCATTTTATTCATTGATTTCACAAGCAAATCCTAAGCACCTACTATGTGCTGGGCTGTTCTAGCGTCTCAGGGCACCACTGGAGCCCGCACCCAGGAAGCAGGCTGACCCGGGCCCCAGGCAGGGCCCTCCGTTCGTTCCCAACTGTCTCTTCTGCTTCTCCCATCACCCCCGCTGTACCTGCCTGGAAATGGGACGTCACCTTCCACTCACTGCCCCGGGCGGAGACCACTCTAACTTAGCAGTGCCTGGCTCTAACGGATGCTCAGACCCCAGAGGGGGAAGGTGGGCTGGTGAGGCCCCTCACCTTCAGAGCCACGTCGGCCAGGATGTGGTGCGGCAGCTGCGAGTACAGGAGTCCCAGGCCCACGATGGCCTCCAGCTCGCCCAGGTCGGCTGCGTGCTCCAAGTGGAAGATGGCCGACTCCCGGTCCCAGTCCTCGTCCTTCTCACAGAAGCGCCCGCCCTCGTGGTATCGCACCATGGCCAGATGGACCTGCCGAACAGACGGGGTGTTGGCTGGGCGGCCTGGGAGGCGGCGGCCACACCCCCGGGCCCAGCCGGCCTCCAGGAGGGAGTGTGAGCGGAGGTGAGCGCCGGTTGGTGCGAGGGCTCTGCAAAGGCACCGCCGATACCTTCCCCAGAATGGACTTCCCGATGCTCTTGCCAAGGTCCAGAGCATTGAGCCTGCGCACTTCCAGGGCCGCGGCGGAAGGCCTGGGCAGGTGGAGGCGGGCGGAGTTAAGGAGGTTCCACTTCTCCACACAGACCTGGAGGGAGAGAGCCGGGCATGGCGGGGCTCCGGGCCAGAGGCCGGGCCGGGGACAGACGGGCGCCAACAGCTGTCAGCGGCTCCCCGGGGTGAGCCTGGCCGGCCAGGTGGGAGCAAACCCTGATGGTGTCGCATTTTCTTGGACAAACAGGGCTCCATTTCTAGTCACTCAAATTCTGTCAGCTCGTGGGCGCCGAGGGCCGAGGACAGCAACGGGACACAGAGGCCCGCAGCACAGACCCCAGCGGCTCAAAGAGGTGCTTCCCTGGCCTGTCCATCTGGGCGAGGTCGGGGAGGCGAGCCCACGCGGCCCATTGGCCCGCTCTCCACACGGGCCAGAGCCAGAGGGCAGACCCGCAGCAAACCCCTCTGCTTCCCTCTGGACGGCCAGGTGCTCCGGGAATGTCTCCCAGCTAAACCAGCCCCGCTTCGCCCACCAGCGTGGCTCAGCGATTCCACGTCGACCTGGGCATGTGCCCTGACCAGGATTCGCACCTGTGGTATCGTGGTATGGTGCGATACCACGATACCACAGGTGCGAATCCTGGTCAGGGCACATGCCCAGGTCACGGTTGATTGCCGGTTGGGGGCGTGCAGGAGGCAGCCAATCAATGATTTCCTCTCATCATTAATGTTTCTCTCTCTCTCCCCCTCCCTTCCTCTCTGAAATCAATAAAAATGTATTTAAAAAATTAAAATAAAAAAATAAACATAACCCGGTTGAAAGGTTCCTTCAGAGCAGCGCCAGGCAGATGTGTGTGCCAAACACGCCACAGCCACAGTGGCCCGCAGCGGAGGGCGGTCCAGCTCAGGACGCTGGTGTCACGGCTGAAAACCGTGCCCGGGCCTGGCTGAGCCCTGACCCAGCCGGGGAAGAACCCAGAACCCGTGGTGAATCTGCTGTGCTCCAGAGGGAGCGGGAGGGGAGCCTGCAGGGGCCAGGGAGCTCCTGGCAGGAGGCGCGGAGGTGTGCCCGCAGGGCAGGAAGGCCCTTCAGGCGGGAGAGGCTCCCTAGCGGAGGCTGGAGGTGAGAGGCCTTACCGTCAGCTAGAGAGGAGCACCGTCAGCTAGAGAGGAGCACCTTTACCGTCAGCTAGAGAGGAGCACCTTTACCGTCAGCTAGAGAGGAGCACCGTCAGCTAGAGAGGAGCACCGTCAGCTAGAGAGGAGCACCTTTACCGTCAGCTAGAGAGGAGCACCGTCAGCTAGAGAGGAGCACCTTTACCGTCAGCTAGAGAGGAGCACCGTCAGCTAGAGAGGAGCACCTTTACCGTCAGCTAGAGAGGAGCACCTTTACCGTCAGCTAGAGAGGAGCACCGTCAGCTAGAGAGGAGCACCGTCAGCTAGAGAGGAGCACCGTCACCTAGAGAGGGGCACCGTCAGCTAGAGAGGGGCACCGTCAGCTAGAGAGGAGCACCGTCAGCTAGAGAGGAGCACCTTTACCGTCAGCTAGAGAGGAGCACCGTCAGCTAGAGAGGAGCACCGTCAGCTAGAGAGGAGCACCTTTACCGTCAGCTAGAGAGGAGCACCTTTACCGTCAGCTAGAGAGGAGCACCTTTACCGTCAGCTAGAGAGGAGCACCGTCAGCTAGAGAGGAGCACCGTCAGCTAGAGAGGAGCACCGTCAGCTAGAGAGGGGCACCGTCAGCTAGAGAGGAGCACCTTTACCGTCAGCTAGAGAGGAGCACCTTTACCGTCAGCTAGAGAGGAGCACCGTCAGCTAGAGAGGAGCACCTTTACCGTCAGCTAGAGAGGAGCACCGTCAGCTAGAGAGGAGCACCGTCAGCTAGAGAGGAGCACCTTTACCGTCAGCTAGAGAGGAGCACCTTTACCGTCAGCTAGAGAGGAGCACCGTCAGCTAGAGAGGAGCACCTTTACCGTCAGCTAGAGAGGAGCACCGTCAGCTAGAGAGGAGCACCGTCAGCTAGAGAGGAGCACCTTTACCGTCAGCTAGAGAGGAGCACCTTTACCGTCAGCTAGAGAGGAGCACCTTTACCGTCAGCTAGAGAGGAGCACCGTCAGCTAGAGAGGAGCACCTTTACCGTCAGCTAGAGAGGAGCACCGTCAGCTAGAGAGGAGCACCGTCAGCTAGAGAGGAGCACCTTTACCGTCAGCTAGAGAGGAGCACCTTTACCGTCAGCTAGAGAGGAGCACCGTCAGCTAGAGAGGAGCACCTTTACCGTCAGCTAGAGAGGAGCACCGTCAGCTAGAGAGGAGCACCGTCAGCTAGAGAGGGGCACCGTCAGCTAGAGAGGAGCACCGTCAGCTAGAGAGGAGCACCTTTACCGTCAGCTAGAGAGGAGCACCGTCAGCTAGAGAGGAGCACCATTACCGTCAGCTAGAGAGGAGCACCGTCAGCTAGAGAGGAGCACCTTTACCGTCAGCTAGAGAGGAGCACCTTTACCGTCAGCTAGAGAGGAGCACCATCAGCTAGAGAGGAGCACCGTCAGCTAGAGAGGAGCACCTTTACCGTCAGCTAGAGAGGAGCACCGTCAGCTAGAGAGGAGCACCATTACCGTCAGCTAGAGAGGAGCACCGTCAGCTAGAGAGGAGCACCTTTACCGTCAGCTAGAGAGGAGCACCGTCAGCTAGAGAGGAGCACCTTTACCGTCAGCTAGAGAGGAGCACCGTCAGCTAGAGAGGAGCACCTTTACCGTCAGCTAGAGAGGAGCACCGTCAGCTAGAGAGGAGCACCGTCAGCTAGAGAGGAGCACCTTTACCGTCAGCTAGAGAGGGGCACCGTCAGCTAGAGAGGAGCACCGTCAGCTAGAGAGGGGCACCGTCAGCTAGAGAGGAGCACCGTCAGCTAGAGAGGAGCACCTTTACCGTCAGCTAGAGAGGGGCACCGTCAGCTAGAGAGGAGCACCTTTACCGTCAGCTAGAGAGGAGCACCGTCAGCTAGAGAGGAGCACCTTTACCGTCAGCTAGAGAGGAGCACCGTCAGCTAGAGAGGAGCACCGTCAGCTAGAGAGGAGCACCTTTACCGTCAGCTAGAGAGGGGCACCGTCAGCTAGAGAGGAGCACCGTCAGCTAGAGAGGAGCACCGTCAGCTAGAGAGGAGCACCTTTACCGTCAGCTAGAGAGGAGCACCGTCAGCTAGAGAGGAGCACCTTTACCGTCAGCTAGAGAGGAGCACCTTTACCGTCAGCTAGAGAGGGGCACCGTCAGCTAGAGAGGAGCACCGTCAGCTAGAGAGGAGCACCGTCAGCTAGAGAGGGGCACCGTCAGCTAGAGAGGAGCACCGTCAGCTAGAGAGGAGCACCTTTACCGTCAGCTAGAGAGGAGCACCGTCAGCTAGAGAGGAGCACCGTCAGCTAGAGAGGAGCACCTTTACCGTCAGCTAGAGAGGAGCACCGTCAGCTAGAGAGGAGCACCGTCAGCTAGAGAGGAGCACCTTTACCGTCAGCTAGAGAGGAGCACCGTCAGCTAGAGAGGAGCACCGTCAGCTAGAGAGGAGCACCTTTACCGTCAGCTAGAGAGGGGCACCGTCAGCTAGAGAGGAGCACCGTCAGCTAGAGAGGGGCACCGTCAGCTAGAGAGGGGCACCGTCAGCTAGAGAGGAGCACCTTTACCGTCAGCTAGAGAGGAGCATCGTCAGCTAGAGAGGAGCACCGTCAGCTAGAGAGGAGCACCGTCAGCTAGAGAGGGGCACCGTCAGCTAGAGAGGAGCACCGTCAGCTAGAGAGGAGCACCGTCAGCTAGAGAGGGGCACCGTCAGCTAGAGAGGAGCACCGTCAGCTAGAGAGGAGCACCGTCAGCTAGAGAGGGAGCACCGTCAGCTAGAGAGGAGCACCGTCAGCTAGAGAGGAGCACCGTCAGCTAGAGAGGAGCACCGTCAGCTAGAGAGGAGCACCGTCAGCTAGAGAGGAGCACCGTCAGCTAGAGAGGAGCACCGTCAGCTAGAGAGGAGCACCGTCAGCTAGAGAGGAGCACCGTCAGCTAGAGAGGAGCACCGTCAGCTAGAGAGGAGCACCGTCAGCTAGAGAGGAGCACCGTCAGCTAGAGAGGGGCACCGTCAGCTAGAGAGGAGCACCGTCAGCTAGAGAGGAGCACCGTCAGCTAGAGAGGAGCACCGTCAGCTAGAGAGGAGCACCTTTACCGTCAGCTAGAGAGGAGCACCGTCAGCTAGAGAGGAGCACCGTCAGCTAGAGAGGAGCACCTTTACCGTCAGCTAGAGAGGAGCACCGTCAGCTAGAGAGGGCACCTTTACCGTCAGCTAGAGAGGGGCACCGTCAGCTAGAGAGGAGCATCGTCAGCTAGAGAGGAGCACCGTCAGCTAGAGAGGAGCACCTTTACCGTCAGCTAGAGAGGAGCACCGTCAGCTAGAGAGGGGCACCGTCAGCTAGAGAGGACACCGTCAGCTAGAGAGGAGCACCGTCAGCTAGAGAGGGAGCACCGTCAGCTAGAGAGGAGCACCGTCAGCTAGAGAGGAGCACCGTCAGCTAGAGAGGAGCACCTTTACCGTCAGCTAGAGAGGGAGCACCGTCAGCTAGAGAGGGAGCACCGTCAGCTAGAGAGGAGCACCTTCCATCAGCTAGAGAGGAGCACCGTCAGGCTAGAGAGGGAGCACCGTCAGCTAGAGAGGAGCACCTTTACCGTCAGCTAGAGAGGAGCACCGTCTGCTAGAGAGGAGCACCGTCAGCTAGAGAGGAGCACCTTTACCGTCAGCTAGAGAGGAGCACCGTCAGCTAGAGAGGAGCACCGTCAGCTAGAGAGGAGCACCTTTACCAGTCAGCTAGAGAGGAGCACCGTCAGCTAGAGAGGAGCACCGTCAGCTAGAGAGGAGCACCGTCAGCTAGAGAGGAGCACCTTTACCGTCAGCTAGAGAGGAGCACACCTTTTACGTCAGCTAGAGAGGAGCACCGTCAGCTAGAGAGGAGCACCTTTACCGTCAGCTAGAGAGGAGCCCCGTCAGCTAGAGAGGAGCACCGTCAGCTAGAGAGGAGCACCGTCAGCTAGAGAGGAGCACCGTTTTACCGTCAGCTAGAGAGGAGCACCCGTCAGCTAGGAGGGGCACCTTTACCGTCAGCTAGAGAGGGAGCACCGTCAGCTAGAGAGGAGCATCGTCAGCTAGAGAGGAGCACCTTTACCGTCAGCTAGAGAGGAGCACCTTTACCGTCAGCTAGAGAGGAGCACCGTCAGCTAGAGAGGAGCACCTTTACCGTCAGCTAGAGAGGAGCACCGTCAGCTAGAGAGGAGCACCGTCAGCTAGAGAGGAGCACCTTTACCGTCAGCTAGAGAGGAGCACCTTTACGGTCAGCTAGAGAGGAGCACCGTCAGCTAGAGAGGAGCACCGTCAGCTAGAGAGGAGCACCTTTACCGTCAGCTAGAGAGGAGCACCGTCAGCTAGAGAGGAGCACCGTCAGCTAGAGAGGAGCACCGTCAGCTAGAGAGGAGCACCGTCAGCTAGAGAGGAGCATCGTCAGCTAGAGAGGAGCACCGTCAGCTAGAGAGGAGCATCGTCAGCTAGAGAGGAGCACCGTCAGCTAGAGAGGAGCACCGTCAGCTAGAGAGGAGCACCTTTACCGTCAGCTAGAGAGGAGCACCGTCAGCTAGAGAGGAGCACCGTCAGCTAGAGAGGAGCACCGTCAGCTAGAGAGGGGCACCGTCAGCTAGAGAGGAGCACCGTCAGCTAGAGAGGAGCACCTTTACCGTCAGCTAGAGAGGAGCACCGTCAGCTAGAGAGGAGCACCGTCAGCTAGAGAGGAGCGCCGTCAGCTAGAGAGGGGCACCGTCAGCTAGAGAGGAGCACCGTCAGCTAGAGAGGGGCACCGTCAGCTAGAGAGGAGCACCGTCAGCTAGAGAGGAGCACCGTCAGCTAGAGAGGAGCACCTTTACCGTCAGCTAGAGAGGAGCACCGTCAGCTAGAGAGGAGCACCGTCAGCTAGAGAGGAGCACCGTCAGCTAGAGAGGAGCACCTTTACCGTCAGCTAGAGAGGAGCACCGTCAGCTAGAGAGGAGCACCGTCAGCTAGAGAGGAGCACCTTTACCGTCAGCTAGAGAGGAGCACCGTCAGCTAGAGAGGAGCACCTTTACCGTCAGCTAGAGAGGAGCACCGTCAGCTAGAGAGGAGCACCTTTACCGTCAGCTAGAGAGGAGCACCGTCAGCTAGAGAGGGGCACCGTCAGCTAGAGAGGAGCACCGTCAGCTAGAGAGGAGCACCGTCAGCTAGAGAGGGGCACCGTCAGCTAGAGAGGAGCACCGTCAGCTAGAGAGGAGCACCTTTACCGTCAGCTAGAGAGGAGCACCGTCAGCTAGAGAGGAGCACCGTCAGCTAGAGAGGGGCACCGTCAGCTAGAGAGGAGCACCGTCAGCTAGAGAGGAGCACCGTCAGCTAGAGAGGGGCACCGTCAGTTAGAGAGGGGCACCGTCAGCTAGAGAGGAGCACCGTCAGCTAGAGAGGAGCACCTTTACCGTCAGCTAGAGAGGAGCACCGTCAGCTAGAGAGGGGCACCGTCAGCTAGAGAGGAGCACCGTCAGCTAGAGAGGAGCACCGTCAGCTAGAGAGGAGCACCGTCAGCTAGAGAGGAGCACCTTTACCGTCAGCTAGAGAGGAGCACCGTCAGCTAGAGAGGAGCACCGTCAGCTAGAGAGGAGCACCTTTACCGTCAGGCTAGAGAGGAGCCACGTCAGCTAGAGAGGAGCACCGTCAGCTAGATAGGAGCACCTTTACTGTCAGCTAGAGAGGAGCACCGTCCAGCTAGAGAGGAGCACCGTCAGCTAGAGAGGAGCACCGTCAGCTAGAGAGGAGCACCTTTACCGTCAGCTAGAGAGGCCACCGTCAGCTAGAGAGGGGCACCTTTACCGTCAGCTAGAGAGGGCACCGTCAGCTAGAGAGGAGCACCGTCAGCTAGAGAGGAGCACCTTTACCGTCAGCTAGAGAGGAGCACCGTCAGCTAGAGAGGAGCACCGTCAGCTAGAGAGGAGCACCGTCAGCTAGAGAGGAGCACCGTCAGCTAGAGAGGAGCACTGTCAGCTAGAGAGGAGCACCGTCAGCTAGAGAGGAGCACCTTTACCGTCAGCTAGAGAGGAGCACCGTCAGCTAGAGAGGGGGCACCTTTACCGTCAGCTAGAGAGGGCACCGTCAGCTAGAGAGGAGCATCGTCAGCTAGAGAGGAGCACCTTTACCGTCAGCTAGAGAGGAGCACCGTCAGCTAGAGAGGAGCACCGTCAGCTAGAGAGGAGCACCTTTACCGTCAGCTAGAGAGGAGCACCGTCAGCTAGAGAGGAGCACCGTCAGCTAGAGAGGAGCACCGTCAGCTAGAGAGGAGCACCTTTACCGTCAGCTAGAGAGGAGCACCGTCAGCTAGAGAGGGGCACCGTCAGCTAGAGAGGAGCACCGTCAGCTAGAGAGGAGCACCGTCAGCTAGAGAGGAGCACCGTCAGCTAGAGAGGAGCACCTTTACCGTCAGCTAGAGAGGAGCACCGTCAGCTAGAGAGGAGCACCACCGTCAGCTAGAGAGGTGCACCTTTACCGTCAGCTAGAGAGGAGCACCGTCAGCTAGAGAGGAGCACCGTCAGATAGAGAGGAGCACCTTTACCGTCAGCTAGAGAGGGACCATTACCGTCAGCTAGAGAGGAGCACCGTCAGCTAGAGAGGAGCACCGGAGCACCGTCAGCTAGAGAGGGGCACCTTTACCGTCAGCTAGAGAGGAGCACCGTCAGCTAGAGAGGAGCACGGTCAGCTAGAGAGGGGCACCTTTACCGTCAGCTAGAGAGGGGCACCGTCAGCTAGAGAGGAGCACCGTCAGCTAGAGAGGGGCACCTTTACCGTCAGCTAGAGAGGAGCACCGTCAGCTAGAGAGGAGCACCGTCAGCTAGAGAGGGGCACCGTCAGCTAGAGAGGAGCATCGTCAGCTAGAGAGGAGCACCTTTACCGTCAGCTAGAGAGGAGCACCGTCAGCTAGAGAGGAGCACCGTCAGCTAGAGAGGAGCACCTTTACCGTCAGCTAGAGAGGAGCACCGTCAGCTAGAGAGGAGCACCGTCAGCTAGAGAGGAGCACCGTCAGCTAGAGAGGAGCACCTTTACCGTCAGCTAGAGAGGAGCACCGTCAGCTAGAGAGGGGCACCGTCAGCTAGAGAGGAGCACCGTCAGCTAGAGAGGAGCACCGTCAGCTAGAGAGGAGCACCGTCAGCTAGAGAGGAGCACCTTTACCGTCAGCTAGAGAGGAGCACCGTCAGCTAGAGAGGAGCACCGTCAGCTAGAGAGGAGCACCTTTACCGTCAGCTAGAGAGGAGCACCGTCAGCTAGAGAGGAGCACCTTTACCGTCAGCTAGAGAGGGGCACCGTCAGCTAGAGAGGAGCATCGTCAGCTAGAGAGGAGCACCGTCAGCTAGAGAGGAGCACCTTTACCGTCAACTAGAGAGGAGCACCGTCAGCTAGAGAGGAGCACCGTCAGCTAGAGAGGAGCACCGTCAGCTAGAGAGGAGCACCTTTACCGTCAGCTAGAGAGGGGCACCGTCAGCTAGAGAGGAGCATCGTCAGCTAGAGAGGAGCACCGTCAGCTAGAGAGGAGCACCGTCAGCTAGAGAGGAGCACCTTTACCGTCAGCTAGAGAGGAGCACCGTCAGCTAGAGAGGAGCACCGTCAGCTAGAGAGGGGCACCTTTACCGTCAGCTAGAGAGGGGCACCGTCAGCTAGAGAGGAGCACCGTCAGCTAGAGAGGAGCACCTTTACCGTCAGCTAGAGAGGAGCACCGTCAGCTAGAGAGGAGCACCGTCAGCTAGAGAGGAGCACCTTTACCGTCAGCTAGAGAGGAGCACCGTCAGCTAGAGAGGAGCACCTTTACCGTCAGCTAGAGAGGAGCACCTTTACCGTCAGCTAGAGAGGAGCACCGTCAGCTAGAGAGGAGCACCTTTACCGTCAGCTAGAGAGGAGCACCGTCAGCTAGAGAGGAGCACCGTCAGCTAGAGAGGAGCACCTTTACCGTCAGCTAGAGAGGAGCACCGTCAGCTAGAGAGGGGCACCGTCAGCTAGAGAGGAGCACCGTCAGCTAGAGAGGAGCACCTTTACCGTCAGCTAGAGAGGAGCACCGTCAGCTAGAGAGGAGCACCGTCAGCTAGAGAGGAGCACCGTCAGCTAGAGAGGAGCACCTTTACCGTCAGCTAGAGAGGAGCACCGTCAGCTAGAGAGGGGCACCTTTACCGTCAGCTAGAGAGGGGCACCGTCAGCTAGAGAGGAGCATCGTCAGCTAGAGAGGAGCACCTTTACCGTCAGCTAGAGAGGAGCACCGTCAGCTAGAGAGGAGCACCGTCAGCTAGAGAGGAGCACCTTTACCGTCAGCTAGAGAGGAGCACCGTCAGCTAGAGAGGAGCACCGTCAGCTAGAGAGGAGCACCGTCAGCTAGAGAGGAGCACCTTTACCGTCAGCTAGAGAGGAGCACCGTCAGCTAGAGAGGGGCACCGTCAGCTAGAGAGGAGCACCGTCAGCTAGAGAGGAGCACCGTCAGCTAGAGAGGAGCACCGTCAGCTAGAGAGGAGCACCTTTACCGTCAGCTAGAGAGGGGCACCGTCAGCTAGAGAGGGGCACCGTCAGCTAGAGAGGAGCACCGTCAGCTAGAGAGGAGCACCGGTGCCTGCAGGCGGCCCCTCCCCCGCCCCGGAGGGTGAGGACCACCTCAGGTGGCCAGTAAGCTGGGAAGCGAGTAAGACCTGTTTCCTCATCCTAAAACGGGGCGAGCACCATTAGCCTGTCTCCCGGGGTGTTGTCAGGAGGAAGTTAATTAATGTCACGAGCGCCACATGGGCGGGACTTGAACAGAGAGCTGTGGCGGTTTGATCCCCTCCAGGTCAGGGACCCTGGCATCGCCAATCCTCCCCGAAGTCCCCCACCGCCCCGCCCAGGGCAGGGGCTCAGAGGGAAGTCCCCCATCGTCCGCCCAGGGCAGGGGCTCAGAGGGAAGTCCCCCATCGTCCGCCCAGGGCAGGGGCTCAGAGGGAAGGGCCCCATCGTCCGCCCAGGGCAGGGGCTCAGAGGGAAGTCCCCCATCGTCCGCCCAGGGCAGGGGCTCAGAGGGAAGTCCCCCATCGTCCGCCCAGGGCAGGGGCTCAGAGGGAAGGTCCCACCGTCCGCCCAGGGCAGGGGCTCAGAGGGAAGGTCCCACCGTCCGCCCAGGGCAGGGGCTCAGAGGGAAGGCCCCACCGTCCGCCCAGGGCAGGGGCTCAGAGGGAAGGTCCCACCGCCCCGCCCAGGGCAGGGGCTCAGAGGGAAGGCCCCATCGTCCGCCCAGGGCAGGGGCTCAGAGGGAAGTCCCCCATCGTCCGCCCAGGGCAGGGGCTCAGAGGGAAGGTCCCACCGTCCGCCCAGGGCAGGGGCTCAGAGGGAAGGTCCCATCGTCCGCCCAGGGCAGGGGCTCAGAGGGAAGGTCCCACCGTCCGCCCAGGGCAGGGGCTCAGAGGGAAGGCCCCACCGTCCGCCCAGGGCAGGGGCTCGGAGGGAAGGGCCCCCATCACCCCGCCCAGGGCAGGGGCTCAGAGGGAAGGCCCCACCGTCCGCCCAGGGCAGGGGCTCGGAGGGAAGGGCCCCCATCACCCCGCCCAGGGCAGGGGCTCAGAGGGAAGGCCCCACCGTCCGCCCAGGGCAGGGGCTCAGAGGGAAGGGCCCCCATCACCCCGCCCAGGGCAGGGGCTCAGAGGGAAGGCCCCCACCGTCCGCCCAGGGCAGGGGCTCAGAGGGAAGGCCCCATCGTCCGCCCAGGGCAGGGGCTCGGAGGGAAGGCCCCACCGTCTGCCCAGGGCAGGGGCTCGGAGAGTATGTGCAAGGAGCCTGGCTTCGGTGCAGCACGTCCCTCAGGAGGCGTGAGCGGGGCACAGGAGCCCGGGAAAGGCAAGCACGCAGCCGTGCCCAGGGCTCCTCGGGCTCACCCGTCCGCAGCTGCCCAGGCTGTCCTCGTCCGACTCGGACCTCTGGCTGCCGCCGTTCGACTGGCCCTGGTGGACGCAGAGAGAGAGTTCCAGAGCGGCTCTCCCCCCGCCGGGGTGGCCCAGACCCTCCTCCCGAGGGGCTCCTCTCGGGGCGCCCGGGCCCGGGGGAAGCTGGAGCCCCGCCTGCCGGCGGGGAGGGCGCTGGGGACAGGCAGGACCCGGTGCCGGAGAGCCGCAGCCTTCCTCTCACGGACAGCGGGATGCCGGACAACGGGCCAGGCCTTCCCGCAGTGACAGGGCTGGACCGGAGGCCGGGAGGCCGCCCCGCTGCCGGACTCAGGCACGTGAGGCTCGGACGCTGTGCCCCTGCCAGGCCGCCCTCGCCGGAAGCCGTGGGCGCGGCCTCGAGGCCTGTCCCCTGGCCCTCCAGCACGCCCAGTGCCCGGCGCCGGGCCAGCCTCTTACCCAGCATCCTCCCTGCTCAGCCACCTCCAATCCTGTGCCTACCCCCGCCTGGGCTCCTTCCTGCACTCACTGGTCCCCGTCAGCCTGTTCTGTCTCGTGCCCTGCATCCATCTTTTCCTGAAATGAGCTTCTCTGTGATGTATCCATCACGTCTCATGACCCACTTGCTACCTCCCAGACAACGAGGGAACAGAAAACGGGTCCTGTTCCCCAGGGGTTCCTTACACGTTCTCGGGGCTCTGGGTCATCCAGCTCACCCCGCTTCTCACTGGGGTACCCGCTGTCCCCGCTGTTCTCGGAGTCCTGTGGGGAGAAGATGCCCGAGGATCTCAGTGGTCCTTTGAGTGCCTGGAGGTGACCTCTGGACACCCCGGCCACTTGCTCTCCATTTCCCATCATCACACGTAACACCCTCCTCCTGCCCTGCTGGCTGCGTGAGCACAGAGCAGGGAAAGCAGCGGTGAGGACCCGGCTCTGAGCTAGACGGCTCGGCTCCAATGTGACTGACTCGCCGGCGGTGACCTGGGACAGCTGCCTGCCCCGTCTCCTTGGTTACGGGGACTCGCTACAGCACCCACGTCAGCGGGAATCACAGCAAGCGCCCGTGTTAAGCGTGGCTCCTCCATTTCACAAAGGCTGGTTAAGGGTTCTAAGCCACAGATGAAACGCAGCGCAGGGACCGTATTACTGCAACTGAGCCCTCCGCCCAAACCGCAGTCACCTGGGTCTATTTACTTTTTGTTCTAGATCTGAGATCTGTTCAGAAAGGGATCTGGTGTAATGTACAACCGCTAAAACCACCATGATTTATCTGAGTTCTGCACCACTATTCAGCTCACTTTCATTACTTCCCTTCCTCACTGAGGAGTATTTCAAACACACGATAGGAACCGAGGCCAAGGTGAACACCTCCCCCCGTCCCGGCTCTGTCACCTCAACAGGCGGCCTTAGTGACTCTGGGTCTTGCATTTTTATTTAATTATTTACTTTCGTTAATCCTAACCTGAGGATATTTTTCTATTGATTTTAGAGCGTGGAAGGGAGGGGGAGAGACAGAAAGGGAGAAACATCGATGTGAGAGACACATCGACTGGCTGCCTCCCGCACGTGCCCCCACTGGGGCTGGGGATCAAGCCTGCAACCGAGGTGCATGCCCTTGACTGGAACTGAGGGCCAGTGCTATAACCACTGGGCAAACTGGGTAGGGCTAGACTGCTATTTGTAAAAGGAACTAAAACACTGCTTAACCTTTAGACCCCTGTGCGCCCCCGCCCCCCCCCCCCATGCTCTTCCTCCTCCAGATGAGCCGCTTCAGGACCTCACACGCCCTGTGTGGTTTCCTGTAGAAAAACATCTCGTTTACTCTGTAAATACCCTTTGAAAAGAAGCCTGGCATCACTAGCTTAAACGTGAAGCTTGTCTCACTCCCCTGAACAGGCCGGAGCCACGTAAGCACACACCATGGGGTCCTGGCCTGGCCTGGCTGGGACCCCTCCACGCGGGAGCCTGCCGCCTCCCTGCCAGCCGCCCCAAAGCCTCTACTCTGTGTGAGCTCAATGGCTGAACGCTGGGCGTGTTTTTCCCGATTTTTAAAACTGAGGCGTTACTTACAGACCACCAAACTGAAGAGCTCAGGGCGTGGCGTGAAGGCTACTTTGAGCACGGACCGCAGGCTACACTCACGCTCCGGGCAGCCTGCTCCTTGCACCCCCTGCCCCTCCCTCGAGAATCAAGACCGAGCTGAACATCAGAGCCGCCGGCAAACCCCAGCTCTGGGGCCGGGGTGAGGCGGCCAACCTCTCCAGACCGAGGTGTCGTCGTCTGAGGAATGGGGGGACTACCCACCCGAGATGGAGAGCGCAGGCCAAGGGCAGCAGCAGAGGGCGAGTCTGAGCACTGGCTCCTACGCCGAGGGACCAGGAGCAAGTGGCCCAACCTCTCGGTGCCTCCTGCCTGAGGCAGGGACCCTCCGAGTCCTGCCCAGCAGTGGTCATGGGGCAGGAGCAGGTGGCTGAGGGCCGAGGGAGCGAGGCATGTCGCCGTGCTAACGGCTGTTAAAGGGACGGACTGGAAGCATCTACCAAGTCCTCACACAGCGTCTGCCCTCGGTGACGATTCCGTATGTGTCAGCTATTCCTTTTCTCTTCCCTCAAGAGTTCTGAAAAGCAGCCAAGAGTAAACTTGAACCTCTGGAGCCACCTGAGGGTGCAATGGCGATCTGGGTGAGTGGGACAAATCTACAAAGTCTGCTTTAACAATCCCTGTGAATTTTAAATCTGACACCGGGATATGTTTGCCTGAATGCAAATATGACGCTTCCAGTTCCTTACCACTGAGCCACCAGAGCTGCAAGAACCTGTTCCATTATCCAACTGAGAGCGTCCCAGCTGACCGTGCGGTGAGGGGGGCCCGCCCCCCCCCCCAGCACAGCTGTCCACACCACGGGGCCAGACCAGCTTAGGGCTGAGCCGCAGCGGTCACTGTTGCTGACCTGGATTCCCGCTGTAACCACTTCATGGAGGGGAGGACCCAGCTGTTTCCGAAAAACACTGCTGCTGTGGGCGGGAGGCTGGGAGTTACCTGTCCCCCACCCACTCTGCAGAGCAGACCTGGGCTGCCCACCTCGGACCCTGAGCATCACCCTCGGTTCCCACGGGGACTCCGCCCCGCCTGCTCCTCGTCCCTCTCCTCACCCGGTGGTTGTCCGGATGGTCGTGATCTTGGGGAGCCACGCTGTCCAAGTCGCTGAAGACAGGCCAATCTGGGCAGGAGAGAGCAGACAGACGATGCGCTGGGTCCACTGCTGGGAAGTTCCCACGACCCACCTACGGCCCAGAGCTGACTGCGCTGGGGAGCCTCGTTTTACGATTGTAAAGATGCAAAAGGAGTGAGAAAAATTGGGGCTACAGTTCTCTTTCCTCCTCGAGAACTTTCTCCAAGTCTCGCCAGCTGTGGGCCCCGAGCAGGTGTCTTAATCGGGGTTGTCATAAAGCAACATGTTTGTGAGCAGGCGTGCGTGGCCACGGAGGCCCTCACGGGTGCAGCTGTGAAGGGAGAAGGGCCATTTGTACATCTGGGCACAAAGAAGAGCGCCGGGCCTGAACGGCTGTGGGCTCTGTGACGGGTGGACATAACCGTGCTCACGTGGGGGTCAAACGCCCCTGGCTTCCATCGCCAACCCGGACAAGGCCCACGTGCAGACTTGGCCTGCCTTCCCGGGGTGCGCAGTGGGACCCCACATGGCCCCAGTCTGTCTCCTGCCTCGAGCTGCCCTGAGCCACACCTGCCTTGCCTCCTGTTTTTTCTTTGTTAAATATATATTATTGACTTCAGAGAGGAAGGCAGAGGGAGAGAGCAATAGGAACATCAGTGATGAGAGAGAATCATTGGTCAGTTTCCTCCGGCACACCCCCACACTGGGGATTGAGCCCCCTGCCCAGGCATGTGCCCTGACCAGGAATCAAACCATGACCTCCTGGTTCATAGGTCAAAGATCAACCACTGAGCGTCGCCAGCCAGGCTGTCTCCTGTTTTTATATGGTTTCTTTAAGAATGGTTTTTTCCTTCTTAAATGGTGGAAGATAATGAAAGAGTAATGTCTTCTGACATGTGAAAACCACGGGGAATTGAAACGTGGATGTCCACAGCAGGGGTGTGGGCACACCAGCCGCCCGTGTGCTTCAGCCGCATCTGCCCTGCTCAGGCGGCGAGTGCAGACGGTGTGCCCACAGGGCCTGCGGTATTTCCTCGGGCTCGGCCGGCGCTGCTCAGCGGTTGAGCGTCAGCCTATGAACCAGGAGGTCCCAGTTGGACTTCGTCAGGGCACAGGCCCGGGTTGCGGGCTCGATCCCCAGTGTGGAGCGTGAGGGGGCGGCTGATCAATGATTCTCTCTCATCATTGACACTTCTATCTCTCCCTCTCCCTTCCTCTTTCTCTAAAATCAATAAAACATTAAAACAAACAAACTCTGTTTTAGCTCTGTAGACCTGGCACCTGCCCCTCCAATCACAAGGACCAGGGCCAACCCTCACTCACGGAGGTGGTCCAGTTTCTGGCTGTGAGGCGTGGCTGAAGATGGGGAGGAAGAGAGGGAGTCGAAGGTCACGTCGCTCATGTTCTCGTCTCCAGAGTTCTCTGACAGGCGGAGGAGCAGGGGTGGCCGGCTCCCAGAGAGGGTCCTCACTAGGGGGCTCCCACACTTTTCCTCTGTCCCCCTCAAGATGGTCTTGGCTGATTGCTGGAGAAGTAACAGGGACGTTCATGTCACAGAGACATCCGCTGGGAATGAGGAGCTCTGAGGCGCCAGGCTCCTACCCATGCCTGTTTAGGTTCTGGTGGAAAAGCTAAAAATAACCAGTGAGGATTAACCCAAAGGGGCATCTGGGCGCCGGCCAGCCAACATTCCCCAAAGCGCGGACCACACTTCGGCCCTGAGCTGGGGCACGCATGTGACCACACGTTCGGAATCCCACGTGGTCTTTGCCAACGTTCTTGTATCTGGGCCGAGCGGGGGCATGGCGTGGGCACGCCCTCAACAGCCAGGCTCCGTCCAGTCCGGGTATTTGTTGACAAACACAACCTCACGCACACGCACAACCACACATCTCTCTCCCAAGCTCTACTCACCTGGTCTCCTCACTCTGGTGAAAAATGGGCCCAAATCAAGCAGACCCCATTACGCTACTCGTGGGACACTCAGGGCTCTGTGCACTGATCTGGGAGGGATGAGGAGCCCAGATGGAACTGAGACCCCTCCGGTCCTGATGCTCTTCCATTAAGCACCGCAGGTCGGGGCCGCGGGCACAGTGAGGCGGGCGTACTGGCCGGGCAGCAGAAGCGCCCGCAGCCCCCGAGGCTCCCACGGGCACCCACCAGCAGCTTGGTGCTCTGGTCCACTGCGTCCTGCTCTCGCGGGGAGAGGTCGAAGGGAGTGAGACCCATACTCTTGCAAATCCGGTTGCAGGCGTGGGAGTAGAAGAAGAGCGCCATGCCCCGGACTCCTGCGGACAAAGCAGGCGGTGTTGGGAGCGTGGCTGCTTTTGGACGGGGAAGTGGGGGGGCGAGAGGGGGGTGCAACCATGCTAAAGTGGGGGGCAAACGTCCCAGGCTCCCATCGCCACAACCCTGACAAGGCCCACATGAGTGCAGAGAGCTGGGAGGTCTCCGTGGCACAGGCTGCCTTCCCCACCTACCGAGGTTGCCATCTCCAAAGTCAGTGCCCTTCTCGGTGTGGATCTGTGGGTCGGTGTAGAGGTCGCCCACACCCTGGATGTCCACCACGATCAGCTGATGGCCGGAACGCTCAAAGGTGAAGTGGCTGAAGGCCTGTGGGGGACAGGGAGGAGAAGGTGACAGGAGACCAGGCTGTGGACACGGCAGCACCACTGCGAGCGAGACCCGGACGTGGCAGCCCCGCCCACGCGGGGCCCTGCACAGCGGCGTTGCTTAGAGGACAACAGCAAGGGGTCCTGTCCAGTTGGGTGGGGACCTCGGGGGGCTGACAGAGCTGGCAAGGAGTAAAGGGTGTCCCTGGGAAGCGCCACGGGCCTGGGGGCCGCAGGGTGAGACCCTCCCCACAGGGACCCTCCCCCAGGGCCTCACCTGCGGCGTCAGGCGCGCGTCATCACGGACGAAGCCCGAGTTGGAGTTGTACTTGGTGTACTTGCCCTCGATGTAGTGCTCCAGGTGGAAGAGGGGCGTGCCCGGCCTCTCCTTCAGCTCCAGCACACACATCTGCACGATGTCCACCTGTGTGTGTGTGGGGGGGGGGGGCGGGCAGGAGGTCAGGGCCCAGGCGGCAGCCTCCTGACAAGGGGCCGAGCAGGGGAGCTGAGGGCGTCCGCCCGCAGGCCTCCGTGGCCCTCAGCTCTCTGAGGCACAGACGCTGCCTGTCCCCAGAGCCCACTGCCCCTTCCTCTGAGAATGGAAACCCAAGCCACGGCCCGAATGAGTTCCCCTCCCTGAATCCATGTTTTAGTCCAGTGGTTCCCAACACGGGCACACGCCCCACAGCGGGGCAATTCGAGAATGAGTTATTAACAGTGAATTTTTTTGCACTTCTTATGGTTCTAGGGGCCTCATATACAGTATATAAATATATATTGTGGCATATTTATGCATTTCAGTTCTCTTTATAGTTTCGAAACTTTATTTGCTATTTTTTCATATCACTTCATATTGTTATTTTTTTAACAATTTTTTTAGTGATTTCTTCCTTAGCACTTCAACTGTCCTTTCGTTCTTTTATCTTTTTCTTTCATGATGCCATGTTCTTTGGAAGCTTGCTTAGACCAAGTGAATAGTTCACTTTTTGAATACTAGGAGTGCTGTGTCACAGGGGATGAGGACTTTACAGATGCTCAGGTGGGGCCTGGCCAGAAACAGGGTGGGAACCACTGGTGTAGTCTTACCTTCAGAGGTGACGGTATTAGGAGGTGGGCCCTTTGGGAGGTCATTAGGCCCCGAGGGTGGGGCCCTGGTGAATGGGAAGGTGCTTCTCCTTCCTCCATGTGAGGTCCCAGCCAGAGTGCTGGCTCCGAACCAGGACAGCCCTCACCAGAGGCGACCATGCCAGACTTCCATCTTAGACTTCCCAACCTCTAAAACTACGATGACTAAATTTCTGTTATTTGTAAGTTACCCAGTCTGTGGCATCCTATCTAATAAAGAGGGAATATGCTAATTGACCCTCATGCCATCATAAAAGATGGTGGCACCCATAGCCAATAAGGAAGGAATATGCTAATTGACTGTCACTCCCTCAAAGATGGCGGTGCCCACAGCCACAAGATGGCGGCACCCAGTCCCCTCAGCCCCCCAGCCCCCCAGGGCCGCCTGAGGCTCAGGTAACCAGGACTGGCAAGGCTTGTGCTGCTGGCAGTGGCAGCAGCAGAGGTGTGATGGGGTGTCGCCTCCTGCCCCTGAGGGCTCCCAGACTGTGAGAGGGGGCAGGTCGGGCTGAGGGACCCCCTGCTCCAGTGCATGAATTTTCACGCACCAGGCCTCTATTTTGTTATAACAGGCCAAATGGACTGAGACAACCCCCAGCCCTGCTTTTAACAAGATGACACTACTCAGCTTGCAGCTAGGGGTAGCCATGTGACCAAGCTCAGGCATCAGTAAGTTCTGCTGGTTGCTTGGCAGTGTGGCGCTCCAGAGGCACCCAGGGGAGTGTGTGGGATCTAGCGGCGCTCACACAGCGGGAGAGCGGAACTGTGCGCTGCGCAGGGCGGAGCGGGCGCCTTTCCTCGAATGCCCACAGGCAAAAGGAGCTTCTGCTTGGCCTCCTCTCGACACCTGGGGCTCACGTGGAGACGCCACCTGGCGGGGGCTTGGGAAGCCTGGGTTTCTGAGCCCTGGCTCCATCTCTGCCTGTGAAGGCAGGTCACTTAGCCCCTTTGGTCCTTGTTTCCCAGGAATAGATATCCATTCCCCTCTCCTCCTTCTGCTTTTTCTTGGGAGTCACAATCTCAGTCCCAGGAGGACCCACATTCCTGGTCCTAATGGGCAAATAGCTCAGGCCTGCCCAATCTGCGTATTTCCTTCCCCTGGCCATCATGATTGGTTCAGAGATAGGCACCTGATTTAGTCAGAGCCAGTGAAACCCGGCTCTGAGACTCTCACTGGAACTTCTGGGCAGACAGGTGCTGTTTCGCCAGGACTGCTGGGAGGACAGAAAGGGAGGCTGCAGCTGCTGGGGGCCGGCACGCTGCCACAAGTCGAGGAGCTGCCCGGGCGTGAAGCCAACTCAGAACACGGAGGCCAGAGATGGAGGGAGAGTCCCAGCCACCTCAGCCTGGTCCTGGACCCAGCCAGGCCTGTGGGCAGTGCTATTTCTCAGTCCCCGAGGCAATACCTTCCCTTTTTGTATTAAATCCCCTTTTGGGGTTTCTGTCATTTGCAAACAAAAATCCTGACTATCAGATCCTATCTGTAAATGGGATGAAAACTTCCCATCTGGCTCCAAGCGCTGCACACCCAGCACCCGGCCTTTGTGCTGATAAACGGTGGCTGTTTTTAGCTACTACAATGAAGACCGTGAGGAAGGAACCCGTGGCTGGCACCAGTGTCTCCGGAGACTCCCGGCCGCCCTGGTGGGGCAGGTGGCACGGAGGGGGCCACACACCTGCTTGGGGGGCTTGTGTCGATTATACTCCTCTCCCCAGAGCTTGGCCTCCATCTGCAGACGCACGTCCTCGAAGTACACGTTCCTGTCCACCGGCTCCATGTAACGCTTGGCCACGTAGTTGGAGGCCGCCTTCCACTGCTGGGTGTGCAGGAAGTTGGACAGCTTCTTCCTGGGGGAGAGGCAGCAGGGGGCCGGCCTGGGCATGTGGGCTCAGGATGAGGAGACCTGGCTGAGCCAGGAACAGGACGCGGGAGGGGGGAGGGGCTTCCCTGCTGCCCTGCATCCTTCAGAGAGCTGGGCAGGGGACTTGAGCGACTTGGGTTAAGGTCTCCTAGCCCAATCCCTCGGCCTCCAAGGACCAGAGCCGAGATGAGTAGGATACCATTGAGCTCATCATCCCACAACCAGGCAAATCTGTGGTCCACGGGAGAGCTGACGGAGAGGAGCTTGGGCTAAAGAAGCATAGGCCACTGACTCCATTCCTGCGCCAGAAATGGCACAATGGCCTTGCCCTCAGGAGCCCCAGGAGCCTGGGCGGGGCCCTCAAGAGCCAGCTGCCACTTACGTCCGGAAGCACTCCCTCATCGCTCCACGGCCGAAGGGCTGAAAGACACACAGGGAGGGCTATCAGTCCCCAAGCCCGCCAGCAGCAACCCTGAGTCAGCTCTTCCCGGATGGCACACACCAAATGGACCTCATCTCAACCCCACCACCCGGCCCTCCGCCTGCACTGCCGCACCGAAGGCTGAAGGAACTTGGCCGGGAGGCTGCAGACGGGAGACCCGTTCCCTGACCCAGCTGAGCAGAACCCCTCGGGGGGAAGGTGTTATGGGCGATGGAGTGGGAAGACAGTGCATGCGGAGGGATGTGTGTGCAGCCCTGTCTGCAACAGAACCCGCTGTCCATCAACAGTACAGTAAGTCACGTGTTCACGTGGTGAAATTCTGCACAGCAACGTGTATGACATTTTCAGTTCCAGCAAAACCAGGTACAAAGCTCACAGACAAAAATACTAAGCACAAGGAGCCATACTGAAAGCACACCTACAAAAAGGGGCACAACTGACCGCGGGCGACAGGGTTCAGGCGGTGCTGGCCCTCAGGGGCGAGGGGGAGCGCCGGGCTGAGGGCTCCCAGGCGCTGGGGACATGCTCACTGTGAAACCCGTCAAGCTGCACGCTTTTCTGCGTGTGCAGTGCATTAAGGCGGCTTCCCACAGCTCCCCCACCCCTCCCCCCCAAGAGCAGGAGGCGCTGTCTTTTGCAGTCTATTTCTTTCTTCAAAAGGCTGGTGGCCAGCCACAGAATCCACGTTTCAACTCAGTAATAGCTGGCAACCTGCAATTTCATAACTATTTATAGTCAACTGATTTTCAACAAGAATGCCAAGAAGGTTATTTTGATATACAATGAATATATGAAATGTCCAAAATAGGGAAGTCTTTGGAGGCAGGAGGTAGCTTGCGGGTGCCCTGGGCAGGGCGCCGAGGGAACTGGGTACTGGCTGCATCGGCTCCGTCAGGAACCAGTCCCGTGGCTGTGCCACTCTGTGACTAGGCCAAAACCCTGGGCTGTTCACTGTACATGGGTGTGCTGCATGGTGTGAACTACCTCATAAAGCCGTTACAAAAAATTAAATATACAGGTCCTGGCCAGTGTGGCTCAGTGGATAGAGCGTCAGCCAGTGGACTGAAGGGTCCCAGGTTCGATTCCCTGTCAGGGCAGGGCACATGCCCAGGTTGTGGGCTCGATCTCCAGTGTGGGGTGTGCAGGAGGCAGCCAATCCATGATTCTCTCTCATCATTGATGTTTCTCTCTCTCTCTCTCCCTCTCACTTCCTCTCTGAAATCAATAAAAATTAGATATACAATACTTTAAAGAATCCCCCAAAGTTAAAAAAAGAGTGGGTGTGCAGGAGAGGGAGTATGAACTGAAATCAGAGTGAGAGAAGGCCGCCCAGCCCGGCCCCCGCTCGCGCACCTGCTCACCTGAGAGGCCATCTTGATGAGAACCTCGTCCTCCAGCCACTCGCCGGTGACGGCGTTGTACCTGCGGAGACAGCGCCGCGGCCCGGTCACCGCCGCGGTGAAAGGCCCTTGGCTCCCGCCGCCTCGGCATCAAGCCCCTCTCTGCCCAGCGGCCCAGCCCACCTCCTGGCTGGGGGGGGTGGGGGGGGACGCTCCCGCCTCCAGGCCCCGCGGTGGCCTCCTCCCGTCCTCAGCACAGGTGCCCGTGCACCGCGTCCCCTCAGCACGCCCCCCGGCAGGCCCGTCGGTCCCGTTCACAGGGCCTGTGTGGTGGATGCTTATAAATGCGCGTTGGATAAATGACGGAAGTAAACGTCCTTATCATAACCGGGCTACGTAACAACGGTGCGCCCAGGAGGGGGAGCAGTGCCCGCTGGGTGCACGGCCAGCCTCTCCTTTCCCAGGAGCCGCTCTCCACAGGCCCGCCGGCCCCGGGGCCTGGCTGCGCCTCCAGCGGGTTTGCCGGCGGAAAGTGCCGCCCGCCGCCCGTCTCTATCGGCCTCCTCGCCCGGGCCCAGGGTTCTTAGCTCCACAGAGGCCTCCCTGGGGCGCAGACGCCACCCCGCCAGCCCCCGTGAGAACAGCCTCTCAGGGCGGACGCCTCCAGGAGGAAGCAGAGGCCTGGGAGGAAGGCTCAGCCCTAGCTCATGGCAGGTGTTATGCTCAATAAGTAATAGCGATGATTATCATGATTACTATGTAGACACCAAGGTAAGGGAAACAGTTTTCCCTCACCTTCAAGAGACTGCCAACTGGGAGGCACGGGGGGGGGCGGGCGGGGAGCAGCATCCTCTGTCCTCCGGGACCACGGGACCATCAAGGTCAGCCTGCTCGCAGCACGTGTCCAGTGTGCTGGTGCTTAAACAGCCGCCTCCAGCCAGCCTCTGCGGCAGCCGCGAGGCCGGCAGTTACTGCGCCCACTCTCCTGATGGGGCAATGGAGGCGCAGAGGTGAAGTAATCTGCTGAGAGCTAGGATTCCACCAGAACCTTGCTCTTACGCAGCCTGGGTCCACCCCCGTGAACAGGAAATCTGCCCCAAAGGGCCGGCTTGCACCAGCTCTCTTTCTAAACTGGGGACACAGGAGGAAGCCTCCAACTCAGAAACCTCTGGCGGTCCCGGCATCAATGCTTGACCACTTCCCAGCCAGGGCAGGCGACGGCAGACTTTGGCGAGGAAATAAACAGTCTGGCTTGGTCCCGGTCTCAGGTCCCTGCCAGGCTCTGGACACACAGAGCAGCCCAGGAGCTGGGTCTTGCTCTGCCGGGGCCTCCCTGTGTGGCTTGGTGGCCGCCCTGAGGCCACGTCTCACCAGCCAACCACCACGCTGCCCTGGCAGGCGGCAGAGCAGAGCTCACAGCCTCCCCTGCAGCCCCCACAGTGCTGCCCTGGGCTGCTGGCACCCCCCCGCCCCAGAGCCCTGGCAGTGGAAGGGGTGCAGGCCAGGCCCTACTCCCTCCGCGCAGGGTGAGAGCGGGAACATGCTGCTGAGCGGTGGGGAGGCTCCACTGCGTCTGCATCCACTTCCCCTTCCGGCAACAGCACACTGTTCCCGGGGGACCCCGCCCTCCCCTCCGTGCTCAGCGCCTGTGGCCTGGGTGGGGCTGAGCCCAGCACCTGCTGGCTTGTGGCATGTGACTAGGCCTGGCCAATCACAGCAACGCGCCCTGGTACAATGACTGGTTCAGAGATGGGCATATAACCAAAGCCAGGTCACTGAGGTTCAAATATGGAACTTCCGTTTTTAAAAATTTAAGAGAAAAGATCCTTTCCTAGAGGGTGATATGGATAGTGGGGCCCCCAAGGCCCTCTGTGCTGCTGATATAAGCGTCTATCTGAGGTCAAAGCTGAAAGCACCCTCAGAGCATCTGGAACCAGCCATGCCTGAAGCCCACACACAGGGCGGCGCACAGTAGGTTTATGGGCGTTTGTATGGAAAACAATACAACGATTAATGATAACACGGAATAAACTCTGTGTCTCACGTACAACGGTAAATCTACCTCTGGCCCTGCCTGTGTCTGAACCAAATGTTCCCTTTTATCCTTAAGCTGCTGTGGACTGAGATTCTGTTACCTACATTTGAAACAGTTCTGACTAATTTGAAGGCACTGGGCTGACCCTTGACAAACCTCTGTCCCTGGGCGACAAGGGAACTGAGAGGATTGGCTTGGATCATTCCGAGCTGGAGGGGTCTACAGAGGTCAGGGACAGGGGCGGGCTCAGGGCAGGTCCACGAGTCTCTTAACATTCTGAGCAGAATTAGCACGTGTGCCGCCTTCGGAGATGGCCCGCACCGGAGTCTCAGAGGGCCCGTGCTAGACGGCCTCCTGCTGAGGCTTTCCTGCTGACTAGCGCGGAGAAGACTCCGGTCCGGGCCTCGTCACCGCGGCCTTCTTTATCCTCACTACGTTCACGGTGGTGTTTGTGGCTTTTTGTTTTGTTTTCCACTCTTCCTGAAACCCCCTGAAAATCCTCCCCCCCCTGCCTTTCCAAGCAGGGCTCCAGCACCGGCTGATGTGGTGCTCCCTCCTCCTTGGTCTCCAAGGGGACGCGGGTCTCACTGCGAGGCCTCCTAGAGGCCCGGGGTCACACCGCAACCCGGGCTGCTGACCTGTGACGCGTGGCGTATTCGGTGGCGATGTCCTCCAGGTGGAACTCAGCCCAGGGGTCGGGCATGTGCTTGGCCTTCTCGATGGCATGCTTCCACGCTTCCTGCAGAAGGCAAAGGCGAGTTAGTCCAGGGCCTTCTGGGGCGGGGCTCCGGCCGCCCCAGCCCTGATCCCGGGGGTCCCCCGCCGCTGCGTAGGCGTCTGTGAGAGAGACGGCCCCATCTACTGTCCTTCCAGGAACACGGGCCCCGAAAGACCTATCTGCTCACGGGCACGGCCCTCCCGGGGTGCGGGGACAGCGGGTGCCGGCCGGGGTGGGGGACAGTGGGTGCCGGCCGGGGTGGGGGACAGTGGGTGCCGGCCGGGGTGGGGGACAGTGGGTGCCGGGGTGGGGGGGACAGCGGGTGCCGGCCGGGGTGGGGGACAGTGGGTGCCGGCCGGGGTGGGGGACAGTGGGTGCCGGCCGGGGTGGGGGACAGTGGGTGCCGGCCGGGGTGCGGGGACAGCGGGTGCCCCACATGCTGTGCGTGGCCGTGAGCGCTCTCAGCAGTAATCCGGTAACATCAGGAAACAGGAAATGCATCCTGTATTTTCACTCCATTCTCCATTCTAGGAACGGGCCCTCCATTCTAGGAACGGGCCCTCCACTCTAGGAACGGGCCCTCCATTCTAGGAACGGGCCCTCCATTCTAGGAACGGGCCCTCCATTCTAGGAACGGGCCCTCCACTCTAGGAACGGGCCCTCCACTCTAGGAACGGGCCCTCCACTCTAGGAACGGGCCCTCCATTCTAGGAACGGGCCCTCCACTCTAGGAACGGGCCCTCCACTCTAGGAACGGGCCCTCCACTCTAGGAACGGGCCGACACAAAGCCAGCGCAGCGTGCAAACCCGCCCGGGAGGCGCAGGCTGTGCGGTGCAGGCGGACCTCGCCAGTATTACCTACGTTTTAATGCACCATGTACTGCCCGGAACCGAAGCCAGAGAGAGCATGACCCTCTCGGCTCAGAGCACCCCAAAACCACACAGCAGGTAGGTCGCCCGCCCGTGAACATGGCGCGAAGTTCTTAGCCACAGGTTTCCATGCGCCGTGCCGGGGCCGGGGACCTGGAAACCCAGGGCTCGGTGCCCTCCCCGCCGTGGCTGTGATGACCACACATCGTGCAAAACCTCCAAGGCTGCTGAGGCCCAGGCTCTTCGGGACCCACTGAGAGACGACGAAGCCACGTGAGGAAAAAAGAGAATTCTGATTCTCACTGTCTCATGGTACAGCCCCATTTTTTGTTTTAAAAACCTCATTTTATTGCTTTTACATAACCTCAACGTGGGACCCCTCCCTGCCCCCACCAACAAGCACTCCCGACACCCACACTAGGTGATCCTCTCCCTCTTCCGAGCAACCGGATCCTTCGCCCTGCGGCCTCCACAGCATCAGAGGCAGCGCCAGGCCGGAGCCGGGAGGAGCGGGAGGGCGCTGGACAATGCCTGGGCGTGGCAGGCCCACCGCTTCCAGACCTCACCTTCCCGCACCACCCCTCAGCCACGCAGACCAGTCCTGCAGAAGCCCAGCCTCCACAGACGTGGCCCAAACAGGACAGCATCCCGCCCGTGCCCTCGCCCGCGCCCCATCGCTGGTCCTGCTCAGGGGAGACAGGGCCGAGGAGCTGAGCCTTCCAAGAGACAGACAGAGAGATCGGGGCATAAATGCACACGCGCACACACACACACACACACACACACACACACACACGCAGCCCAGGGCTCCTTGCTGGGGCTTTCTAACATTTCCAAAGTCAAAAAATAAAGCCTGTAATTTTTTTCTTTTAATTTGGAAACTAATTCATATTTAATCAAAATACTTGGGGGAAAATAAAAAACAACTAAAAAAGAAAAAAGGAAAAACAAGCCTGCCACAAGCCATCTATTGACAGCAACTATCATCACTGGTTTAGACTAACTAGTTCTTTCCAGATCCTTTCCATGCATTAAAAAAGAAAAGGTTTTATTGATTTCCAGAGAGAGAGGACAGAGAAGGAGAGAAACATCGATGACAGAGAAACATCAGCATTAATTGGCTCCTCCTGCACACTCCCTCCGGGGGACTGAGCCTGAAACCAGGCACGTGTCCTGACTGGGAATTGAACCGGCGACCTCCTGGTGCATGGGTCGAGGCTCAACCACTGAGCCATACTGGCCAGCCCTGTGCATTTTTAAAATAAGACTGGAATGACACTGTCAGTGTAACTCACAGCATCTCAGGAGCATGGGCCAATGGGACTTGGGACTCTTATTTAGTGATCTGTGTCTTTTCCTGACTCCAGATGTGTCCCCTGTTAGATGTGTAAGACACTGCAGCACCTCAGAACCTGCAGGAGGAAGCGTAAGTGCTTTCTAACCCCCGTCCCCGCCGAGTCTGAGAGCCCTGCAGGCGCACAGGTGCTGGCTGTCCCACGTAGAGCAGCTAGAATGTCTCTCCATGTCACAGGCACACCCAGGCTGGTCGGCCGCACTTCCCCCCGCGGTTGTGAGATACGCGTTGTGTGAGTGTGCCCCGAGGCGTTTCTCCCTCCAGCACGTCCTCGTACAAACACCGCTGGAGTGACACCCGTGTGGACGTGCTAGAGCTCAGGAGGACACGCCTCTTGGAAGTGTAACTGCTGGATCGCGTTTGAATTTACACTTTGAAGCTTTCCTCCAAAAAGGTTCTAAGTTATACTCCGAGAGACGGCAAACACATTACTTAGGAACTTCAACCCAAACGTGGCTGGGAATTTACGGGCGGGTGGCTCAGTGAGCCATGGGTGGTGTCCCGACTTGGCCGTTCGCCGATGACTCACCACAGGCAGACTGAGCTCTTCACGGGCTTTTCCTGTTACCAGTAACCCTGCAGCCGACATGTTTACCACTAAGGGAGTCTCTGAACTGCTGTTCGTGACGACAGGGCCAGCGCTCTCCTGTCCTCCAGCTGCTGGGAAGGCAGCGGCCGCCTGCCCTCCTGCCGCGAGCCGGCGGGTGCCAGCAGCCAGTGGGCTCCTTCTGAGCGTGCCTGTCCCGGTGCCCTGTCCTGTGCCTGACACAGCTCTCCAACCGCACCTCTCTCAGCTGGGGACTCAAACGCTCCCCAAAACACCAGACAGGGGCCCCACATTAGATTACGAGGACCACAGAGATCACCTCCTGGCTGGAGGCTGTGGCAACAACCAAAACCAGTCAAGGAGAAAAGAATTTTAGAGTCAGAGCGTTATTTACAGCATGAAACTTACCTTTCTCGCAAAACCCAGAAAAGACTCATGCCATGCCTTGTTGGCAACAGATGGGTTTCATGCAACTGCGTTTTTAAAAACACAGAATAAAAAGTCCTCTACCCAGACATGGTTCCCTTGACTCCGTTCCCACCCAGCCGACCAGCTGTTGGAACAGCCATTTCCTTGTTTACAAACAACAACAGGGAATGTTTGTCATTCTAGCAGTCCTCAACTCTTTCCTGCCCCAAACCTGGGTAGCGGTGCTCCCAACAGAAACGGGCTCGCCGAGGTCACAGTGCTCGCCAGGTGAGCAGCCCCTGCCTGCGCCGAGAATCGCACTGTGCTACTTCCCATCAGGTTCGGAAGAACAGGCGTGTGGATGCCCGGGAAGTGAGTCCTCTCAGACGCCGTGAAGGCAGCGGGAGGGGGTGCTGCCGCCACTGGTTAGGAAACTTCCTCGCTGACGCGGGACCCAGCCGTCTGACCGCCTCTGGGCGTGCGCAGGGGAGCCGGGCCAGAGACGGCCGGCCGTACACTGTGCGTGATGAGGCTGGGTCAGGGCCAGTGGCCCAGAGGGCTACAATGGAGCTGAGAATTCCTACCGCCTCTGACACAGCTGTTGTGCCACCGTAGTACCTGATGATGACCGTAAGGGACTGTGTTGCTCATTGAAGTGTTTACTCTACACAGTTTTTACTGTTATTTTAGAACTAGAGGCCTGGTGCACGAAATTCGTGCATGGGGGGGTGGTGTGTCCTTCAGCCCAGCCTGCACCCTCTCCAATCTGGGACCCCTTGAGGGATGTCCGACGGGCCCGTTTAGGCCCGTCGGACATCCCTCTCACAATCCAGGACTGCTAGCTCCCAACTGCTCGCCTGCCTGCCTTCCTGATTGCCCCTAACCACTTCTGCCTGCCAGCCTGATCACCCCCTAACCACTCCCCTGCCAGCCTGATTGATGCCTAACTGCTCCCCTGCCAGCCTGTTTGCCCCTAACTGTCCGCCCCTGCAGGCCTCGTCACCCCTAAATGCCCTCCCCTGCAGGCCTGGTCCCCTCTAACCTTCCTCCCCTGCAAGCCTGGGTCCCCCACAACTGCCCTTCCCTGCAGGCCCGGTTGCCCCCAACTTCCCTCCTCTGCCAGCCTGGTCACCCCTAAATGCCCTCCCCTGCAGGTTTGATTGCCCCAACTGCCCTCCCTTGCAGGCCTGGTTCCTCCCAACTGCCATCCCCTGCTGGCCATCTTGTGGCGGCCAGCTTGTGTCCACATGTGGGCAGCCATCTTTGACCACATGGGGGCAGCCATCTTGTGTGTTGGAGTGATGGTCAATGTGCATATTACTCTTTTATTAGATAGGATGCACTCTTTCTACTTATAAAAGCACACCTCCTGTTTACCGCACCTTTTGATTGCAGCATTTTCTCTTGTGCTTGATTCGATCTCGTGTTGCTTTATAAGTTCAGCCCGAGTGCACAGTGCTGACAAAGTCTGCAGTAGCGGGCAGTGACGTCGCTCCTTCCCACTCACTCACTGCCACCCAGAGCGCCGTCCAGTCCTGCGGGATCCCCTCATGGTAAGTGCCCTAAAGGGTGCACCACCTACAGCAGGCGTCCTCAAACTACGGCCCGCGGGCCACATGCGGGTGTTTTTGCCGTTTTGTTTTTTTACTTCTATGTGCAGTGTGCATAGGAATTTGTTCAAAGTTTTTTTTAAACTACAGTCTGGCCCTCCAACGGTCTGAGGGACAGTGAACTGGCCCCCTGTTTAAAACGTTTGAGGACCCCTGCCCTACAGTATTCAGTACACACTCACAGGCACACAGCTGGGAGCACTGGGCTCTACCTCAGCCTGGGTGTGTAGCACGCTGTCCCATCCCGGTGTGTGTGAGCATCTCTATGATGTTCACACACTGATGAAATTGCCTAACGAGGCATTTCCCAGAACACACCCTGTTGTTAAACCATGCATGACTGTACTTGCACGCAGCTGTTAAAAAGATCAAGGTGCTGACATGGGCAATCTCTAAGGCTTATTGTTTAGGGAAAAAAGTAAGTTGCTACATAATGCAAATAGTATAACCCCATTTAATGGTGGCAGAAACCCATAAGTTGCTATCATAGATTTCTAGGGGGTGGTGTCGGCAAATCTATTATATATAAAAGCCTAAGCGACCGAATGACCGGTTGCTATGACATGCACTGACCACAAGGGGGCAGATGCTCAATGCAGGAGCTGCCCCCTGGTAGTCAGTGCGCTCCTACAGCCAACCTCCAATGGCTGGCCAACCTCCTGCGGTCCCTCATCCAGGCCAACTGGCCCCGCCCCCCCATCAGCCCCGACTGCCAGCCAGGTCGAGGGACCCCACCCATGCACGAATGCATGAATTTGTGCACCGGGCCTCTAGTATCCTATCTAATAAAAGAGTAATATGCAAATTGACCATCACTCCAACACACAAGATGGCTGCCCCCATATGGACACAAGATGGCTGCCACAAGATGGCCAGCAGGGGAGGGCAGTTGTGGGTGATCAGGCCAGCAGGGGAGGGCAGTTGGGAGGGACCAGGCCTGCAAGGGAGGGCAGTAGGGGTGACCGGGTTGGCAGAAGAGGGCAGTTGGGGGTGACCAGGCCTGTAGGGAGGACAGTTGGGGGGATCAGGCCTGCAGGGGAGGGCAGTTGGGGAGAACCAGGCTGGCAAGGGAGGGACGTTAGGGGTGACCGGGCCAGCTGGGGAGGGCAGTTAACGGTGACCAGGCCGGCAGGGGAGGGCAGTTAGGGGTGACCAGGCCAGCAGGGGAGGGCAATTAGGGGCAATCGGGCCGGCAGGGGAGTGGTTAGGGGGTGATCAGGCTGGCAGGCAGAAGCGGTTAGGGGCAATCAGGAAGGCAGGCAGGCGAGCAGTTGGGAGCCAGCAGTCCTGGATTGTGAGAGGGGTGTCCGACTGCCCATTTAGGCCCAATCCCTGAGGATATCCCTCGAGGGGTCCCAGATTGGAGAGGGTGCAGGCTGGGCTGAGGGACACCCCCCACCCCGTGCACAAATTTCATGAACCGGGTCTCTAGTATATACATAAAAGTCTATTTAGATATAAATGCATTTAAAAAGGTCTGAAAGTGACTTACACCAAACAGATACAATGATTCTCTCTGGGAGCAGAGGATGCGAGGTTCATGGAGGAGACCAGTTTTCTCTGCACGGTGTGTGTTTAGCTTTAAGAATGTCTTAGGGATTACATATGCAAATCAAAGCCCATAAAGGCCGCTGGCAGATGATTCTCCAGGCCCTGCCAGCTCGTACATTCTCGAGTTCTGAAGATCCTAACCTCAGCTGTGATGGCTAATGGACCTCGCACAGGCAGGAGGACTCGGAGTTTCATGACAAGGAAAACAGAACCTTGCCTAGCGAACTGAAAGGATTTGGTTCTTCAAAGCTGGAGAGCACAACATAGAAATGTAACAGAAAGAGCAAAAGTAAGTCTCCCGGGAGCGAGGCTGGATGTGAGTCCTGTGTCTGCAGCTTCTTGGCCGCCCGGGATGTGGTGGCTGCTGTTCTGTCATTCACTGCCGCACAGAGGCATCGTGGCTGCCGGAGGCCTTCTCCCGCAGACGGCAACTGTGACATTCGCCAACGGGTGCTACAAAGCACGTGTTCCATCCTCACTTCGCGACAGAGCTGTGGCCCCACCCTCCTAGCCAACAGGAAGCCAGGCCCAAGGACCAATCAGAGGAGTGGGAAGCAGTGAGGACGCAGTCACACCTGGGAGGAGAAGAGGCCGACAGTGCCGATGGCGGGCGGCCCACCCTGGCCACACGCGCTTGGAGCGTTCGTGCCATTTCCAAGAAGCCCAGCGCTGAATGCGGCAGTACAAGACCAAGTCTCCACCGGAGGGGAGCTGAGGGAGACAGCGGTGCACCCACACGCTGGGCCTCCTGGGAGCCACAACCGACGACGGGTCCCTGTTTGCAGGTGTGAGGACGCACCAGCGGGCCGGCAGCACTGGCCGCAGAGCACAGCCCCGCGGTGCAGTTCAGAGCCCCTGGCGGTGCCTGGGCTGTGTTTGTACTGAAACACAGAACCGTCTGAACATACACTAGGACCTTCATAGCAATTACATCTGCACTTGCACTGTTTTCTGCAAGGAACACCAATTACTTGTACAATCAATAAAACGAATAACTGAGAAAGAAACAAAGCTGAAAACCCTCAAGAAATCTTTGTCAGAAGTAGTAGTGGCAGCTGATCCCTCCCCAACCAGTGGGAGTCAGAGCCGCGGCTAAAGAGGGCAGGATGGGAAGGCTGGAGAGAACAGCAAAGCAACAGCAATGGGATGGCATGGTGCCCTTGCCTCCTGGGAGCCCTGCCCGACAGGACCCTGGCAATCTTGCTAAGGGCGGACAGGCAGGTAGGAGGGTCCTCAGCTCAGTGATGGGGGACCCGAGGCTCAGAGCCAGGAGGAGACTTGCCTGCAGACATGCAGACCCAGGACTCAAACCCAAGCTTGTCGCCTGGCCAGCGTGGCGCAGTGGTTGAGCGTCAACCTATGAACCAGGAGGTCATGGTTCCTGGTCAGGGCACATGCCTGGGTTGTGGGCTGGATCCCCAGAGGGGGGCGTGCAGGAGGCGGCTGAGCAATGATTCTCTGTCCCTCTCCCTCTCTCTCTGAAATATATATATAAATTTTTTTTTAAGACACACAACTTGTCAAGCCCCAGTTGCCTGCTCTTTCACAAAAAGAACAACGGCCAAATATAGAGCATTCCTCTCCCAACGTCTACCCGAGAAATAGAAACGTGTCCACACAGGATCTGCGTAGCACTGCTCATAATAGCCGAAGGGAGAAACCACCGGCAAGGGCCTCGGCTGACGAATGGGTAAACGAAATGTGGTCTCCTCCTACAATGGAGCCATCATGGGCAACAGAAAGACAGGCCCTCCTGGCAGAGGCACGCCTGGCTGAGCGTGGAAAACATTATGCCAGGTGAAGGCAGCCGGCACGAATGGCCACAGGCGGTATAATCCTGTTTGTATGAAATGTCCCGAAAAGGCAAATCCACAAAGACGGGAAGTAAATCAGTGGTTGCCAGGGGCTGGGTGGGATGGGGACACGGGGGGTGATGGGTAAAAGGTATGGGGTTTCTTTTTAAGGTGATGAAAAAGGGCTAACATTGATTGTAGTGACGAATGCATGATTTTATGAATATACCAAAAGCCATTGAATCGTACGTTTTAAATGAGTAACTTGTATGGCATGTGAATTATACTTCACTGAAGATGCCAAAACACTTTTACAAAAGAAAATAAAAGAAGGGGGGCCCTTGTGCCCCAGCACTTCCACGAAGATCGGGCATTTTATGGCACAAGCACACACTTTGGAAACACGGGTCCCCACAGCCTGACTCGAACCTCCCCCACCTCCTGCTTTCCAGAGCCCAGGTCACCAGGTGGCCCCTGCCCAATGCCAGCATCACTCTTTTTCCTTCATCTGCCGGCAGGTCCTTATCTTGCTGGAGGGCCAAATTGTTTTGGACCCAGGATGCCTGAGCTTGCTCTCTGCGTCGGCATTCTCAGAGCAGCAGGCAGAGCTCAGAACTGGTCACCGCCGCCTCTGGATGTGCGCAGAGCTTCCTGTGGTCACTGGGCGGGGCAGGAGCCCAGTGCTGCCGGGCGTGGCCTCCCAGGGCGCAGGTGGCAGGGATGCCTCCCTTCCCAGCGAGTCCTCAGACACTGCCTCCTCCGTGTCATTCCAGTGATGGCTGTCCTCTGCACAGCTGAGAGCCACCCTGGGCGCGCTGAAAAAATCAGTATCATCGCCAAAGTCTGCCCACAAGCAGGGTGCCCATACATCCTGGGGGCACAGATACTGGTATGACCTCTTTGACCTCTTTGCAAGGCAACCGGCAATGCCCAGCCAATTTCTACACCTACAAATGTTTTGCTCCTGCCATTCCCCCTCTGGAGGAGGGGGTGGGGTACCTGGCTGCACACCCCTGTGAGGGCAGGAGAACATACTCACAGGGATACTATGGAAGCGCTGGTTTTGGTAGCGGGAGACTGGAAATGACCTGCAAATCCATCCACAAGGGACTGGCTGCCTATATCACGCTGCTTCCAAGCAACGGCATGGCATTCAGCCTTAAGAAACAATGGCATAGCTGTGGCTCAGTTGGTTGGAGCGTCACCCGTGCACCAAAAAGCTGCAGGTGCGATTCCCAGTCAGGGCACATGCCCAGGTTGCGGGCATCATTGATGTTTCTCTCTCCCTCCCTCTCCCTTCCTCTCTGACATCAATAAAAACGTATTTTAAAAAACAACAACGTATGCAAGACAGCACACCGCAGTCACCCACAGCCCCAGCGGTGACGGTCGCAGAGGCTCGGGCTGACAGTCAAATGCTAACCGACAAGGGCTGCTGCGCAGGTTAGATGAATGGACATGAGCACGCGTCCCGCGCAGCGGCAGCCTGCCCCCAGCGCTGCCAGGACGCTCCGCTGGCATCAGCCCCCCGTGCCAGGAAAGAGGGCCAGCGGCGGAGGCTTCTCCATGTACGTAATTTCTGCAGCTTGAACCCTTTTTACCTTGTTCATGCGGTAGTTATATATTACACAATATATACATTTTAAACTTCGCTCACATATATGCAGGAGCAGATGTATCACAGCACTGCCTACAATAGGGAAAAAAGGAAACAACGTACGTGTCCCTCAGGGGTCCCCTAACCCACGCACCTCATGTGACGGAACACAGTGGAGGCCACCGTACACACAGGAGAGTGTCCCAGGACAAGAAGACAATTTTTAAAAATAAAATGTCCTACTCTATTAAAAAATGTAAAACAGACATGCTTATTCTGGGAAATGGAGAGATGAGAGACAAGGAGAAAAGGAGCGAATCCCTCGTTACCAAACCCTGTCCCTGTGGGCGGAGGCCCGGCCTGGGTCAGCACGGAACCCGCCATCCAATACACGCCCAGCCTCTGCCTGGCGGAGCGCGTTGGAGGAATGCCAGGTGGCCGTTTTGCTTAAACCAGCCAGGTTGCCATGTCGACAGTAAATAATTAGGTTTGTCGAGTGCCAGGGAGAGTGAGGTTGGGAAAACTGAGCTGTGGCTCCCTCCAAAGTCGCCACCGGCCAAGGAACCCCCGAGCCCACTTCAGACGACAAGGGCCTCGGTCGGGGCACCCAGAGCTCCACCGTGCAGTCACAGGACGACAGAGGGGGACAGGCTCACAGAAGGCGCAGCGGGTGCCCAGCCCCAGGAGCACAGGAGATGGCTAGGGCCTCTGTCTTCAACTCGGGTCCCCAGGAGCCACCTACCCATCCTAACGGGCACAGAGGCAGCGGGGAAAGAGGCTCAGGAAGAGGCTCAAAGCAAAGCCGGAAGGCCCTGGGCCTCGGGCTCCCAGGCTTGGGGAGGACTGGGAACTTTGCCTTCTTGATTTGATTTTTGCTTTATTTTCCTTCTAAAAACACTTTTTCTGCATGTAAGTAACATACATGTAGCTTTAAAAGCGCCAAATGTTTATAATATGTAATGTATGATATATAATACATGATATATAATAAAATAGATCATCAAAGTCCCCCTTAACTGCAACCTCCCCCTCAGAGAGAATTACTGTTTATTGTTGCATGCAAAATTCTCAGTTTTTGTCATGCAAATACAAGTATATGTGTATATATATGCTTACATAAAAGTGGGATTGTATTATATTTCAACTTGCTTTTTTATATATCAGCATATAAAAACAAAACAGCAGCCCTAGCCCGTTTGGCTCAGTGGATAGAGTATCGGCCTGTGGACTAAAGGGTCCTGGGTTCGATTCCTATCAAGGGCACATGCCTGGGTTGTGGGCTCAGTCCCCAGTAGGGGGCGTGCAGGAGGCAGCTGATCAATGATTCTCTCTCTCACTATTGATGTTTTAATCTCCCTCTCCCTTCCTCTCTGAAATCAATAAAAATATATTTAAAAATAAACAAAATGAAAACAAAACAGCTTATGAAAATCAAAACAGATGGTACGTGAGGACCAGCACTGCGCCAAAGGCTTTCCACAGATCCGCCCCAGATCGACATATCTGTGCCTGGCTCCAGGGCAAGCCCCACGGACCACCTGCACCCTCAGGTAAGTGCAGCGTCGGCAGGACCCGGGTCTGTAACAGGTCCTCTGGATGGACACCGGAGCGGTTTCCATGTTTTCCTTCCTCTCCGGCAGCGCAAAGCACACTCTGAATGTGTGAATGTGACACTGGTGCTCACATTTCTGTCCTGGTTCTTGGTGGAGGCGGGACCCCATGCGGGATTTGCAAACATATGACGGAGAATACTTGGGGTTGTCATAATGGGTGGGGGTATGTGGCCCTTGTGGGAGGGCCAGGCATGCTGACTCTCCTGCAGTACAAGGGACATTCCTACCCACTAAGAACTGTCCCTCCCAAATGTCAACAGCACCCTGGACGGGACACTGTGGCTGAGGATGAATCTTGGAGATGGGATTGCTGTCTGAGCTATAAGTATTTTATTTTAATAACTACTGTCAGTCAGATGGCCCACAGGGGTTTTATGTAAATACTATCTTCCATGTGCTCTTTAGAGACAGCACGCACAGGGAAGTGAGCTCAGCACTCAACCATCGCCTCACTGATCCCAAATGAAGCACCTACTGTGTGCACAGCATGGTTCTAGGCACTGGGGTGAGTGGCGAAAGGTCACACAGGGCCCTGCCCTCATGAAGCTCACGCTCTAAAGCCACACCTACAGAAAAAACCCTTCCTGGATCACTCGGCCTGCGTTCCCTTTAAAAGCCTCACCATACTGAGCTGTTGTGGTCAGAGACGGTGCCCATCCGTGTCTGAGACCCTTCAGCTTGGGGACCTACTCAGTGTGTGCTAGAAGATCCCCCAGACCCGTTCCTGAGAACAGGCGGCTGGATGGAGCCCCTCTGAGTCCTCCCCTGCTCCCACCCCTCCCCTCCACTCCCGGAGACCAGCAGGATCCTCCTGCCCTGGAAACAGCCCCTCTTCTGTGACCCCCCAGTCCCATCTCATGCCCTGGCCAGCACTGACCACATCAGAGATGGAGGATGCCTGACCCAAGCTGGGCCAACCAGATTCCCCTCCTCCCACCCCCGGAATTGGGGTGCAGAGGGTCAAATCTGCCTTTGCATGTGGCTCCATCTATAAGGAGGGGACCAGGCCGGCAGGGGGGTTGGGGTTAGCGAGGGACGACCAAACGACTGACCAGCAGGCTGCATGGGGCGACCAGGCCGGTGGGTGGGGGCAGTTAGGGGAGACCAGGATGGCAGAGGGGGGCAGTTAGGGGCAATGAGGCTGGCAGGCAGAGGCGGTTAGGGGGATCAGGCTGGCGGGGGCAGTTAGGGGCAATCAGGCAGGCAGGCAGGTGAGCAGTTAGGAGCCAGTGGTCTCGGATTGTGACAGGGATGTTCAACTGCCGGTTTCGGCCCAATTCCTGGGATCGGGCCAAAACCAGCAATTGAACATCCTCCGAGGGTCCAGATTGGAGAGTCCAGGCTGGGCTGAAGGGACCCCCCCTCCACCTGGTGCACGAATTTCATGCACTGGGCCTCTAGTAAAGGACAGGCAGAGAGGGCCTGGCTGGGTAGCTCAGTTAGTTAGAGCATCAACCTGATACACCAAGGTTGTAGATTCGATCCCTGGTCAGGGCACATATAAAAATCAACCAATGAATACATAAGGGGAAAAACAAAATGACATCCTCCCCTCCATTCCCCTCCTCTCCTCTCCCTTCTCCTCTCTCTCTCAAAATATCAATTAAAAAACAAAACACAAACAGAATAGGCAGAGATTGAGAGACGAGATAGAGACAGTCCGTCCTACTGCCTTCTGGCTCCTGGATCTGGTCACTTCCACCCCTGGGTCCCAAGAAACGCCTGAACCGTCACAATCAATTCCCCTTTCGCCTTCAGCCTGCGGAGCTGGATTCTGTTTCAGGAGTCCCTCCGCCACCCCTCTGGGGCAGGACGCCACACACAGGGACCCGGCCTGGAGCTTTCCTGACCTAGATGGACAGAAGGAGGCTGGACAGTCTCCCGCCCTCCCCTCGGGGCCTCCATGAACAGGCAGGGGGGCAAGCCACAACCTCACCCTTCAGTGGCCCCAACCTCAGGGGGACCCCCAGGGCTATTTCTGGAGCTGCCTGCCCCAGAGGAACTCCAACTAGGCTTCTGGCCCTGAAAGGAAAAATATTCAACTGTCCAAGAACTTGAATTATTAATTTTCTAAGAACAGATGGATTCTGAGGTTACAAACATGATTTTAATTTCAAATCCCTAATGGCAGTAAGCATTTTGCCTACTAGACCTGTTTGTGAGGATTAAATTAAATAAGGACAACAGTAATGCATTACTTTTTTTCTCACCACCAGTTATACAAAAGCCCAGTAATGTGTCTCTTCTTCCTCTCCTTTACACGAGCTTTGCCATGATATGAACACAAATCCCTAACAAAACAAGTGCCCTTTTCCTCAAGCCAGGAGGAGGATGCCCAACCCAAGCATGGGCTTTCTTTAAAAAAATATGTTTTTATTGATTTTTAGAGAGAGGAAGGGAGGAGGATAGAGAGATAGAAACATCGATGAGAGAGAAACATCATCCATGAGCTGCCTCCTGCACAGGGAATGGAGCCTGCAACCCGGGCATGTGCCCTGACCAGGAATCGAACCGGTGGCCGTGGTTCCTGGGTCGATGCTCAACCGCTAAGCTACACGGGCCGCGCCAAGCACAGGATTTTATTACTGCAACCAACGCCAAGGACTACACTTCACATCACGTCCCTGGACCTCATGGACACAGGGGTGGAATAAAAATATTTACTGGTCCGCCATGAGAAGCTGATCACCACATTCACGTGTGTGAACGTGTGCATACACATGTCCCGAAAAACAATACCTTTACAATGTAATGCCTCCCAATATTTCCTAGTCTCCCGTTCTCTTCCGTTTCTTAAAAAAGTTGATCAAGTTTTCACAACCAGGAGTGGGTCCTGAGCAGCTCTGAGGAACACTCCTCTAAGCTGACAATCCGCTTAACGGGCACAAACTCAGACCCAGGAGGCAGCGGCAGTGCTGCCCGTCCGACAGAGGCGAGAGCTGACGGCCCGTCGGGAGGGGCCGGGGCCGGGTAGACGGAGGTGACAAGGGCCCGGGTAGACGGGAGGTGACAAGGGGCCGGGTAGACGGAGGTGACAAGGGGCCGGGTAGACGGAGGTGACAAGGGGCCGGGTAGACGGGAGGTGACAAGGGGCCGGGTAGACGGAGGTGACAAGGGGCCGGGTAGACGGGAGGTGACAAGGGGCCGGGTAGACGGGAGGTGCCGGGGCCGGGTAGACGGGAGGTGACAAGGGGCCGGGTAGACGGGAGGTGACAAGGGCCCGGGTAGACGGGAGGTGACAAGGGGCCGGGTAGACGGGAGGTGACAAGGGGCCGGGTAGACGGGAGGTGACAAGGGGCCGGGTAGACGGGAGGTGACAAGGGGCCGGGTAGACGGGAGGTAACAAGGGGCCGGGTAGACGGGAGGTGACAAGGGGCCGGGTAGACGGGAGGTGACAAGGGGCCGGGTAGACGGGAGGTGACAAGGGGCCGGGTAGACGGGAGGTGACAAGGGGCCGGGTAGACGGGAGGTGACAAGGGCCCGGGGTAGACGGGAGGTGACAAGGGGCCGGGTAGACGGGAGGGGCCGGGGCCGGGTAGACGGGAGGTGACAAGGGCCCGGGGTAGACGGGAGGTGACAAGGGGCCGGGTAGACGGGAGGTGCCGGGCCCGGGGTAGACGGCGGCGGTCACTCACCCTGACATGGAAGGAGCTCCCCGGGGAGGCGCCGAGGCCGAGCTGCTCGCTCCTCCTTAGGTCGCTGCAGTGGTCACCGCCCTTGTCACGGCCACGCTGGTGCGCCCCGGGGTCGTCGGTGAGGGGGCAGATGAAGTAGCCTTCCTCGTCGTCGCTGTCTGGGTCAGAGTCCCCGTCATGGCCAGCCCCGGAGGTCTGGCTGCCGCCAACGCCTTCCAGGCGGAAGATGAGGTCCTCGTCGGCCATGCTCCCGGGGTGCCCGTGGTACCCAAGGGGGGGGTGGCACCGCCAGAGTTCCTGGGCAGCAGCTGCGGGGAAGGCCCTGCAAAGGGGAAGCAGGACGGTGGGTGCCGGGCCGGGGGAGGGGCTCCTGGCCCCTCATCTCTGTGACAGAGCTGCGACCTCCGGCAGAACGGCCGCGGGCCTGGGGAGGCGGGACACTAAATGGACAAGCTGGGCGGCCAGAATTCTGCTTCCAAGAACTCAGCGCTAGAACAAGGCAGGGGACAACCAGAGCCATCTTCTCAGGGCATTCAGATCAAGCGGGGCCTGCTCAGCTCCCTCCCAGCTCCTCTCCACGTTCTGGTACAATCTCTGCCTTCGAAGGTTCCAGGCCCAGGACCTGGCCTCTGCTGGTCTCCTCCCGCCGGGCGGCTCCCCACGCACACTGCTCTCCCCCACCCCCTGAACACGGCTCCCCACGCACACTGCTCTCCCCCACCCCCTGAACACGGCTCCCCACGCACACTGCTCTCCCCCACCCCCTGAACACGGCTCCCCACGCACACTGCTCTCCCCACCCCCTGAACACGGCTCCCCACACACACTGCTCTCCCCCACCCTCTGAACACGGCTCCCCACACACACTGCTCTCCCCACCCCCTGAACACGGCTCCCCACGCACACTGCTCTCTCCCACCCCCTGAACACGGCTCCCCACGCACACTGCTCTCTCCCCATCCCCTGAACACGGCTCCCCACGCACACAGCACTCCCCCATCCCCTGAACATGGCTCCCCACGCACACTGCTCTCGCCCATCCCCTGAACACGTCTCCCCACGCACACTGCTCTCGCCCATCCCCTGAACACGGCTCCCCACGCACACTGCTCTCCCCCACCCTCTGAACACGGCTCCCCACGCACACTGCTCTCCCCCATCCCCTGAACACGGCTCCCCACGCACACTGCTCTCCCCACCCCCTGAACACGGCTCCCCACACACACTGCTCTCCCCCACCCTCTGAACACGGCTCCCCACGCACACCGCTCTCCCCCACCCTCTGAACACGGCTCCCCACGCACACTGCTCTCCCCATCCTCTGAACACGGCTCCCCACGCACACTGCTCTCCCCCATCCCCTGAACACGGCTCCCCACGCACACTGCTCTCCCCCCCCCCCTGAACACGGCTCCCCACGCACACTGCTCTCCCCCACCCCCTGAACACGGCTCCCCACGCACACTGCTCTCCCCCACCCCCTGAACACGGCTCCCCACGCACACTGCTCTCGCCCATCCCCTGAACACGGCTCCCCACGCACACTGCTCTCTCCCACCCCCTGAACACGGCTCCCCACGCACACTGCTCTCCCCCACCCCCCTGAACACGGCTCCCCACGCACACTGCTCTCCCCATCCCCCTGAACACGGCTCCCCACGCACACTGCTCTCCCCCACCCCCTGAACACGAGGAACCTATTCCCACCTCAGGGCCGTTGTACTTGCTGTTCCTTATGCCAGGAACAACCTTCCCAACCTTCCAGCACTGAGTTCTTCCTCATCATCTGGACCCCAGCTCAAAAGCCACATTTCAGGAATATTCTCTCTGACTCAATTCAAAGAACCCCTCAAATTCCTCAGAAAATTAAAAACAGAACAGCAATCCCACTTCTGGGTATTTATCCGAAGAAACCCAAAACAATAATTTGTGAAGGTCTCTGCATGTTTATGTCCGCTGCAGCGTCATGTACAATAGCCAAGATATGGAAGCAACACATGCCCATCAGTCGACAATTGAATGAAAAAGCGGTGCTACATGTATACAATGGAATCCTGCTCAGCCATAAAGAAAGAATGAAAAGAATGAAATATCACCACTGGTGACAACATGGATGGATGTAGAGGGCATTATGCTAAGGGAAGTAAGTCAGACAGAGAAAGACAAATACCACATGATCTCCCTTACATGTGGAATCTAAAGAACAAAATAAAATAGAAACAGACTCACGGATACAGAGAATATCTGAGGAGTGCCGGAGGGAAGGGCTGTTAGGGGGATGGGTGAAAGAGGTGAAGGGATTAAGAATTACATCATTGGTAGTTACAGAACAGTCACAGGGATAGGGAATATAGTCAATCATATTGCAATAACTGTGTATGGTACCAGGCGATCACTTTGTAAGTTATATACAGGTCTAACCACTATGCACACTCCTGAAACTAATATAACATTGAACATCCACTGTATTTGAAAAATAAAAAAATTATTAAAAACAAAAAAACCCTCTCAAAGGCATAACTAGTCACTCCCCTAGCACATAGTCTGTTTTACTTTCTTCATAGCTTTTCAACCAGGCTGAAATCATCTCATTCACTCATTTATTGTCTACTAGAGGCTTGGTGCGCAAAATTCATGCGCTCGGGGGGTCCCTCAGCCCGGCCTGTGCTCTCTCGCAGTCCGGGACCCTCAGGGGAAGGCCAACTGCTGTGGAGGGGGAGAGGCTCCCGCCGCCGCTGTGTGCTCGCCAGCCGTGAGCCGGCTTCTGGCTGCGTGTGTGTCTGTGTGTACCCAGAGCTCCCACTGTGAGCCCTGTGGGAGCGTACTGACCACCAGGGGGGTGCGGCCTCAGGTCCCCCACTCCGGCCAGGCGCCACGCAGCCTCAGGTTCCTGCTGATCGCTTGTCAGGGGAACCCTGCCTCCGCTGTGGGTGCAGCCATCTTGTGATGGTGTGAGGGTTAATTTGCATATTACCTCTTTATTATATAGGAGGATAGGATGTCCCAGTGCTTCAAAGAGTGCGTGGCAGAGTGGGCACTCAATTCATGTCCCCGGAATGAGTGACAGACCCCGGAATGAGCAGAGGTTCTTAGTAACAGTCCAGGGCTCATCCATGGAGGCCTGCCCACACCAGGAAAGGCTTTGGGACTGTCACAGTGGGAGCTCTGGATACACACAGACATGCAAAGACAGTCAAGAAAGAGTTCACCAAGGCTGATGAACAAAAATCAGAATTATTTCTGATTGTACTAGCAATGAACAATCAAAAATGAAATGAACCCAGCCGGGTGTAGCTCAGCGGTTGAGCATCGACCCAGGAACCAAGAGGTCACCGGTTCGATTCCCGGTCAGGGCATATGCCCGGGTTGCGGGCTCGATCCCTAGTGGGGGGCATGCAGCAGGCAGCCAATCAATGATTCTCTCTCATCATTGATGTTTCTATCTCTCTCTCCCTCTCCCTTGGTCTCTGAAATCAATAAAAATATATTTAAAAAATGAAATTAAGAAAACAATTGCACTTACCAAAACAAGTGCATGACTTGTACAACGAAAACAAAACATGTCCAAAGAAATTAAAGATCTAAATAAATGGAAAGACATCTGTGTACAGAAGATTTAATATTGTTAAGAGGACAGTACTCCCCAAATTGATCTATAGGTTCAACCCAATCACTATCAAAATCCCAGCGGGCTGCTTTGAAGAAACTGAGAAACAAGTCCTAAAGTTCACCTGGAAATTCAAGGGACTCAGGAAGCCAATACAATTGTGAAAAAGCAAAACTAAGTTGGAGGAGTCATACTTCCTGAATTCAAAACCAAGCTACAGTAATTAAGACATTGGGACTGGTGTAAGGACAGAGATGTAGATCAATGGAATGAAACTGCGACTCCAGAAATGAAACTTCACATTTATGGCCAACTGACTTTTGACAAGGTTACCAAGACTATTCGGTAGGGAAAGAATAATCTTTTCAACAACTGGAGCTGGGACGAATGGATCCACACTGAAAAAGAAGGAAGTTGAACTCCTTCCTTACAGTATAGACAAAAATTAACTCGAATGGATCAAGGACCTTAATATAAGATCTAAAACCTTATCAGGAGAAAATTTTTGTAACCTTGGGTTAGGCAAAGACTTCTTAGAAATAACACCAAAAATACAAGTTACAAAAGACTAGATGAGCCCAGCTGGTGTGGCTCAATGGTTAGGCATCAACCTATGAACCAAGAGGTCACAGTTCTATTCCCAGTCAGGGCACATGCCCAGTTTGTGGGCTCGATCCCCAGTCAGGGTGCATGCAGGAGGCAGCCAATGGATGATGTTTCTCTCTCATTGATGTTTCTATCTCTAAAAATCAATAAAACTATATTTAAAAAAATAATAAAAATAAAAAAGGAAAAGGATGTTTGTAGATGCAGCAAAACTTTCCACAAGGACCCACGAAAACTCACCAGCCTGTGATGGACTGTGGGGCTGGCGGGAACTTGTTAGGGTTAGGGTAAAACAGCACATTTCTATACTGTTTTAACTTTTTTACAAAACTGATTGCCTTCAATATAAAATAATAAATAGGTGAAATGTTTTTTTTTAATGTTAGATCAAAGCAATTCTTCCTAACAGCTCTCTCTGTGGACAGCAGGCTTCCAGATGCGAGGGGGCACTTGCTTGAGGCTACCCCAGCAGAGATGCACTTACACCCTAAGCCAGCGCACACCCATCAAACCTAAACTGAAACCCCAGGGCACTGCTCAGCTTCCTCTGTGCCCCGCACTCCGCCTGTCTGGTCTGCTCATTCTGTTGCTGTTCTTTCCTTTTCCTCAATGCATCACCCCTACTGACTTCTGACTCAGCTCGACTGACTTCTGACTCAGCTCGACAATCACAGCGCTGGGTGTTCACTTTGTTTCTTACCCGCAGGGCCAGGTAAGGTCACTGCTTGGACCCAATGCCTGAGCCACTGATCCTGTCACCAAACCCTCCCTGGTGCCCCGCTGTCTCCCAGCCCCAGTGCCTACTCTGCCCTGGTCAGCCCATGGCCAGGATCCCTGCTGACCAAATGGCGGGAGCCTGGAGCTGGGAGTAGGTCCAGCCAGGTCACGGCGTCTGGGGCAGGGATGATGCCAGGGGGGAGCCTCGGCTTCAGCCTGCAGCCCTCCAGGCAGAGCCACAAGTGCTCGGAGCAGTGGGTAAGTGCCTGGACTGCTGGTGACCTTGACCAGATTAACTCATCTCACCGACGCCCCACTGTGAAGGGGGCTGCGCAGGTCAGTGTCCTGAGGGAGGTTCCACGCTGTCAGTTCACAGGGGAACTGTCACAGAACTCCAGTCCGTGGCCGCGTCCACCAGGCCTGCCGTTCTCCTCGGCCTGGGAAACAGCAGTGGCTGTGGAGCAGCGGTTGGCGGGCACGGGGCTGTGCGCTCGCAGGCACGGGTGTGCATTCCAGAACCGATGAGCAGATCTGTGTATGGCTTTCCGTTGTCATAAATTTGCTCTTGATGCAGCTGTGGCAGCCGCCTGCTAACGACCCCCCAGCAACTGTGCTCTCTCTCTTAGTAACAGAATCATTGGTTTTTGGCTAAGCACACGGCCACGCAGACTAAGTTCTACATTTCCTAGATTCCTTTGTAGTTAAGTGTGACCATGTGACCAAGTTCAGGCCGAGAGGATATAAGTAGGACTGTTTTCAGCTATAAGGAAGGGTTTTTATTTATTTGTTTATTATGTCTTGTTTGTTGGTTTGTTAAATTAGAGAGGCTTGAGCATTTTAAAAATATATATTTTTTTATTGCTTTCAGAGAGGAAGGGAGAGGGAGAGAGATAGAAACATCAACGATGAGAGAGAATCACTGACCAGCTGCCTCCTGCACGCCCCACACTGGGGACCGAGCCTGCAACCTGGGCATGTGCCCTAAGAGGGAACTGAATCATGACCTCAGTTCATAGGTCAACGCTCAACCCCTGAGCCAGGCCAGCTGGGCTACAGGGAAGGGCTTTTAAAGAGCGGGAGGGAGCGTGCCCTTCTGTCCTCCCTCCCTCCTCTAGCTGGACTGGAAGTGTGGCGGCTGGAGCTCAGGCAGCTGTGTTTAACCTCGAGGAAGCCGTGTGCTGAGGATAACAGAGCCATGAGCAGGAGGGAACCTAGGCAGCATAATCTCACATCTTTTTAAAGTATATTCTTATTGATCTCCGAGAGGAAGGGAGAGGGAGAGACAGAAACATCACTGATGAGAGAGAATCATCAATCGACTGCGTCCTGCACGCCCCACACTGGGGATCGAGCCCGCAACCCGGGCCTGTGCCTTCTGGTTGCTAGGTCGATGCTCAACCACCGAGCCACGGCGGCCGGGCCTCATCTCATATCTTGAGGCAGCATAGTAGCCCCGGACTGACAATCTTCAGACTTGGCCATCTAACTTTATAGAATCGACTATAATTTTTTTCCTTACTACTTGCTAATTCTATATGGTCCAGTAGCCCCGCTCTCCCACATTATAAAAAGTCACATCACATCTCTATGACAAGCTGATGCCTGGGTAGGTCGGCCTGGGAAAACTGTGGCCTCAACCCAGAGTCCTGATGTGACAGCTGCTCCCACATCTGCCCATGCATCTGCCTGGGCACTGGAGGGTGTTGGCTTCTCCCAGACAGGCAGGGAGCCCTCAGTGGCCCACAGCTCAGCCCCACAATGCTGTCCCAACACTAACCAGGGCATCCAGCTTCCTAGGAACCTCCATCTAACTCGGGCTTCCCTGTTCCTGCGGGTAAGAGACTGAGACCAGGAGCAGAACCCAGCTCCCAAGACAGCAGGACTCTCTGGAAGGTTCCCTCTGCCCTCACTCAGGCACCCACATGTCCCCTCCCCGCCCCAGCACAGCCGGGAAGACATTTCCATGGCGCTGCAGCGGAGCTGGCTTCTGCGTTAGGCAGCCCTGAGCCCACGCCCTAGCTCTGCACCAGGTCTGGTTGGATGTCTGGTTAGCAGCCAACCCAGCTTCTTGAGGGTTCCCCAGGGCACAGGCCGTTTTAGGCTCTGGCCGCGGAATTGCTGTGCTCACTGGGTCTCGCTACGCAGGGCTCCCGACAGCCGCTGGGGCAGGACCTGTGCTTGCAATGCCCCGGTCAAGGCTGCTAGTCCCCCTCGGGGCTCCTCCCCCCCCCCCCAGGAACTGCCTTCCCATGTAGAAAGGAGCTGAACTCGCCCGCCCCCACGCTGGGAGCCAGCGCCTGAGCCAACACGGCCTGCACTGAGCCAGCCGCACACTGGTCCTTGCCGCAGCCACAGAGGACAGGTGCCGAGGGCCACCTGGAGTCATGCACCTGCTTCTGTTGGGGGTTGGCCTCTCCTCTGCTCTCAGGCCATGTACCTGGGGTTGGGGACGCACCGCCTAGTCCCCGGCGTCCCGTGGCCAGGTCTAAGCGGTGTACAGAGCTTGGCACCTAGCCGCGGCGACTGGCCCCGAGGTGGGCCTGTGGCTCAAGCCAAAGCAATGCGACCCAGTCACAGCTAAGCCCGGAGCTTTGGCTTAAGTGGCTGAACGACAGGACACGAATCTGGGACAGGGACTGAGGCCACCAGAGGACAAAGCTGACGCTGGTGGAGAGCAGAACAAGAGCGAACACAGTGCCGTGTACAGATGGTGTAGGACCGGGCACGGAAACCTGTGTAATTTCGTTAACCAGGCTCACCCCAAAGAATTCAATGAAAAGGAAAAAAAGAACAGGAGAGACAGAGTGAGATGAACAGCGATGACATCACCGAGACCCTAAACCCCAAGGTGCCTGAGGCCAAACCCCCCCCCGCCCCCCCCGGACCTCTGCGCACAGCACGGGAGCCCCTGCCTGTGGCGGGCGGACAACGTGGCTGGCCACACGGAGGCTTTTGTCACCTGCAATCTGCAAGCCCCAAAGCCGGCCAGGACGCAGGGCCACTGTATATTATTTCTACAAACTTAAAAAGTAACATTTATTAAAGCACATGGTTAAAAATAGCACTCCTGTCCTACTAGGCCAGTGGTCGGCAAACTCATTCGTCAACAGAGCCAAATATCAACAGTACAACGATTGAAATTTCTTTTGAGAGCCACATTTTTTAAACTTAAACTTCTTCTAACGCCACTTCTTCAAAACAGACTCGCCCAGGCCGTGGTATTTTGTGGAAGAGCCACACTCAAGGGGCCGAAGAACCGCATGTGGCCCGTGAGCCGCTGTTTGCCGACCACGGGGTTAGTGAGTTCCTCTCACCGCGGGAAGGAAGGAAGGATGCGGTTTTGTGCTGCAAATGAGGGACAAGAAGGCCGAAGAGACCTTTGCTCCTACCGACTTCAAAAATGCATATTTTTCCTAAAATAGGCATGTGAACAGCTGACTGCAACCACTGAGCACTCGGCAGACTTTCTCATCTGCCAATGACGGGGCTGCACGCAGAGAAGGGGCTGCCCTCGGAGGGGGCACGGGCGGGAACCCCGCAGAGCTGGCTGCCCTGGCTGCGGCTCGAGCTCCAGGCTGAGTCCTCAGTTTCCTCCGAACCAGAAAAACCCTCCCGGAGGCTCCCGCCGCCGCCGCTGTTCACAGGCGCCAAGACAGCGGAATGCTGTCACCGGTGAAGAAACTGTGGTGCATACACGATGGAATAGTACTGGGCCTAAAAATAAAAGGAAATCCTTGCATTCGAAACAACATGGACACGCCTGGAGGGCATTACTAAATGAACCGAGCCAGACACAAAAAGACAAGCCCTGCACGATCGCACCCACAGGTAGAAGCTAAAAAGCCAAACTCACAGAAGCAGACAGCCCTGTGGTGCCAGGGGCTCGGCGTGGGACACGGAGAAGGTGGCCGAACGTAAGAGTTTCCGTGACACGAGAGGAGTAGGCAAGGCCCGGAGAGCTGGCACAGCGGGTGGCTGCCGCCGGCAGTGCCGCACAGCGGGCATGAGACCTGCTAGGGAGGGCCTGGTGCTCCCACACACACAGGTGACGCCGGGAGGCGGTGGGCGTGGGCGTTAGCTGATTGTGGTAACCATTTCACCATGTAGACACATGCCAAACCATCACACTTACACCTTAACTACACGTGATTCCAATTTGTCACTTAAACGTCAATGAAGCCGCCGAAAAACCAACAAAAAAACAAAGCCCCGGGCAGTGGAGAGACCCTGTGCTGTCACCTCATGGCCGGGTCTGAACTGCTAACCCCGGTTCGACGGTGGCCCTGTCCTACACCGTGGCTCCCCAGCCACTGGCACTGAGCAGGCACCTGCAGGCGCCAGTCAAATGCATCTCCTGCCGGCGTTTTGTGCCCTTCCCGGAGGGAGGCGGGAAGTGGAGGTGGTGACAGCGAGGCAGAACTGGGATCCCCTCCCAAGCCCACGCCGGGGCTTCGGGCTGGTGTCTTATTAAGACCTGTGCCCTGGCATGAGGCGGGTGCCCACACGCAAACATTTATTTCAACTACTGTGAGAGCCCAGCCAGTGTGGCTCCCTGGTTGAGCCTCACCCAGGAACCAAGAGGTCACCCGTTTGATTCCCGGTCAGGGCACATGCCTGGGTTTTGGGCTCAATCCCACCAGGGGGTGTGCAGGAGGCAGCCTATTGATGAAGTTTCTCATTGATGTTTCTATCTCTCTAGCCCTCTCCCTTCCTCTCTCTCTAAAAATCAGATTTTTAAAAAAAAATTAAACTACTGTGAGAAATAATACAGTTTACGTCAGATTAAAAGAACTGATTTACAGATGTCCACACCCACCTGCCCCCTCCCTGCACATCATCTCCCCCTGTCGCCCCGACCAAGAACCAATAGCCACGCACACCCCCCCTGCCCTTGCACCCCGCAAGGACTCTCTTCCTAGAATGCCTGTCTCACTCGCTGCCAAACCCCTTTGTTCCCTCCCAGATCCAACTCAAACTTTACCTCCTCCAGAAAGCCTCCCGGGAGGTTCCCTTGTCTGTACAACGGGGCACAACCAACCCGGAGTGGTTCTGAGAAACCCATGAGATCAAGCACATGGCGCCACCAGAGGAGTACCAGCTGCTGCTGTGCCCTGCCAGCCCCGCCCCCTGCTCCCCAAGTCACTTCCCTCCTCCCTGGCCCTCCGTAAGTATCTCCGTTTTCCCCAGAAACCAGCCGTCTATGTGGCAGAGAGAGCCACGGCCCCGTCCATGTCCTAATCTTTGGGCTCTGTGAATATCCGCCCTTATATGGCAAAGGCAACTTGCAGATGTGACCAAATGAAAGGTCTCGCGATAGGAAGACGATGCTGGGTCATCCGGTAAGCCCAGTGCAACCACAGGGTCCTCACAGAAGGAGGCAGGAGGGGGCTGGGCTGGAGAAAGAGAAGTGACAATGGAAGCGGTGTGAGGAGGGGGTGCTATGGGGCTGGTTTAGAAGCTGAAGGAAGGGCCACAGCACAGGAATGCGTGGCTCTAGAAACGGGAACCGGCGAGGAAATACATTTCCTTAGAGCCTCCAGGAGGAGCACAGCCCTCGGACACCCTGACTTTCGAACTCGTGACCTGAACGGTTAAAAGAAGAAATCGGTGTTGTTTAAGCACCACGTTTGTGATTTGCTGCAGTGGTGACAGGAAACAAGTCCCGTCCAGAACAGTCGTCCTCGTCCTGGGCAATTCTGTCACCAAGGGGACACGTGGCCACGGCTGGAGACATTTCTGGTTGTCACAGCTCTGGACTGTAACTGACTCCTACCAGGTGGAGCGGAGGGATGCTGCTGAAGACCTCCCTGGCACAGGGCAGCCCGCGGCACACGGCTATCCAGCCAGCTGTCACAGCCGGGCAGAGAGACCTGCTCTAGATGATTCCGGTGGAATTCCAAGAAGCCCCCCCGCTTCCTCTCCTAAAAACAAACCTCCACACACACCAGAAAGAGGAGCCACGAGCTCACTCACGGGTGACGCCAGGAGCCCAGTCAACACTGGCAGTGCTGAAGCTCACCCACACCGGCCGGACCCAGGGCTTCCTTCGCACAGAACTGTTCCAGCGCAAGGCTATCCGTGGTTTTAAAATTCAGAAAAGCACATTTTAGAACACCGAGCACAAACTATCCTCATCATAGCTTTGATTAACAAAATGCACATGCGAGTTTGAAGATTAATTTTTAATGACTCGCTGGGCGCCCTGCTCATGTGCTCAGGACACTGTGTACGCCAGGAAGCCAGGGATACGGATACAACTGATCTCACTTCTCAGGGGAACTCTGTTTACACGGCCGCTCAGTGGCCAGCCACGTGAGCCCCTGAGCAAAGGTGGGTGTGGACATCATTCTTCTCCTTCTCCCAGTGCAGAGCGCCAGGCATGGCACACACTAGGTCCTGCGTAAATGCACGCTGCATGAACTAACAAGTAACTGGAGAAATCGGGCAACTTCTGCTGATCTAATGGGCACTGCAGGCTGGGCGTGGAGGGACTATGGGGCTACACTACCAGGTGTCTGGGGGTTAGTTAGCCCGACAGTGTTAGGGGCAGAAACAGAACAATGGGGACGAGCTGTAGTTATAAGAAATGTTAATCGTGCTCTGTTAACTGTGATTGCTTTGTTCTGAGTAAAGAAAGCACATTCTGATCCGGATGGGAGTTGTACCCCAGGACCTGGGAGTTAACCTGGAATGCGGTCCATTCTCATCAAGAACTGCCTATCATCACAGGAAGATTAACAACCTTGTTGCTGAAACAACGGAGTCCAGAAGGCACTGGCCCTTTGCAACGCCCAGTCCACATTGCCTGTATCTGTAACCATTTTACCCACTTTCATTCCTTTCGCCCACGTCCCCATGTAAGGACATGTCATCTTTGTCCTTCAACCCAATGTAAGCTGCTGGCTTATGGGGGGGCGGGTGACGGGGGGGAGACGCAGAACAGACTTTCGGGCTGACCTGCTGCCCTCCCTGCTGCCCGCATGGTTGGAATAAATGCTCCCACATGATCCAACCCTGTCTCTGCTTAACTGGCTCAGGTAGTGACAGGCAGCCCGGACCTATTGTGGCCGAGCTCCTGAGTGGAAAGCCTGCACCATGTGGAGGCCCTCAAAAGGCGCCCAAGACTAGGGTCTGTCCTGGGCAAACCAGTCTGGGTTCCGGTCCCGACTCTGCTCCTACTAGTGAGTGGCACTGGGCAAATTACTTAACCTCACTGAACATCAGCTTCCTCATCTGTCAAATCCCCTCAGTGAAACAGCGGAGCGGAGTGCGCAGGGTGAGGAACTGGAAGAGGGGCCAGGGGGCAGAAAAGGCCACTGTGGCAGGCAGCTCTCCACCACCGAGCTGTACTTCCCCTGCCTGGCCAGGGACTACATTTCCCAGCACCTTTTGCATCTAGGTGGGACCATGTGACTGCGTGGGGGCCAATGGGATACGGGCTGCTTCTGAGCCCACACCAACAGCCCATTTCCCCCTGGGCCCTGTCCCCTCCACTGGATCCTGCAGCGTTTCAGTCTCACTTACACAGCGCCTGCTTGTCACTGCTCTCCGTGGCCCTGTTTGACACACCCCGCTGGCCTCCCCGCCCATCCCTGGCCAACTCCGTTATCCCTCGGCTGCAGCTGAGAGTCACCTCCTCCAGGAAACCTCCCGGGTCCCTAGGAGACAGCACTATGAGCTTCATGCTCCAGAGGAGGGCATGCGGGAACAGAAAGCTCACGGGACCCGTTCTCTCAGCAGACAGCCACAAACCACCAGGGGCGGCGGGAAGCAGAGGCTCTGTCCACAGTCACTCAGGGGCCCCAAATGGCACGGCTAGCAAGTGGAGGAGTTGGGTTTGAAGCCAGTGCAGGCTGAACCGCGGCCTTCCCTCAGTCCTAAAATCCTGGTCCGGGGACCAGCAGCAGCCGCAGCCCTGCTGGGAACTAGAGCTTGCACATTCCCAGGCTCCACTCCAGCCCACTCATTACACCCCGCGGAGGCCCAGCCATCTGTGTTTAAACAAACCCCGGCCGCTTTTCATGGGCACTCAGGTTCAAGCTCTGGCCCGGAGAAATTTCCTGCCGTCACACCGCTTGTTTTTCAACTGCTCCCGGTGGAGTCCTTGCCGTCTAGAGTGTCACGGCGGAAGAACTGACACGGTGCACCCTGACTTTCTAAATATTTGAAATGCTTCTCTGGTGCGTTGGGGACCCGAGGAGGGTCACCTTCCCCCTTATCATCAGCATGTGTGACCCTCCTTCCTCTGTCTGAGCTTTCCTGCCTGTGCCCATCAGCCTTAGCTACCAGAGTTTAATCCAGGAAGCCTTTAAGGCCCAAGCTGCTTTCATCCCATGGTGGTCACCATAACCATCTTCTTCTAGAAAATTCTCAGTGTCGAGGGTAACAGTCTGAAGCTTCTTGGTCAGCAAAAGTGGTCTCCCCCGAGCTGGTTTTGCTCAGTGGATAGAGCATCTACTAACGGGACCCAGGTTCGATTCCGGTCTAGGGCACATGCCTGGGCTGCTGGCTCAGTCCCCAGTGGGGTGTGCAGGAGGTTAATCAATGATTTGCTCTCATCATTAATGTTTCTATCTCTCTCGCCCTCTCCCTTCCTCTCTGAAATCAATAAAGACAGACTTTAAAACAACAACAACAAAAAACCTGATCCCTCCAACATAAAAACTATTTCTGAATCAGTCCAGCCAGCCACTATTACTTTGAATGTAGTCCTGATCATCACTATTCTTCTGCTTCAGTTCAGAATCAAACCAGAAAGGATGAATCCTAGAGAATGAGCTGGAACAAATCCAAGTTTCTGCTGTTGACCTTCAGCCTCCTTCCACACTGTTTACCGTGTCCTGGCAACAGGACGCAAGACTGCTGCACACTGGACAGAGATTCTGTGGGGACTCTGATCAGTGTCAGAAAAAAGGCATACGGACATCTCCCCACGGGGAACGGCCCAGCCAGAAAGCCCAAGGGGAAGGCACGGCCATCCAGCCCACTCACACCCCAGACCTTGCGAAGACCCCCCTCTTCAGCAGGTGGCCACCAGCCACCAGGGCGGGCTCTGTCCAGTCTTCCCGTGCCCAGGCCCCTTCAGGCTGGTGGCTCCGGAGTGTAGGCCCTTGGTGGTAAATGGGGGCGCAGCGCCAGGTTTTTAGGGTCCTGGAGCTTTAAAGAGGGGAAACTTGCACACATGCCGCTTTACCTGTGCATGTGGTTCCTCCCATTAAAGCTCTATGGCCCTGGCCTGTGGCGCAGCTGGTTAGAGCACTGTCCTGTGCCCTGGAAGGCGGAGGGCTGGGAGGGGAGCCAGCTGATGGATGTTCCTCTCTCACATCCTTGTTCCTCTCTCTCTCCCTTCTTCCCTCTCTAAAATCAATTAAAACTTTTTTAAAAAAAGCTCTTATGACTTTGAATAAGGCTTCCTGTCAGTTCTTAGGAATTGATCCTGAATTTAGACTTTGGGGCTTTTCCCCAACAGTTACACATACATTGAGAACATCTCACCTGATCAGCAGACTTCCTGCCCCCACCCCCTGCGGGACCCCAGAGGACCCAGCCTTTGAGAAGGGGGCTGGGAGGAATGGGGGTGGCAATCCCAACCGTGTTACACCTGAAGTCACGCCATCAAGTGTTACTGTGTTGGCTGAGTTCGTACAGGACCAGGGGCATGCAGGTCAGTACCCCGCAGCCCGCTCCATCGGAGCCCTGCCGCTTCCTCTCGGCCACCCGCTCCCGCTCAGCCGCGCATCTCCGGTTCCAGGAAGCCCCCCTAACCGCCCCGCCCCACACAGCAGGCACCATCGGCGTCCACCTGCGGGCTGTGCTCCCGCCTTTACTCAGTCCATCTTGCTAAGGAGAGTCTGCTGTTGGACTGGCCTCGGCTTCCTCCTCCTCGATGTCAGAGGGGCACGACGTTACTCGATTTCCCGGCTGAGTGGCCCCCAGGCAGCAGCGCCGAGGCCGAGCCCCTCCCGTGAAGCCCATCTGCCACCCTGGGGCGCAGACAGAACTAGGCCAGGACTTACCCGAGGCCCCGCCCCGCCGCCACTCTCACCCACGCCCCGCCCTTTGGCGCACGTCTCCGCCGAGCTCACAACCGACTCCCACAGCCAGCGACGCTGCAAAGGCGCGTCTGCACGGTCCTCGAGGTGCCGGGAGTCCCGCCGATGGAGTGGGGGTGGGCTCCGGGCCCTGGGCGGGGTCCCAAGCAGCCTCTCCCCCCCTTCGCGGGCCAAGGGCATTCCTAATAGGCGCCGCCGCTAACCTGCGCGGCTCCCCCAGTTTTACGGAGTTTGACCAGAGGGGACGCGCTCCCAACACCTGCCTTCCGCGCGGCCTCGGGGCCCACTCCCAGGCTCCAGGCCCAGCGTGCCCGGGGTACGGGCCGCACCGGGGGTGGGGGTAGGGGAGCTGGTCCTGCAGCGCCCGCGCCCGCCCGCGCCCTTAAGCCCGACCAACGGCGGCCGCACCTACCTCCTTCGGGCGGACAGGAGCGGCGGCCGATGCTCACGGCCGCGAGGATCCAGAGGAGGTGGTAGAGGCTTGTAGCCCGGTGCTCCAGGGTGCAGGGCGGGCGGGCCCCCCGAGTGCCGGGGAGCGGCGAGCCGGGCGCGGGGGCCGGCGGGCCGGGGAGGCAGCGAGAGCCGCGAGGGCCGATGGAACGATCGCGGGGCGCGGGGACCGCCGGAACGATCCTGGGGCGCGATCCTGGAAGGTCCGAGGCACTGGACGCGTGCAGGGGCGCGAGCGCAGGGGACCGTCTGCTGAGCCGCGGCAGCCTCGGGCCGGTGTGCGGGCGTTGGTCTGCGAACCGCCGGCTGGGGCTGGGGCGGGGCTGTGCTCCAGCGGGCGCACCGCGTGGCTGTCACGTGATCTCCCCCCCCAACTCCGCCTGCCTCCGGCCCCGCCCGAGTGGCGGTCTCCGCTGCCGCGCAAGTCTTCCGGCTCCAGCGCCCCGTCGGTACCTAACCCAGGGGGTGGGCCTAGCACCCATGGGTGGGGGAGGGGGAGGACTCCCTCGCCGTAATTCCAGAAAAGGCAGCCACCGCCTACCCTTCCCATTTTCTTCTCTGCCTACTTAGTTCCTGCATTTGAGTCCTTTCCAAAATCACTAGTAATCCCATCTCATTGTATAAATTTCTATACATAATCTTGGAATATTTTTATGATAAGAGATTGCTTTTGTTCCCCTGATTTCTGCATCGTTAAATTTAGGCCCTTATGACCATTGCAGTTATTTGTGTCATTATTTAATTAACTAGAAGCCCTGTGCACGAAATTCATGCACGTGTTGGGGTCCTAGGTCTGGCTGGTGGTCAGCGCACATCATAGTGAGCAAGCAATCGAACTCCTGAGGGGACAATTTGCATATTAGGCTTTTATATATATAGACTAGAGGCCCACGTGCATGGGGGTGTCCCTCAGCCAGTGCCCTCTCACAATCCAGGACCCCTTGGGTAGGGTCCCTAGGCCTGGCCGGCAATCAGGGCCTATCGGGACTTTCCTTCCCCCAGGTGCCAGCAGCTGGCCCCACCCCCGCCGATGCCACTGCTTGCCATCTGTGCAGCGCTGCCCCCCTCCCCTGCCACTGGACACCTCCCTCTGCGGGCGACAGGGGTGGGGTGTGATCGCGTGGCTGGCCTGGGCTTTCCTCTGCAGGGTGATTGCTGGCCAGGCCCGAACACCCGCCACAGGGTCGCTGGCCAGCGGCCTGGGCCTCCCTCTGTGGGGCAATTGATTGCAGGGCCCCCAGATCAATCACCTTGTAGATGGAGGCCCTGTCCACCCAGCTGGGGCTCCGCAATTGATCGCCATGCAGAGGGTGGCCTAGGCTTCCCTCTTTGGAGCAATTGCAGAGCCCCCCGCCCCGATTGATCGCTCCACCGGCTGGTGGCCTGGGCCTCCCTCTTTGGGGCAATTGTGGGGCAATGGCAGGCCCCCCCTGACCAATCGCATCGCACTCGCCTTTGCTGGCCTGGCGCCAGCGTGTGTCATAGAGTGGTCTACCAGAAGGTTGTCCGGATGGTCGTTCTGCTGTTTGGTCGGTCCGTCTATTTGCATATTACACTTTAATTGTTATAGCTATCCCCTCGAGACATTCCTTACCTGTCTAACTCATTGCTGTGTTCCCACCTCTTATCACAGTCCTGGCATAATAAATACCTGTGAAACAATTGGAGAAATGTGCAAAGGTATAAAGAAAAGGAAATACCACTAATGATAATTGGTCTTATATCCTTCCAGATAGTTTTCTAGTGAAAATTTGTTTCTTTTATCGTTCTTCTTTTTTTATTTTTTTCTAGCGAAATTTTAGAAATTTCACAAATGTTATAAATAATAATAGGGATATTTATTGAGCTATTTATCTCATTTCGTCTTCACACCAGCCCTATGAGGTAGGTTTTATTAGCACTGTTTTTACAGATCATAAAACTGAGGCTTGTAGAGAGAGATTTGCCCAAAAGATTGCTAAGGTGGCTCTTCTTGGCAAAGGGCATGTATACTTCAGGGCTGAGTTACTCTGTGTAGTAAAAGGGGAGGGGACTTTGAAGGATCCTATAGGTGAGAAGGAGGGAGGCGGAAAGGAAAAGCTTCCAGTAGAGCTGTGATTTTCAACCTGTGTACCACAGGGACTTTTAAAACATGCAGTACCTAATTATTTAGTCAGGAGCACTGGCCTCTTTTTCCTTAAGTTATTAAATAAGAAAATGGCAACAGCCAACAAAACAATAGACATGGGGTGTGAATGCCCTATCTTGAACTATCCTATCTAATAAAAGAGAAATATGCAAATTGACCGTACCTCTGCTACACCCACCAGCCAATCAGAGTGAGTATGCAAATTAACCCAACTAAGATGGCAGCGGCCACGGAGCTGGAGCAAGCAGGAAGCTTGGGTTGCCCCCAGCGATGGAGGAAGCCAAGCTTCCCGCCCACCCTGGCCGGCCCTGGCCTCCACTCAAGGCTACAAAGTTTCAATTATAGAAGATAAATAAGTCCCAGATACCTGCTTCCAGCCAGCCCTGGCCTCAGCTCAAGGAGGTGCTGAAAAAAAAAAGAAAAAAAGGAGGAGCTGGGAGCTTGGTCACCAGGGGGCATGACCAGCCTGCAAACAGCTCTCAGCCCCTCATCCAGGCTGGCCACACCCCCATGGAGTAAGAGTTCCCACTGGGGGGCATGGTCAGCCTGCAAATAGCCATCAGCCCCTCACCGAGGCTGATCAGGCACCCCAGCAGGGACCCCCACCCTGAAGGGGGTAAGGCCAGCTTGAAAACAGCCCTCAGCTCCTCACCCAGGCTGGCCACGCCCCCCTAGCGGGGACCCTCACCCCATGTGGGCGTGGCTGGCTTGCAAACCACCACAGGCCCCTCGTCCAGGCCACCCCACGCCCCTAGGGAACCCCCACCCTCATCTGGGACACCCTTCAGGGCAAACCAGCTGCCCCCCACCCGTGCACCAGGCCTCTATCTATACTAATAAAAGGGTAATATGCTAATTAGACTGGGAGACCTTCCAGAAGACCTTCCAGACGTCCTTCTGGACAAAGCCATGGTGGCAGGGCCTTGGTAGAGGCAGTTAGAGGCCAAGAGGGGAGGTAAGTTGTGGGTGATCAGGCCAGGATGGGATGGCAGTTGTGGGTGGGGCCATTGGGGGTAAGCAGAGCAGAAAGGGGGCCAGTTGGGGGCGAGCAGGCCATCAGTGGGGGTCTGTTGGAGGTGATCAGGACAGCGGGGGGGGGCAGTTTGGAGTGAGCAGGCCAGCAGGGGGGTAGTTAGGAGTGAGCAGGCCAGTGAGGAGGGAAGGTGAGGGCAAGCAGGCCAGCAGGGGGGCAGTTGGGGGTGAACAGGCTGGCAGGGGGGCAGTTGGGGGCAAGCACACTGGCAAGGGGGGCAGTTGGGGATGATCGAGCTGGCAGGGGGGGTACTTGGGGGCAAGCAGGCCAGTGGTGGGGGGCAGTTGGGGACAAGCAGGCCGGCAGGCAGAGTGGTTAGGGGCAATCAGGCAGGCAGGCAGGCAGGTGAACAGTTAGGAGCCAGCAGTCCCGGATTGCGAGAGGGATATCTGACTACTGGTTTAGGCCCGATCCCTATAAACCGGCAGTAGGACATCCTTCGAGGGGTCCCAGATTAGAGAAGGTGCAGGCCAGGCTGAGGAACACACCCCCACCCCCGTGCACGAATTTCGTGCACCGGGCCACTAGTCCTATATAATAAAGAGGTAATATGCAAATTGACCCTCACGCCCTCACACAAGATGGCTGCCCCCATGTGGTCAAAGATGGCTACCACAAGATGGCCGGCAGGGGAGAGCAGTTGGGGGCAACCAGGCCTGCAGGGGAGGGCAGTTGGGGGCAACCAGGCCTGCAGGGGAGGGCAGTTGTGGGGGAACAGGCCTGCAAGGGAGGGCAGTTGGGAGCAATCGGGCCTGCAGGGGAGGGCAGTTGGGGGTGACCAGGCCAGCAGGGGAAGGCAGTTGGGGGCAACCAGGCTGGCAAGGAAGGGAAGTTAGGGGTGACCAGGCTGGCAAGGGAGGGCAGTTGTTGATGACCAGGCCTACAGGGGAGGACAGTTAGGGGCAATCGAGCCAGCAGGGAACAGTTAGGCATAGAGCAGGCTGGCAGGGCAGTGGTTAGGGGGTGATCAGGCTGGCAGGCAGAAGCAGTTAGGGGCAATCAGGCAGGCAGGTAGGCGAGCGGTTGGGAGCCCACAGTCCTGGATTGTGAGAGGGATGTCCGACTGCCCGTTTAGGTGGGATTGGACCTAAACGGGCAGTCGGACACCCCTCAAGGGGTCCCAGATTGGAGAGGGTGCAGGCTTGGCTGAGGGACACCCCTCACCCCCACCCTCCTGCATATATAAAAGGCTAATATGCAAGTTGTCCCCTCAGGAGTTTGACCAGGAGACCGGGAGTTCGACCGCTCACTATGATGTGCGCTGACCACCAGGGGTGGCACGGAACGAAGGAAGGCCCCAGCCAGCAGCCAGCAGCTGGGGAAGGAAGGCCCCGGCTGGCAGCCAGAAAGCCCTGATCATTGGCCACGCCTAGGGACCCTACCCGTGCACGAATTTCGTATATAATAGAGTTGTGTCTTATTTGTCATGTTGCATAATAAGATTGTGACTGATTGGTTAATTCTTGGCACCAGAAATCCTTATATACAAGTACTAGAGGCCCAGTGCATGAAATTAGTGCGGGGGAGGGGTCCCTCAGCCCGACCTGTGTGCTCTCACAGTCTGGGAGCCCCACGATTGATCGCCCTGCAGAGGGAGGCCCTGCCCACCCGCCGCAGGACTGCCAGCCTGGTAGCCTGGGCCTCCCTCTGTGGGGCAATCGATTGCAGGGCTCAGTGATCGATCACCCCAAAGAGGTAGGTCCTGCCCACCCGGTTGGGGCTCCAGGATGGATTGCCCCCGCAGCGGGAGGCCCCATCCACCTGCCACAGTCCGCTGGTCGGTGGCCTGGGCCTCCCTCTGCAGGGCGATTATGAGGCAATGGCTGGGCCCCTGACCAGTCACACTGCACCCGCCTTGGCTGGCCTGGCACCAGTGGGTGTCACAGCATGGTTGTCCAGACGATCCGCTGTGCAGCCGGCCGTCAATTTGCATATTATGCTTGTATTATTATAGATAGGCACCTGATATTTTGAAAAGTCATTTTGGAGCAAAAAGGTTAGGTAATTACTATTTTTATTTTTTGTAAATCAATAAAAATTATGCCTATTGTTTTTGTCAGATTGGCAAAAAATATATATTTTAGGTGTGCTGCAACATTTTAGTAATTAGTTTATGTGTGTCATGAGATGAAAGATGTTAGGAATTTTTTTTGGAGGGGGGGCGGTGACGTGGGCTGTGAAAGAATTCCTAACCTAAGGATGCAGAAAGGAAGTTTAATTTACTTTCCTGGAAGGGAAAGAGCTGGTGCACTGCTAATCAATACAAGGGCGAAGAACAAGAGCCGCTCCCCCTTTTAAAGCCTGGGGAGCTGTTGCTAGGTGACAAGGAAGGGAAGGGGACTTGGGGGCTGAAAGTGAGCAGACATCAAGGGGGCTGTCTTGTTAGTTCCTCAGGAGATAGTCTGGGCAGATGTCCTAGGGAGGTGTCTTGTCAGTACTTTTCCCAAGCCTGTAAAACACCCTAGAGCAAAAGTTACGAAGAGTTCGAAAGAGGCTTCTTTCAAGGGGGAGAAGCTAACTTCCTACTAATAATCCCTGAGTTGTAAAAACGGCAGAGAGGAGGGCTATGCAAGAATGTAGCCTTGAGAGTAGCTTGTCTTGTAATTTGAACAGAGGGGCTGTTTGAATCAGAGAAGCTAACAATCTTGGGGTTTAATTACCAGGTGCTTCTCATAAATTGTGGAAGGCCATGGTGGGGGGGCGGTGTGGTGGTGGTGGGGGGAGGCCTTTTAAAAATCCTAATTAAAAAGGTTGAAAATCACTGTAGCAGAGCAATGTCTAGTGGCCAATGTTTAAATACTTTGCTAGCCCCACTCCGTATGCCCCAAAGGGTTCTTGGTGGAAGTCTCCTTGGTCTGGATGGTGTGTGGCCACATTCTCCCAGGGAACAAGAGACAGTACTAAGGCTCTGTGAGGCGAGCCCTAGGCAGACAGAGACCACAGGTGCTCCCAGACCAGAGACAGAGGGACACCCACGTCTGGGGAAGCGTAGGACATACTGTTGGCCCTTGAACAACGCGGGTTGGAACCTGTGCTGGTTTTGATCCGTGGCCGGGAATCCGTGGATGTGGAGAGCCCACTGCATGCACGGAGCCACACCATTTTGTACAGGGGACACGAGCATCTGTGGATTTTGTAACCGCAGATACAGAGGAACAACTTAAGTTTTGGAGAAGTCAAGAACTATATGTGGGCCCGGCCGGCTCAGTGGTTGAGCATCGACCTATGAACTAGAGGTCACGTTTGATTCGATTCCCGATCAAGGGTATCAATTCAATTGCTCGATGAAAACTAACAGATTTTAACCACTTTGGGGTCAGCATTCCAACCTCCGCATTGTTCAAGGGTCAACTGTATTTACGTTTTTCTTACTAGAGTGTCCCCCTGTCTACCGCTCATCCCCTTCCAGCAGTAGGCTGTGACCATGTTTCTGTGGTCGAGGCACCTGTCACTTGCAAAGCCCGCCCTGATGTGCCTTTTGGGGTGCAGTCGAAGCTGGTGTTCACAGGGCGCTCACTCTGTGCAGACGCCGTGGTAACTGCTCCCCAGGCATTATCTCTTGTAATTCTCATCACAACCGTCTTGTTCCCACCGCATACACAGGGAAACTGAGGCAGGTTAGGCGACTTTCTCAATGATACACAGTAATGGCAGGACCAGAATTCGACCCAGGTCGGGGGATACACTGGCCTCTCCAGTGTCCTGTCCCTAAGCCTAGACTCTGCAGTTTGGAAGCCCTGAAACTTCAGATTCCCTCGGGAGAGCAAAGTCCTTCAGTCCACCAGCTGCTGTGCCTCTGCAGGGAGGTGTGGGACGGAGGTCATCATCTTATAAGGTGTGGTGGGAGAAACGGAAAAAAGAAATGTTCCGAATCGAGTGTTTACCCTTGGCCTCTGTGCTGCAAGTTTTGGAGCATACAAGATCCAGAAGATATTATTTTGGTTTTGGCCTTTGGTCACCTCAAGAAAACTCCTCTGGCTTTTGGCAAAAGACAGAATTGCACCTGAAATTCTGACTAAGGGGAAGTCAGGCAGAAACAAAGAGTCTGAAGTAATCTCTCCGAGCCCAAGGCCAGACCAATGCCGCTCCCCGCTCCCCAAAAGTAAAGAGACAGCCTAAGTTATAGTTCTATGGCCATGGGCAAGTTATTAACTTCCCTGAGCCTCTGTAATTTTTTTTATTATATATATATATATATATTTCAGAGAGGAAGGGAGAGGGAGATAGAAACATCGATGATGAGAGAAAATCACTGACCGGCCGCTTCCTGCGTGCTCCCCACTGGGGACCACACCCTCAATCTGGGCATGTGCCCTCGACGTTCTGTCCCTGAAGTAAACGGGATAGGGCTGAGCCTCTGTAAATTTGTCTGCTCAGCAAGTGTCCCCTTCTTTGCACAAACGTCTTCATTTGTCTTCAGGGAACCGGCCCCCACTCCTATTCTCTGTTTATGAGAACAGCTCTCCCCACACCCCTGGCTTCAAGAGAGGACACATGACCAGACCTGGCCAATTAGTATATCGACCCCTTTACCCCGTGGATTGGTTCTGGGATGAGCATGTGACCCAATGCGACACTTACCTGGGTCTTTTATAGCAGTCACAAAAAAGGGGATCTCTTTTCCAGAGAGTTGTTGGCTGGTAGGATGTAAGCCTAGGGTTTCTGGGCATTCATTCTTATGGCACAATTTTATTTATTTATTTTAAAGAATGTATATTTTTATTGATTTCAGAGAGGAAAGGAGAGGGAGACAGAGACAGAAACATCAATGATGAGAGAAAACCATAGATCGGCTGCCTCCTGCACACCCCCCACTGGGGATCGAGCCTGCTACCCGGGCATGTGCCCTGACCACCGGGAATCCAACCATGACCTCCTGGTTAATAGGTTGATGCTCAACCACATATTTATTAAGCTCCTACTGTGTGCCAAGTATTGTGCTAAGAGTTGGGGAAAGGCCAGCTGTCTAATGGGGTAGGAACAGGGAAAAGGAAAACTTCACAGGCTTATAAACTGCGAGGTGTGTTGGGAGTGGAGAGCACATGGGACAAGGAGAGAGTGAAGGTGTCTCTGAAGAAGTGGCTGGGGCTGCGCTCAGGAGGAGCGCATCACTTCCAGGAGCTTTGGGAACCAGGTGCCTGGTGCCTCAGCACGGAGCTGAGGGTCAGATCGCCGGGTTTAGGCGTCGCTCTTCCCTAATGACCTCCTTTAACCATCACACAAGGCTGTTCAGTCTTCACTGAGGAGTTTTGGGGTAACAACACAGGATCAAGTACAGGAGAGAAACCAACTGTCTCCTCACTGTCAGTCTCCAGGAGGAAAAAAACCCTTTACAAGGGACGCTGTGTTGGCTCACTCCAGTTTCCAGCCTGCCCTTCCTTCTCGCACGTGGACAGACATCACCTCTTCGCGCTCCGAGAGACATCCCCACCTCCACTAACCCCTCTCCCTGCCCCCAGGGGTCCGGGTCTCCCCCCTTTCCCTTCTCCAGAGTAATCCACAGGACTCAATCCACAGGAGGCAAAATATGTCGTCCAGAAAGTGAAAAGACAACTCAGAGTGGGAGAAAATACTCAAAAATCTTACCTGATAAGGGATGTGTAACTAGGTTATATAGAGAACTCTTACAACTCAGTAATAATAAGTAACCCAATTTACAAATAGACAAAAGATTTGGACATTTATCTAAAGAAGATATACAAATGACCAATAAGCACAGGAAAACATCATTAGCCATTAGAAAACGCAACTCAAAACCATACACACTAACGATGGCTATAATAAAAAGTCAGATAATAACAAGTATTGACAAGGATCTGAGGAATGGAAAATGGACAACAGTTTGGCAATTCCTCAAAATATTGAACATGGGTCTACATATGCCCCAGCAAGTCCACTCTCAGGTACATAGCCAAGAGAAATGAAAACATATGTCCACACAGAATCTTACATACGCGTGTTCACAGCAGCATTATTTATGATAGCCCAACTCCAATGTGCACCAGCTGCCGCCTGGATGGTTACACTGAGGCATGGCCAGCCCTGGTGCTGCGCGAAGCTGGTGACATTGGGCCCACGCACCAAGAGGGACTGGTCCAACTCCCAGTCAGGACTCAGGCCTGGGTTGTGGGCCGGATCCTGCAGGAGGCAGCCAATTGATGTTACACTCTCACATTGATGTTTCTCTCTCCCTCTGAAAAAAATCAATAAAAACATATTTTAAGCTCAGCCCCAGTCGTGGCAAATCAATGTTCACTTGAGTTCATTATCAGAGAGAGAAAGAGAGAGAGAGAGAGAGAGAGAGAGAGAGGGAGAGAGAGAGACAGACAGACAGACAGCGGTGGGAGGAGCAGGGTGACTGCTAGCAAATGGTCTGACTACTGGAGCGTGCTGTGCGTCGCTGCGCGGGATTACCTGCAGAGGGCTCTGCTTCCTTCTTGTGGCCGAAGTGGGTGGTCATCCTGAAGATTGGACTACAGCCTGGCCACCTCTGCTGGGCAGCTCCACAGAAACCTTTGCCTCTGGTTTTGTCTAAGTCCACATAGCAAGAGGGAGTGACCTCAACCAGGGATATGAAAACCATTGGTTCAAGGAATAGTCTTGTTGCCGACACCGTCCTGGGTCCTGAGGACATAGCACTGGGTTAACAAGACACCATCACCTGCTCTCCTGGGGCTGACGTTCCAGCAGGGACAAGTTATCACTGGAAGAGACGCACACATGCTTGAGGGCAGGGAGTGGGGGAGATTTTGTGGAAAGCCACCCAGGGAGCAGTGCCCGGTAAGAACTCTCATGGTGAGCACAGGAGGTACTGGGAGGGCATGGAGAACTTAGGTCCCCGGTGCCAGGGGTCTGTTTAAGTGCCTGAAACACATTACCACATTTGATCCACTTGGATGTGGCCACGTGCCCAGAACCGTGCCTGGCACATTGCAGGCATTCAAGAAATATTTGCACAATGAATGAATTTAGTTCTCACAGCAAGTTCTGTGAGGTGTACTATTACTATCAGCCCATTAATAGGGATGAGTGACAGATCCAGAGAGAAGCCGCTTTCCTGAAGTCACACAGCTGGTTAAGGCTCAGGCTGTGAGATCCAGAGCGGTGGGTTTGCCCACTGTATGGGTTTCCTATTGCTGCTATAACAAATCACCACAAATCCAGTGGCTTAAAACAACGTAGCTGTCTTACAGTTCTGGAGGTCAGCAGCCCCGAATTCAAGCTGTCAGTCACCTCCTGTTCCTCCTTTCAGGGCCTCTAGGGAGGAATCGTATACTTTACCTTTTCCAGCTGCCAGAGGCCGCCTACATGTCTTGGCTTGTGGGTGCACCACTCCAACCTCTGTTTCTGTCTTCATGCCTTCTCTAACTCCTGCCTCTCTCTTACAAGGACCCTGTGATTACAGTGGGCCCACCGAGGTAATCTCCCATCTCAAGATCCTGACTTGAGTCACATCTGCAAAGTCCCTTTTGTCACATAGAGTAACGTGTTCCCAGGTTCTGGGGATTTGGAGGAGGACCCCTGGGTGGGGGTATTACTCAGCCGACTATACCCACGTAACTGTCTTTACTATGCTGCATTTCTGTTTACTGTCCTTAGCTATGCATGCGAATGGATAAGCCTATGTGTGTGTATGTATCATTAGAAAACAAGTGGACTAAAAGGAATTGAGGCAGGAGGAAGGGAAGCAGAACTTGAGAATGTCAAAGGAGACTTGACTCTTGTCTACAGTGTTCATTTACTTTGTTATTAGAAAGTATTTGAAGCAAATATGCAAAATGGTAACGCTTGTGGGTGGCGGGAAATGGAGGTGTGCTGGGTACTTACTGTATGATGCATTTGCTCTGTATTGACTGCACGAAGAAACCACACTGAAACCCAGAGGGGAGCTGGCTCTGCCCGGGCGGCTGTGATGCAGGGCGCCCACACGTGCCAACGATCTGTAACAATCCGCGGTGATTTCCCACCCGGGACCCGCGCAGGGACCAGCCCCTGGGGCCACCCAGGCCTGCAGAGGTGCCCGGAGGTAGGGGAGAGAGCTCGCAGGGTGGGACCCAGGCCATTCCCCGGAGACCCCAGGTCGGCGGGCACGAGCCGCGCTGCCGCCGCGCCCCCAGCTGGCCGTGGGCGGTAGATCACGTTCATGGAGGATCAAATGCTCACACAGCAGAGGACAGGACATGAACGTTTAACGTCGGGAAACTCTCCTTTCCTTCCCAATGCTGTGTTCCGACGCAGCTACTGTTGCGAGTCACAAGGGCACTGTGACTCCCAGGGGCAGAGGGAGGCTGGGGCTCGGCGGGAACCCCAGAGGCTAGACTGATACTGGGCATGCGCATGTCCATGAGGGCGGGGCTTGTAGCTAGGGAGCCACGTCACTAGACTGATATAGTTTCAGTGGAACCCGCAGCGAGCGGGAGGTAGCGTGGCCGAGTGGTCTAAGGCGCTGGATTTAGGCTCCAGTCATTTCGATGGCGTGGGTTCGAATCCCACCGCTGCCATACCGTTGTTGGTTCCGCTTTTTCCATCTTTAAAGCTACACTCTTTTGGTGTCATTCTCACAATTTCTCTTTCTTCCTTTTCTATTTTCTGACGCTCGATTTTTTAAAAAATGGAATTGGTGGCGGGGAGGGGAGAACTAAGAAACTGCAGCAGTTTCACACCCTAGCCTAGCACACAAACCCACCAATCCTGCTACCTGAGAAACAAAAAGGAAAGCCTTTCTGTATTTCAAGGATAAACCATCTGCGATACTTCGAAAAGTTCCCAACAGTCATTTAATGCTTCGATGTCTGAGGCCACAGGGAGTGGGCCTCTTAGCCCAACAAGTACAAAGGTTGTGTGGGGGTGATTTAATCATGACCTGAGCTCGAAAGGGTTCCTTCTGGCTGGCTCTGTGTACTTGGGAGAGCACCCACTTGACAACAGAAACCTCTGTTTGCAGAAATGTGTCAGGGGTCCCTGGGGAGGGGCTCTGGGATCAGGGGGACTGCCCCACTCCGGGATTATCAACCTTGAGGTCCCAGCTTCATAGGTCTACCTCCTACTTGGTCTTCAGTCTTGGTTTAGGGGCACGAGGGTTATTCATTCATTCAACAACTACTTATGCAGGACCTACTGTGGGCCAGAAACCAAGCTCCTCATGAGGCTGCAGAACAAACAAGGCAGGCCTGTGTTTGCACCCATAGAGTTTACAGACATTGCAGTTTCATTAAGTACACCTCTGAGGAGTGAGTGGTAAGCAGTGCAGCATGCTAACCTGGCCCAGGGCCAACAGAGTGACACTTAGTTGGGACTTGGAATGAAATTCTGTGAAGGCAATTCAGGGCGCTGGACTGAGAGCAAGCAGTGGAGCAATAGCAAAAGATGAGGCTGAAGTGTTAGGTAAGGAGGGCCATCAACTTGATCCTGCACTCATCAAAAGGTTTTAAGCCTGAGGGTGGCACGTTCCAAATTTGGATTCAAAAAATTCCCTCTGGCAGCAAGAACAGGAGGCAGCCTTGGGAGCCTACAGCAGCTGTCTAGGAGAACGGAGGCAGCTTGTAGTGGGATGTGGCGGGGTGGTGGCCAGAGGGGTGGGGCAGACAGACTTTTGTTTGTGGATCTGACAGAATCACTGATGAAACAAGAAGAGGAGGAATGTGTGAAAAGCAATACCAAGCTTCCCGCCCTGGCCAGGTGGTCCAGTTGGTTGGAGCGTCATCCCCTACCCCAAAAAGTGACACCAGGTTTTGGGGGCGGGACACTGGGTGGCTGGCTGGCGGTGTCTATTCTCTCTGCAGGAGGAAACACAGGATGAAGAGGAGGTTTGCAAGACAGACTATTTCATTTTGATTCAGACTGGATTTGAATCAACCTCCTGTGGGACATGGAGTTGGACATGAAGTCTGGAGGTCTAGAGAACATTCCATGCAAAACATGCAGATTGAGAAGACAGTGGGGACAGAGGCCATGGGAATGGATGAACTACCCAGGAAGAGTGCATGCAGGGAGCAGAGTCCTGAGGAACATCTTAAAGGGAGGACAATGGATGGGAAGCCAGTGAGGAGACGAGGACTGGCTAGAGACATAGGTGGGGAACATGTGTCATGTCATACAGACAAGGAGGAGGGAGTAGCCCACTGTGTTGAATTCTGCTAAGAGGCTTGGCAAAATATAGACTGAAGAATATCCATTGGATTTATGATTTATGGACAAGGTCATTGACGACCTTGATTAAAACCATAGTTTTAAAATATATTTTTATTGATTTCAGAGAGGAAGGGAGAGAGAGAGAGAAAAATCAATGATGAGAGATTATAATTGATCGGCTGCCTCCTGCACACCCCACACTGGGGATTGAGCCCAAAATCCAGGCATGTGCCCTGACAGGGAATCAAACCATGACCTCCTGTTTCATAGGTAGAGGCTCAACCACTGAGTCATGCCAGCTGGGCTAAAAACTATTTTGGAATGGATTTAAGAGAAGAAATGAAAACATTAAGTGTAGACAATTGATCACAATTTGATTTTGAGGAGGGAAGAGTGATAGAGTAGTGGGAGGGGAGACTGGAAAATGTTCTAGATTCCTGACATTGGTCTACAAGAGGGAAGAGCTTCAGTACACGCAATGACTGGCTCTGTCACCTTGGGCTGCCCATGGTGACAGCTCTGTTTTCTGTATTCATGACGCTTCTGCTCAGTGTCTACAGTTAAGCTTGGACCTCCTACTCGCCCACTTAGAGCCTGTGGAAGGCTAGTGATCTAGGCCGCCTCTAAAATGCTCATGGGGCCCAGGCCGGTTTGGCTCAGTGGATACAGGGTCGGCCTGTGGACTGAAGGGTCCTGGTTTCGATTCCAGTCAAGGGCACATGCCCAGGTTGCGAGCTCAATCCCCAGTGGGGGGCGTGCAGGAGGTAGCCGATCAATGATTCTCTCTCATGGTTGATGTTTCTCTCTCTCTCTTCCCCTCTGAAGTCAATAAAAACATTAAAATAAAATGCTCCTGGGAACTCAGTTTGTTGGGTAGAAGCATCACCTCCTTCCCTCCCGGGAAAAGACGCCCGAGAGGAAGGGAGCTTTCTTGGCAGAGTGACCCAGCTGCTCCCTGACTAGGTTAGACATTCTACTTTCCCAGCATCAGGGAAAGGTGACTCAAAGAAATCCAAAACACACAGAGACACTGACCTTGCTTGTGGGCCTCAAGAGCTGATGTTTGCTAGTAGACAAAAGATCTAGAAGGTTATGTGAGCAGGAAGTATTTTCCCCTGCCTTAAGCACAGCTTTCTCAGGACTGGTGGAGGGAGGAAGGCCAGAGCAGGTGAGTTGAGATGCAAGCGTGTTGCTGGGAAGGGAGCCCATGGACTTTCAGCCCCAACTGGAACTGAAAATGAGTGGCTCCCAGGCCTGGGCTTGGCTGAGGTGCAGACGAGCGGAAACAACCATGTGTCACGTTTAGGCCCGTGGGCTGGGGCAGCGCCTCCGATTACCCTGCTGCACAGCAGTAACCCCCTCCCTCCTGGAAGTCAGTCACAACCCCGTTTCCTCACCTGGAAAAGGAGAATAGCCCCTACTGTAAGGGTGGCCTACGAAACAAAGAAAAGCACAGAGATGGAACTGTCAAGCGTTTAACAGACGTAAAGGATTATTATTGAGCTTTTTAAATTATATACACACAGTTCAGCCCAGCAAAGAGGAGCATACACTTCTTAGCTGCTTCACAAACCTTCATTGTTCAGCAGAGAGGGACACACAACCATGGATGCCCACACCTGACGATGGCCGTTCACTCTGATTAGCTAACACTTTCCCTCCCCTCCTCCACAGTTTTTATAGGTTTGTGCTGGTTTTCATCTTTGCCAGGATCCAGAGTTTGATCGGCCAGTTTCACATGAGCATTTTGTGATATTCATGGGAGTGTTTACACACTGCTCCTGGTGTCCATAACCAGCAAATGATGAGGCGCTGCTTCTGCGGAAAGCAAGGCTGGATAAGACATTTTGTGGGTTCAAATATCGAAGATTATGGTGACCACCACTGCCCTCTCCTTAACAAATAGAAGCAATACTAAATTATAAAATATGGCCAAGTTCTAATTCTTCCTATTATAACCATATTGGTACTTTTTCCAGACCTTCATTTGAAAAGGTTTTGTTTTGTTTTGAATGTCGCTGCTAGAGCTGTGTTGACGATGCTGAGTCACCCCCAGACTCGCAAACCGAAACCCAAACGGCCGGGTTGGGCCGGCAGGAGCGTGGGGCTGGGGTGACCCTCCAGCCCTGGCTATCCGCACTCAGGGCGGGACCTGCGGGAGGAGCGAGTCCAGGCTGGAGCCTTCAAACGCAACGCTTCTGGAATGGGCCCAACCAGGATGCCAAGCGGATCTCAGGCCCAGCCCCGAGGAGCTCGGGGAGCGAGGAGGGTGCGGTCCCTGCAGAGGCGGCAGCGGACGTGAAAACTCTGCCAACGCCCCAGGCGGCACCAGCCGCTCAGCCCGCGCAGGCCCGGCCCCGGGAACCCACCGAGGCGGCGGGGCTGAGGGGCGGGGCCAGAGCGGGAGGGGCGGGGCCGGGCCGAACACGTGGCGGGGCGGGGCCGGGTCCAGAGGGAGGGGCCACCAAGGCAGGGCCCCGCCGCACCCCTCGGTCCCGGAAAAGGAGGAACCAGAGCAGCGGAGACCCGAGGCGACCCAGGACTGGACGGGGAGGGGAGAAGTCCCGTTAGACGGAGCAGGCCTGAGGCTAGGACCTCCTGGTACCGGGCCAGGCCCGAGCGAGAAGCAGGACCAAGACCCAGAGGACGGGCAGGGGCGTGGCCAGGGCGTCCCCAAACCCAGAGGGCGGGGCGGGTCCGAGGCCGGAGCGGGGAGCAGCGGCCGGGACGGGACGCGCGGGGCCGCGGTCAGACGACGGGCGGCTGCCGGCCCAGGAGGCGCAGGGCCGCGGCCAGCAGGCCCAGGAGCAGCAGCAGCCCGAGCAGCAGCCGCAGGAGCGCCCGCGCCGTGTGCCCGCGGGGCCGCCGGCCCGTGGACTGCACGTATCGCTCCACGGCGTCCGCGAAGTCGAACTTGTCCGGGGCGTAGCCCAGCTGGGCGCGGGCCTTGCGGATCTGGAAGGTGTGCGTCACGGCCACGCTGTGCACCTGCGGCGAGAGGCGGGCGGCTGAGGGGCGGCGCGGGGGTGGGAAGGGACAATTGTAAGAGGACCCGAGTGCTGCTCTGGCTCCTGCGCAGCCCTCCTCAGGCAGGTCCCCGCATTCCCACTTTCCTCGAGGCGCCGCCAGGAGGTGCCTTCTCTGCATCCCCCTCCCACACCTCCCCCCATCCCCCCAGTACTGAACTCAGTCCCCCCAAAGCACGCCTCGGCCCGCCTCGCAAGGTGCTGTGAGCCGAAGGCCCTTGACCTTGGCCCCTCGCCTCCGCTCCAGACCAGGTGTTAGCCCTCCCTGAGTCCGGGGGCCTCCCAGGAGGAACTCCTCACGCACGGGCGAGTGTGCGCTAGATGGCCTGGAGCCCAAGGCTTCAAGGGCGATAATGCAGCTACCAGGTCCAGGATCACTGTCTGTACCGGCCTGGGCTCGGCCTCTAATCCTCCGAGGAGGTTCTGAGGTACTATCCCCACCTCCTCTGGACATATTTGAACATTGGAGAGAGAGAGAGAGAGAATGGCTTGCCCAGGGTCACACGGGAGCCAGAATCCTTCTCCTGCCACTTGGGAGGGTGCCCACCCATGTGGACCCACTGGGAGCGGCCCACGCACTGCTGATTCTCCCAGGAACTGAAACAGCCTCTGGGTCAAGCCCCGGGTCTTAGATGCTGTGGGAGAAGACAGGGCGAGAAGCCAGCTCGGACCCTTTGGCCCAGGCTAGGAAGCTCAGGGCGCTGGGGCGGGGCAGCCGCTGAGCAGGGTTCTGGAAGACTGCCCTCGGAGCCGAGGCTTCGCTCCCGTCCTCCCTCTCCTCCTCAGAACTGGCTGCGGTGCCCCCTCTGTGTGCCCTGAGGTCTCCCCAGCTGTGCCTCGTGGTCTTTATTCACAGTGTTGAGTAGCCTGGTTCCTGGGCTCTCCTCCCCTTTGCACTGTGAGCTCCTTGGGGTAAGGACCGAGTCTTGCCCCCATTGCTCAGCACAGGGCCTGCACCAAGTACAAGTTCAATGACGGAAACGCTACCAATTCAAACTAGAGGGCTGGTTGTGTGCACAGACTGAGGGGCAGAGGGCGCCAGAGCCACATTCCCCAGGAAGTAGGGATCCTTCGCCCCAGAACTGCCCACAAGTCAAGGAGCAGGAGGGGAGCCAGGTCCCTGCCCTGTCACAGTTCAGCAGCATCTTGGCCCCGATTTTACATTGACGTGACTCCTGACTCACTTCACAAGCTGGTAGTTCCGTTTAAAACCATTTAGGTCTGGTTGCAGTTCAACTTTCAGCTCTGCTACTGAAGTGAGTGAGCACAAGCAGGCTATCGCACCCAGCGTCTCATTCCCTCCCCTGTAAGTGGGATGGTAATGTACTGTAGACATCTAGAGTAGAGGTGATGACTAGCGACACAGAAAACACGGCCTGACACGTCGCTGCCACTCACAAGGTGGCCGCTGTTGTCATCATTCTCATTCCTCTGCTCCTCGGATGGTTCAAAGGAGAAGCAGTGGGGACTTGCCTATTTCTGCGGCCCAGCCTCCACTGCCAAGGCAGAGAGCACGGAGCTTGGAGTGTCGCACACCTTCCAGATCCAGAACGGTGTGACCTTGGACAAATCACTAATTTTTCTAGTCCTGTTTCCCACCAGAAAATGAGATCACAATCATAATTCTTTTGCCCTTCCTAACTTACCAGGAATGCCTGAGGGCAATGCCTTCCAGGCTATCAGAGAAAACCAAATGAGAGAGTGGACCGGAAGGATTTTGCAAATAACACCAAACACCCATAAAGTTTTCTGCAAGAAAACGCCCTCTCTTTTAAACTGTATATGCAAATAGAAACATCACCATTATTTGAAAGCAATATTCTGCACAGAGTAGGTTCTTAGTATATACTTACTATTCAGTAAGCATGGACAGTGAACCTAGAGCTAAAGGCTCTGTGCATGAATGTGTTGCGAGGTGGCAGAGTTGGTGGGGAGTGGTGGCATTCTAAAAAGTAAATGTCATGCCCGGCCAGCATGGCTCAGTGGTTGATCCTCAACCTATGAACCAAGAGGTCATGGTTCGATTCCTGGTCAAGGCACATGCCCAGGTTGTGGACTTGATCCCCAGTGTGGGGCGTGCAGGAGGCAGGTGATCGATGATTCTCTCTCATCATTGATGTTTCTATCTCTCTCTCCCTCTCCCTTCCTCTCTGAAATCGATAAAAATATATTAGAAATAAATAAATAAATAAATAACAATAAACAATAAATGTCATGGAACCCGCTTTTTGGAGCCTCCAGTTTGGCTGGGAGGATAAGCTGGATAAGATAACAATGATGAGGGATGGGCTTGGAGCTTTCAAATCACGAGAGTACACACAGCCTAAGCAAAACCCAGGGGCCGATGATTACGGAGGACCTAGCCCTGGATTTGGGCCCACGCGGGAGTTCTGAGACCTCAGATAAGCTTCCAGTTATGGCGCCAAAGGGGTGAGGGGTAGTGGCAGTGGGTGTGGAAAAAGGGCAGGAAGGCAAGGGAGGGTGCACCGGGGCACAGGGGCTCCCCAGCAGCAGCCCACTTACCTCACTCCGGGTGAGCAGGGGCGGGATGCTGCAGATGGGCCTCAGGGCCAGGTGCAGGTACTCCATCACTGTGGCTGCGTGGGGAGAGAGGCGCTGCCCAGGAGGCCTAGCTCTATGCTAGCCCCAGGGGCCCTCGGGGACATGTCAGTCATTTGCTTTGCTAGGGGGAGTCTTCACTTTGCAAAACTGTTCTGTCTGTGGGTTCCTTTAAATCAGCAGCTCACAGCACATGCTGGGGTGCCTTGTTTGGCTGAGAAATGTCACAATTAAGTTGTTATCACATTTTAAGGATGGACCGAGCAGATTCCAAGTCACCTCCTAGTAATGTCTGCCTCATCACGTCTATTCCAATACCAGAGACCCCGGGCATGAAATGTGTGCACGGGTCGGGTCCCTAGAGACTGCCAGCTGCCGGCTGGGGCCTCCCTTCACGCAGCTGGCCAGCCCTGCCCCTGGTCGAACTCCTGGTCGAGGGGACAATGTGCATATCAGGCTTTTATTATATAGGGTGCTCTCTTGAGTAGGAGAGGAAGAAGCTGGGGTAGTGGCTCTTCCTGGGTTGCACTCTGGACCACTTCCAAAAAAGCTGATGCTTCTCTACCCCTTGGTTCCCACTGATCTGATGTTCTGGGTGCGGCTGAGGCGTTTTTATATTTTAAAAGCTCCCAGTGGACTCCAATGTGCAGCCAGGGCTAAGAACCTTTAGGTTACAGTTAGCTCCCCCGTAGCCCTGTAAAGCTGCCGGAACCCTAAGGAGTGTCAATCACCGTGTGATGCCTACTTGAGCAGCCATCCTGCCCGTGTGCCCTGGTGGACAATATTGTACAAACACCTGTTTGAAAGGCGGGATCAATCCCCGGTGTGGGGCGTGTAGGAGGAAGCCAGTCAATGGTTCTCTCTCATCATTGATGTTTCTATCTCTCTCTCCCTCTCCTTTCCTCTCTGAAATCAATAAAAAAAATAAAATACATTTTTAAAAGGCAGCAGCCCAGTGCATTTAAAATACAAGTCCCGTGGAGGTTCCCAGGAGCACAGCCCTCTGTGACGTGAGGCCCCATCTCCGGGGCTGAACACAGCACGGCTAACACCTGCTCCGCATGCGCTGGAGGCGGCCGGCAGGCAGGGGCTGGGATGTGAGTAGAGACGGGCCTTCAGGGTGAGGAGGAGAGTCCAGGGTCAGAGTGGAGCCTCACAGGTCCCTAAGCACCCTGACTCAGGATGACCTTGGGGGCCGAGAGCCAGGGCCCTCTCCCCGAGTGCCATGCCTTCCAGCGCAGGCCCAGGTGTGAATGCCCTCTTCTCACTGTGGCACCGTGGGCAGGTCACCAGCCTATCAGAGCCTCAGTTGCCTCACCTCTACAATGGGCCCCCCGCTACTCACCTTGCAAGTGGCACAAGGTTTAAACATGGCAGGACGAGGGTGAGGGGAGGGACGTGCGGGGCTGGGCCAGTGCAGATCAGGCTTGGAGCACCAGCCCTGAGTGAGGGTCGCCTTAAGTTCTGTGCCCTCGGTGACTCCCTCGCCTCCTCCTGGCCCTGGGAATGCATGTCCACCCAGGACATGGAGGGCTTCTGATACACACATTCTTTTGCTTACCTGCCAGGTAAACGCAGGAAGTGGGTACCTGGATCCAGGGCTGGCTGTACCCCAGCTTCTCAAACTGCAAGGAAACATGGCCTGAGATGAAGCAGTCCTCCAGGGCTCGTGCGGAACAGCCACCGTTTCCTTCACCCTGCGCCGACAGAGGGCCCTCCTGGCCCCCGGCCCGCCCGCCCACCGCCAGGCCCAAGCCTGAGCCAGCCTCGAAAGGAAATCCACACCTTGACCTGGAAAACTCAAGCAGGGATTGAATGCATGGGGCGGAGGTTCACTTGGGCTCATTCACACCGCTTTGTTTTTATGCACATCTGCCGACACCAGAGGCACTTGCGCAGAATCTGATTTTTCTAAAGTAGCTATTGCGGGCGGGGGGGGGGGGGGCACCCAGGTGTGTGGAGGGGTGTAGAAGAGGAAGCAGACTGGGAGGGACTATGGCCAACTGGGGAACACAGCCCCCCCAAAAGGACAGCTACAACCCAGCTCCAGGCAGTGCCAGTGTTACCCAATGGACACTGTTTCCAGAACTGGCTTTGAAAATGGAGTCTGACGTTTTGGAAGTAGGGAAGGATGGCAGGGCGAGCAGGTGGGGTGGGCATCTGGGCACCTACCAGCGGAGCCATCCACTCGAAGAGGTTGACGCTCTCCCCGTCATTGATGTAGTAGGCCTGCCCGCTCTGCCAGGGACACAGAGGAGGGACAGTCAGGCGCCTGCCTCCCTGACTCCGCCTGCAGACGGCCCCGCAGCCACCCGGGGCCAGACCCCGGCAGTTCCCTTTCAGGTCCGGACTGACCAGCTGTGTGACCCAGTGGACCACTTAACCTCAATGTCTTTGTTTTTCCTCAGTTTCTTCATCTGAGAAATGGAAGGATAGGAATGGGAACTCTGCTATAAAGGTGAAAAGTGTGTGTCAAATGCCTAGCATCTGGTGACCGTTCTGGCATCAGCACCAGCTGCCTCACAGGGTCACGGCTAGGAGCTAACCCTGCTCTGGGAAGCCCCTCCGGGCCGCCCAGCTTCTCGGGCTGCCAGTCCTGCCCAGGGCCCTGTTGGATGGGGGAGGAATGCGGTATGTGAGCCGGGAGTCCCCCGGGGACGGGACGGGACGGGCCTGGCTGCCGCGGGGAGGTGGGAGCACCACAGGGGACTCACGGCCACGTAGCCCTTGGCCGCGGTGAGGGCCTCGGCCGCCAGCACGTGCGCCTGCACCAGGTTGCGCACATGGACCCAGTTCATCCTCGTCCCGCGGTCCCCGAAGCGGAACATGAACAGCCTCTTCTTGATGTGGCTCTGGGGTGGAGGAGAGGGGCGGTAAACAGGCCAGCCTGGGCCCGGACCTCTCATCGCTGCTGATGGGCCACATTCCGAGCTCCAGGCGGGAGCCCTCTGCCCACCCCCAGGTTCCACCCATAGTCCCGGCGAAATGTCCTGGAGCTGATGCCTGCTCTTTGCTCTCTCTCAGCCCTGCTGGGAGGGAGGGGGGCCTTGCTCTCCCGCCTCTCATACCCCACATCCAGCTCGCCTGCAAGTCCAGGGGCTACACTGTCAGAATCTGTCCAGAACCCACCGCTTCCCACCGCCCTGCCTGCCCTCATCTCACACCTGGATCCCCAAATGGCCCCCTCCAGCCCCCGCTGGTTCCCCACGGGCCAGGGGAGCCGTTCCCTCCCTCTCAGAACCTCCTGGGTGCCCGTCTTGCAGGCTGAAAGCCTCAGGCCTGACCACGGCCCTTCTGACCTGGCTCCAGCGTCTCCTGACGACAAGCCCCCGGCCGGCCCGTCTCCAGGCCCCGGCCTCCTCCCGGGAACGGGCTGGCGGGCCCCACCTCAGGGCTCACACTGCTGCTCCCTCCGCCTGGAGGGCTCTTCCTCCAGGTCCCTGTGCGATGCATCTCCCACCCCCTTAAACTGCTGCTCAGAGGTCCCTGCTCCATGACGCTCCGACTGCCAGCCCTCCTGCTTCCTGCAGCCTTGAACACCTTCCTGTTTCTGCAGTGCCGGCCAGTATCTGCTCATCCACTGCCTTGTATGAGGACGTAAGCCCCCAGGGCAGGCACGTCTGCTTGTTCACGGTCTGTCCCCAGGCCTAGAGCGCCTGTCTTTCTCATGTCCAGGCTGTGCCCACGCTGTCTCCTCTGTTTGGACAGCCTTCTCTCTACGTTTCCTTGGTTAGTTCCTTCTTCTCCTTCCAAACAGTTTGGGCATCACTTCCTCCAGGAAGTCCTCCTGGACTCCCCTCTCTGCCAAGCGCTCATCTTCTTGTTCTTGTTCTTCTTCCCTCCATAAAGCCCTCACCACGCTGAGTCTGTGACCTGCCCAGGCTTTGAGAAATCTGAGGGCAGGGCCTACCAAAGCCCCCTTTACCAGCTTTCTCTGGAGAGAGGGTGTTTTTGCATGAAGACTCTGGTGCTGGTGGCATGAGATGAGCCATCTGGCCCCATGGAGCTCAGGTGCGAGTGGGGACAACAGGCTCCCTCTGTCTCTTTGGAGCCATAGCTCCGTGTCTGCCCACCCATGCTTAGACCTGGCTGGCACACCCTGAGAGCTGCGCCTGGGGGGCCTGGGGGACCTGGGCACCTCCCGGAGCTGAGGGCCCCACACCAGGAACACTGCCCAAGCCTGCTGCAGGGACTGTGGGCTGGAGGACCCCCATCCATGAGAACTTGAGCCAGGTTCCTCCTGTGCCTCAGACCCAAGGCGGGACGACATACCGCCACACGGGGCAGGTGCCTCTGCTCTTCGGGGCCGTAGATCCCTGGGGGCCGGAGTACACAGGTCCGTAGAGTGCCTCCTCCTAGGACGCAGGGGAGGGCGGTCAGAGGAGAGGCGGGCCAGAGAGAGAGGGACAGATGGCTGCCCACATCACCTGGTCCTTACTTGGACAGGTTAGCAGGGAAAACAGGTCCTTGGGGTTTCCTCATTCAGTTAGTATTCTCTCAATCAGTTAGTCATTCAACAAACACTATTCAGAGGTTTTCCCCTTTTCCCCTGCCCCTGCCTCCTGCACTGGGCCTTGGGCTGGATGCTGTGGAGAACCCACAGATGACCAAGAATGGTTCCCGCCCGCAGGATGCTCACAGGCCAGTAACAGTGTGTGCACTGCCCTTGGCAGACACGATTCCTCCGCTCCCTCCTGTGGTCGTTTTCAGATGCACCGACCCGCACCCCTCCGGCCAGCAGCTGCAGGTCTCCCCTCTTTCCGCCCCTCACTTAGAGGAGGACCTGGTGGCTCTCGGGAGGCCCCGCTGTGGGGCTGCAGGCTTTCTCCCTCCAGGCAGCCCGCCAGCCCAGATTCAGACACGACTGTGATTTGCCTAAGGACACAGCTCGGCTTCGTGGAGCTGAGGTGGAGAGCCACGGCCCAGCTCTCCCCACCAAGCCCCTGCCTCTCGGTGACACAGCAAGAACAAGCAGACCCGGTCTTCAGCCTGTCAGCCTCGGTCTCCTCACCTGGAAACCGCGCTCTGTGGGTGGTGGTGGGAGATACGCTTTCTAGACCAGCAATGAAGGAAGGACAAGACGAGCCGTCAGCACAGGAGCCTGCCCCCTAACTGTCCCTGCTCGTGCCAGCAGGGCCCCCAGACAAGACAGAGCTTGGTCCAGGGCTCCCCGAATTCTCTACCAGGGCCCCCACTTGTGGGGTGGTGGATGTGTCTCCTTTGGGGTGTAGCCTGAAGGGCTGCCACAAATATATTCTTTCACATTTTAAGAAAGCCCACGAAATTTTCAGTTTATTCTCATACTCCATCTGTGTTTTAAATTTAAAATTTTAAAAATTACTTCTTTGTAAATTATTTGGCACTCAACCTCAACTCCTTAACTGAGATGGTGCCTCCTGGACGATGTTCTACTGGGGGAACCCCACGCGGCTGCACCCCAGTTTGGAAAGCCCAGTGTAGACCAGCTTCTGGGACCGAAGCTCCCTCCCCCGGTGAGGTCTGGGAGGACTGTCAGTCCAGCTGTGCCTCTGGCCCCTGAGGTGGCGGCCGTGGACCTAACCTGGGCCAGTGACCTGTGCTCACCCAAGAAAGTGACTCCGAGGAGCAGCTTTACCCAAGAGACTGACCATCAGCTCCTGCCCCTCAGGCCCCCGGGGCTGCCCCAACCCTGTCCTGTCCACGTCCTGGTGGCCATTTTTCTAGAAACTTCTGTCCCACAACCTCCCAGTGTAAGTCCTCTTCATCCCGTCAATTAGCCAGGACCAGTGTCTGCAGTTCACAGCCAGACACCTTGCCTGCTTCTCAGATCAACACCCTCACTTGACGATGAGGCCCAGGGTAGTGGATTGGGTGGTAGCTCTGAAAATATACGTGCACACCCCAGAGTCTGCGGGTACGGCCTTATCTGGAGAAAGGCTCTTTGCACATGTAACCAAGGACCTCAAAACGAAGTCACCCTGGATCATCGGGGTGGGCCCTACCCATGTCCAGTGTCCTTGTGAGAGACTCAGGAGGGACCGGTGGGAAGAGGCCCGTGAGGCAGAGGCAGAGACTGGATGATGCGCCCACACACCCAGGAGTGAACAGGAGGGACAGGAAGGACCCGCCTGGAGCCTTCGGAGGGAGTGAGGCCCAGCGGCCTCCCGGGGAACGGTGAGAGCCGACATTTCGGCGTCCTAAGCCACCAAGTGTGTGGCAATTTGTCCTGGTGGCCCCAGCACACTAATGTACCCAGAGGCAGCGCACGCAGCCACGGTCACACTGAGCCGGGCTCTGCACGCCTCAGGACTCTGTGCAGGGACAGGGCCCTCCATGCCTGGGCAGTAGAGACTGGAAACCACCCAGGGTGGCGGTGGCTGGACTCCGGAAGGCAGGTATCAGGTGAGCTGTTCTGTAACAGCCTGTAGCTAATTTTAAACTCTGGGTCACCTGGGCACAGAGGGTGGGGGGTCGGGTTGCAGTGACATTGGCCGGCAGGGCACTGGGCAGCCACGTCACAGACGCCTGGGCCCAGGGTATCCGTGACTCTCCTGACCATGGAAAGTGGGGGTGCTCATATAAATAATTCTTGGCCCGAGGATTAGGTGTCTGGCTTCTAGGCGGCTGGTCCTCTGTGTGTATGTGTGTGTGTGTGTGGGTGGGGGGGGGGGGGGCAGGTAGAGAAGAGAATTCAACTGTACAGGGTCAAAACCTCTGGGAAAACACAGCTGGAAGTTCCTGATAGGTCCAGGGTGATGGAGTGGGGAGGATTTTAATTTTTTTTTAATCCTCACCTGAGGATATGTTTATTGATTATTTTTATATTTTAGAGAGAGAGGAAGGGAGGGAGAGAGAGAGGGAGAGAGAAACCTTGACCAGCTGCCTCCCATATGCTCCCTGACAGGGATCAAACCCACAACCTAGGTATGCGCTCTGACCAGGAATCGAACCCACAACCTTACAGGATGACACTCCAACTAACTGAGCATCTGGCTGGGGCGGTGGGGAGGATTTTAGGGAAAAGAGCTCATTCTCGAGACCTGCTCAGCTGTGGCTACAGTGTAGGATGGTGGTGGGGCCCCAAACTCTGGTGTCAGACCCCTGAGGTAGAGGAAGGTTCAAATCCCATATCTGCCACCTAAGACTGTGTGACCTGGAGTTCAGTCAGTTAGCCTCTCAGCCTCAGTTTCCTTCCCTCTAAATTTCAGGGGTTTATAACTACAAGCATCCTTGCTTTCCAAATCCAATTGGTCCCTGAGTTTAGGTAGTAAGGGTAACAGAGTTTTCTTTCTTTTTTTAAAAAGGATATCTTTATTGATTTTAGAGAGGAGGGGAGAGGGAGAGAGAGACAGAAACATCAATGATGAGAGAGAATCATTGATCGACTGCCTCCTGCACGCCCCACATCGGGGATCGAGCCTGCAACCCGGGCCTGTGCCCTGACCAGGAATCGAACTGTGACCTCCTGATTCATAGGTCGACGCTCAACCACTGAGCCATGCCGGCTGGATGGTAACTGAGCTTTCTGATTTGTTTTAAGTTTCTGAATTTTGGAAAGCAAACAGTGATAATTTGGATAGTAAGGAATTATATAAATCGACTTGGTTCCTGAGTTTGGAAAGCAAGAGTGATGTCAGGGTCTTACCTCATGGATTCTGGGAAAGTTATGAAAAATTCTGCCTATGGAACTGGATGTGAAATAGGGCCTGGCGTGCAGTAAGCTCTCCCTAAACACAGACCGTCCGTATTCCACTCGTTAATAGCGCCCCTCATCATTTACCCTCAGACAAGCTCTGAGGTAGACTCCGCTGCCATCCACACTCCTCATAGGTGAGGACGCTGGCACAGAGAGGGGGTGCATTGCCGAGGTCACGTGGCTAAAGGTGGTGGAGCTGGGCTCTGAACTCGGGCAGTCTGACGAAACTCGGTAGCCACGTGCCACCGCGCACTGCCCCCTGCTGGCGTCTGTCCCTCCCACACCGCAAGGCAGGAGCGGCTCCCCGGGAGCCATCTGTCACTCGCAGGCCCTTCCCTGTGCCACCCCCACTGCATCCCCATAACGGGAGCTCTTTCCTCCACGCGGGTCCTTCAACAGGACCCACTCCCACTGGTCCCCGCCCCCGGCCACGAGCAGCATGAGGACAGGGACTGGGCCGTCTCCCTGGTGGGGTGGGACAAAGCAGGTGCTCAGATTGTTGAATGACGAGTGACCGAGGCCCCGGGGAAGTGTCCTTTCGAAGGCAGGGGCCTCGGAAGCACGTCAGCTGAAGGCTGGGACCACACCGTGTAGGGGCAAGGCAGCTTGGGCCGCGAGCAGGGCCGCCGTCCTTACCCGGGAGAGGCGTGCCGTTGGCCGTGAGGGTCAGCTGGTCGGCGATGGCTTTGGTTCTGGAGTAGTGGTCCATGTGCTGCCAGAGGCCGGGAGGACAGAGCCGCGGACGGCGCTGCTCAGTGACCCGCCCGGCCCGCCCGGCCCGCCCGGGGCTGCACCTGCGCTTCAGACCCCTCGAGGGTTGGATTCTGGGGACTCTCCGTGGGAAATGGCCAAGCCCTGAGCCCCCGCCCGTCTTCCCCCTCTGGGTGGAAGCCGCGGGAGCAGTTCAGGGGAGAGGAGCCGACTTCAGGGCAATCACACAGCCCAGGGCTCCTGGACTCAGGGCGGCTTCTGCAGCGCCAGCTGCCCCGGGACACAGAGGTGGACACGGAGGCGGGACACGGAGGCGGGACACGGAGGCGGGACACGGAGGCGGGACACAGAGGCGGGACACAGAGGTGGGACACGGAGGTGGGACACAGAGGCGGATACGGAGGCGGGACACGGAGGTGGGACACGGAGGTGGGACACAGAGGAGGACAAGGAGGCGGGACACGGAAGCGGACACGGAGGCGGACACGGAGGCGGGACACGGAGGAGGACACGGAGGCGGACACGGAGGTGGGACACAGAGGTGGATACGGAGGCGGGACACGGAGGTGGGACACAGAGGCGGGACACGGAGGCGGGACACGGAGGCAGACACAGAGGCGGACACGGAGGCGGGACACAGAAGCAGGACACGGAAGCGGGACACGGAGGCAGACACAGAGGCGGCCACGGAGACGGGACACAGAAGCGGGACACGGAGGCGGGACACGGAGGCGGGACACAGAGGCGGACACGGAAGCGGGACACGGAGGCAGACACAGAGGCGGACACGGAGGCGGGACAAGGAGGCGGGACACGGAGGCGGGACACGTCCGGTGCGTTCCCACAGGGAGCCCTGCGGGGCTGGCGGCAGTTCTGCACACGCCTCCTCATTGCCTGCTCTCCACGGCCTCACGGGGGCGACCGGCCCGGAAGAGAGAGGCTCAGGACAAAGCGCCTGGCTCAGTCGGGCAGGCGGGCAGTGGCTGGCTGGCCCAAGGCCAGGTCTGTCTGGTTTCAAAGTTCCCGTCGGCAAGACCAGCTCAAGTAGAAGAGGGCGTGTCCACTCTTCAGGGGAGTGTTGGGACCCCTTCTTCTGGGGATTGGCGCTGGCTCCACCCTTCCCTTCCCCGTGGGCTGTGGGTCCCAGGCCCGTGGGCCTGCCCCTCTCCTGAGGCCAGGTACCTTCTCCAGCGGGAAGTAGGGCACAGAGTCCTCGTCGCCCTGCTCGATGGGCTTCCCGCCGAAAGCGACGTTGACAGTGCTGGTGTAGACGAGCCTGGGCACTCGCCGGCGGACACAAACTACGGGACAGGTGCACCAAGTCACACACACACACACACACACACACACACACACACTCCTTCCCTCGCTTGGGGTGCGGGTCTAGTCCCTGTTCTGCGGGCCCTGGATGCCAGGCCAGCTCACTCCCCCGTCCCTGTGTGCTGTGCTCCGAGCTACCTTGCCAAGGACAGGTCAGAGGAAAGTCTCACTCCATGGGGCACAGAAAGAACACACTCCAGAGCCAGAGAGAGAAGCGGGGTGCAGGACGTGCCCAGAGCCCGGAGGGGGCCTCCTATTTTGGTTCTTCCCGACCCCTTACCCTCCCCGGTCCCCGGACGCGCTGCCCACCGTGCCGGGCTCGGGCAGGTCTGAGACACAGGCAGGGTGTGTGCCACAGGCCCTCCGCTGGTGCGCGAGGGAGGGAGGAGGGCCCAGCTCCGTCCCTGCCCGGCCCCGGAGCTGGGCCTGTGGCAGGAGGGAGAGAAGGCGGAAACACACGCAGGCCACACGGCTCTGAGCGCCTACCATCGATCACCAGTTTGGTGCCACCGACATTTACAGACTCAATCTGCTCTTTCTGAAGCTAAAAGACAAGATGAGGTGGGCAAGCTGGGGAGCTGCCTCCGCCTGTGGCTGAGCCCGTGACGTTGGGGACTGCAGGGCTCCAGCTCAGAGGCAGGGCTCCCAAGAGGCACCGGGCAGAGCAGCTCCCAAGAGGCACCGGGCAGAGTAGCTCGGCCACCATCTCCCTGACCGGGAGGCTCTGTCCCGGGTCTGGCCCTCGGCTCCCTCGTCTGTAGAGAGCAGGCAGACCCTGTGCGTGCTCGCCCCGGGGGGACTGGTACAGTGCTCGGCACAGAGGGGGACACAGAGCGCGGTGGCTTGTTTCTTCGCCCTCGAAGTCTCTTTCCTTCTCTGTCTGACGGACAGTGACTCTGTCCGTGTCCTGGTGAGGGGTGAGGGGCGACGCCTAGAAGGAGCTGGTCTGCAGTGAGACCTGCCGGGAGCCAGGGCCTGGCGAAGCCTTGCTCGCCACTTCATCTCCACAGCCATGCCAGGGGGTGGCTGGCACCCACCGCCACTGTTTGTTCTCGCCGCAGCTGTCTTTGTTTACCGGGTAATTCAATCACAGGCTACAGCCATGCGAACAGTGGAGGGTTTGCGGTGAAGGGAAAGGAACTTCCCTGCCAGTCCTGATTCCATCTCCCGCCCCGCCCCCCGCCAGAGGCAACCACCGTCTCCAGTCTCGTGTATTTCTAGAAACAATCTGTGCTGATTAATATCGGTACGTACAGATGTGTGAGTATATAAATATTGACCCAAGCCCTAGCCAGTTTGGCTCAGTGGATAGAGAGTCGGGCTGTGGACTGAAGGGTCCTGGGTTTGACTGCAGTCAAGGGCACATGCCTGGGTTGCACATGCCTCTCTCATCATTGATGTTTCTATCTCTCTCTCCCTCCCTCTCCCTCTCCCTTCCTCTCTGAAATCAATAAAAATATATTTAAAAATAAATAAATACACAAATACTGACCCGAGCCTTTTTTGTTTCTAACAAACAGGAGGATGTCAAGCACTATTTCTGCACCTTGGGAAATGCTCAGTATCAGCACATTCTGAGTTGCCTGGTTCTTTTGAACTGCACTGTGTGAATACAGCACAACTTTTTACAGACAGTCTCCCACTGCTGAGCATTTAGTTATTTCCTTGTGTTATCAGACACAGTGCTGCCAACAAGTACCCTATCCGAGCCCCAGAGGGTGCGGATGTGCTGAGAGATGCTGCTGGCCTCAGGACTGGCAATGCCATCACTTCACAGGTGAGGGTGTGTGCACCTGCCCATGTCACACAGCTCAAGTGGCAGAACTGGCATTCGGTCCCATGGGCGGAAGATGCCGGCTGGGTGAAGCCCGCCCCGCCCGGCGCAGGCGAAGAGCACGAATGAGCACACAGCTGCGGGGCGGGCGGGCAGAGCTCTGTGCGATTCCACGTACCGCACTACGGGGCTCACCTTCTCAGCGCCAGACATGCCGTGGGAGGCCACGTGGAAGACACAGTCCACCCCTTCGAAGGCATGGAGCAGGGCTTCCTCATCTCGGACGTCAGCCTGGGAGGAGATGAGGAAGGTGGGAGGTTTGAGTCCAAGGCAGAGACACCAGCTGTGCACCTGGCCAGGTCCCAGAGCCGGCCCGACCCAGCCAGGCCGAGCCCCTGGGGCCCCGAGGGCTGTGGGCAGGATTTACACGACTCCGCAGGAGATCGTCACCAGCATCAGCCCCCTCGTCGGCTGTCCCGGCGGCTGTGCTCAGGCACTGCCTCCCCAAGCCCCCCCAGAGCCCGTGAGCAGACGCTGTGGGGCCGTCCTGTGGATGAGGACAGGCGGCTCAGAGAGGCAGAGCCTGTGGCCATGGCTGCCCAGCTGGGAAGCCCCGGGGTAGAATTGGAGCTTAAACAGCCTGGACTCTTCATCCTCATGCTACTGGTTTTGCCTCAGATATTGTCTCCAGACCTCCACCCCCAGCCTGGACTGCCCCCCGCCCCGACCCTCATCACTGCACCTGGATGAACTCAGTCCCCGGGGCCAGCTCCCACTGGGGTCTGCGGAGGTCAAGCAGGATGACAGAAGCGCCTCTCTCGGCCAGGCTGGAACCTAGGCTGAAGCCCAGGTAGCCTCCTCCTCCAGTCACCAGAACCTTCTGCCTCGGGGCCGGCCCAGGCGTGGACTGAGGCTTCTGCTGCAGTGCCGGTGACGGGGCTGTCGTGGGCTCACTGGGTTTGGGACCAGTCCCAGGCGCACATCGGAGCCCAGGCCCTAGCACTGGCCAAGGTCCTGACCCAGCTCCTGGCCCAGGCCCCAGACCTGAAGCAGCACCAGGTCCCGGCCCAGGTCCCGGAGCAGCACCAGGTCCCGGAGCAGCACCAGGTCCCGGTCCAAGTCCCGAAGCAGCACCAGGTCCCGGAGCAGCACCAGGTCCCGGAGCAGCACCAGGTCCCGGTCCAGGTCCCGGAGCAGCACCAGGTCCCGGAGCAGCACCAGGTCCCGGAGCAGCACCAGGTCCCAGAGCAGCACCAGGTCCCGGAGCAGCACCAGGTCCCGGAGCAGCACCAGGTCCCGGAGCAGCACCAGGTCCCGGAGCAGCACCAGGTCCCGGTCCAGGTCCCGGAGCAGCACCAGGTCCCGGTCCAGGTCCCGGAGCAGCACCAGGTCCCGGAGCAGCACCAGGTCCCGGAGCAGCACCAGGTCCCGGAGCAGCACCAGGTCCCGGTCCAGGTCCCGAAGCAGCACCAGGTCCCGGAGCAGCACCAGGTCCCGGAGCAGCACCAGGTCCCGGAGCAGCACCAGGTCCCGGTCCAGGTCCCAGAGCAGCACCAGGTCCCGGAGCAGCACCAGGTCCCGGAGCAGCACCAGGTCCCGAAGCAGCACCAGGTCCCGGAGCAGCACCAGGTCCCGAAGCAGCACCAGGTCCCGGAGCAGCACCAGGTCCCGGTCCAGGTCCTGAAGCAGCACCAGGTCCCGGAGCAGCACCAGGTCCCGGTCCAGGTCCTGGAGCAGCACCAGGTCCCAGAGCAGCACCAGGTTCCGGAGCAGCACCAGGCCCTGGAGTAGGTGTGGACACAGCACCAGGCCCAGGTCCAGGCTCTGAAACTGTACCAGACCCCAGGCCAGGCCCTGACTCGGACCCCAGGCCCGAGACCCCTCCCCAGGCCTGGCAGACAGGGCAGCTCTTCTCCCTCTGGCCTGCAGCTCTGCAGGCTTCTGGGGAGGAGCCTGCTGGGTTGGGCTTCATCCTTTACTGAGCCATGTGGGCCGACGGGATCTGTCCACCTGCAGAAAAAAGAAAAGGACCCCCCCACCCCATGTTCCAGAGCTGTCTCAGTCACAGGGATTACCACACCCCCAGGGGCTAAGGAGAACCCCCGGTGGGAACGGGAGACCCTCTGGGCTGCAGTAAACCCGTCCTAGTTAGAATCCGGAGAACCTGCAAGGCGGCTGTTGGCTCACTCAGAGACTCAGAGCCGGCAGTCAGGCCTTGGGTTTACAGCTGGGGAAACGGAGGCCCAAAGTCACACGCATGGCTGAGAGTTACACCAAGTACTTGTGACTTCTCTACCAGTTCCTTAAACCCAGTTCCCAGGGAGTACCAGAGGAAGACCGAGCAATGGCATCAAGGGGAACCTCACCAGATTGGGGGGGCGGGTGACTGCTTTCTGACTGCGGAGATACAGAGGGATTCCTGGAGGAGGAAGAGAAGGAGGGGGAAAAGGAGGACTGGAGGAGGGGGAGGAGAAGGAGGAGGAAAGGAGGAAGGGGAGGAGGAAGAGTAGGATGGGGAGGAGGAAAGAAGGAGGGGGAGGAGGGAGGAGGCGGAAGGGGGAGGAGGAGGAGGGAGGGGGGAGGAATCCACATGGGATCCAACAGGCTCTGTGCCCTGGAAACTCACCTGCTTCCGAATGCTGCCCACCCATCCTGACCACTGCTGCTCTGGTCCCCGGCCCCGCAGGACAGGTGGCTGGCACTACAAGGTCTGCCCAGGCCCACAGGCCTCAGGCTCAGGTCTGGGCACCTCGGGGGCCAGCACGGAGGAGCCTGCCCTCCTCACTCTAGACTTAGAGCCAGCTAGGCGTCAGACACCGTCACCATCATTGTCCCCCTCCGCAGCTCCTGCTGCACCTGAGGACGAGACTGGACCATGGGGCCCACTGTGCGCCAGGCCCGAGGACTCAGAGAGGTAAGTCTCTGCTCTGTGTGGCACACAGTGCCCAAAAGGACGGGTGAGCTGGGTGCGGAGTGATGAGCCCAGGCTGTTGCTGGTGGTTGGGGCCGTGGGACAGGGACCTGGCAGCTGCGGGCCTGGACCTTGCCTTCCTGTCACTGCGCTGCTCTCCCAGCTCTGAGAGAGGGATGCAGTCATGCCCCCCACCAGCCCTGGCCCTCACGGGTTTAGGGGGGGTTGCCCCAAATCTGAGTCATCACATTGGGCCAGGGGATGAGTCTGATGCCCCGGAGGGAGCAGAGAGGATGCAGCCGCGGTGTGGGGCCTCCGGTACCCAGACCCAGGGGACTGTTCGGGGGGAGGTCGGTGGGAGGACCAGAACAGTCTTCCTAGCCCACGGGGATGATCTGATTGGCAAGGCTGGGACACTGCCTGGGTACCCCTTTTTCTGGGTGCGCTTTTGGCAAGAACCCTAAAACCTAACGGCACCTCCGTATCCACCGCTGTAAATGGACCCAAATAACCTGGCCACCCCATGAACCTCACAGGTGGTCACGGGAGGGCGAGGGCAGTGCCCGGGCGAACGGGAGGACAGGAGGAGGGGGAAGAGGACAGGAGGAGGGGGAGGAGGACAGGAGGAGGGGGAGGAGGAGGGGGAGGCCCGGCAGGTCGCAGTCCTGGCGCCTAGAGCTGCGGCCCCGGCGCCCGCGGGTCCTGCCCCTGACAGCGGACACGCCCGTTTAACACCCGGGGGGCCCTGGGGTGCAGGCCCCGCTCCCGCACCCAGAGATAGAAACTGAGGCTCAGAGCGAACTTCAGTGGATCCAGGTGGACGGTTACGTGAACGGGTGTCGGGACGGACCCGAGGGGCGTCGGCCTCTCGGGCGGCAGGAGCGGGTGCCCCCCACGCCCAGACCGCCCGGCCCCCGCCCGGCCCCCGCCCGGCCCCCGCGTCCAGCCCGCGGCGCTCACCTCGCACGGCTCCCGCGGCTCCGGTGCCCGCGCTGCGCCCGCGTCTCCCGCCGGCCCGCCCGGCGCTGCCCGCGCCTCCTGGGCGGGGCCAGGCTGCGCTCCCCGCCCGCCCCGCGCCTCCCCCGGCGCCGCAGCCGCCCGGCGGCCCGTGGCTCTCGGGAGCGGGCGGGAGGGGGAGCTGCTGCGGGGAAGCGCGCAGAGGCCGCGCCGCGGGGCGTCCAGGGCCCGCCGGCCCCGCCGGCTGCTTCCCTCGCTCCTCCGCTCCCCATGCCGCTCGCTGCTCCCTCCATCGCTCTGTCCGTCCGTCTTTCCGTCGAACCTTCATCCAGCCCTGCCTCCCTCCGCCGTCTGTCCAGCCGTCCTTCCTGCACGTCCCCTCCCGCTCCGGCCCCGCTCTCCGCTGCTCACATCCGTGTGGAAGGGAAGCTCTTCGGGGCGCCCTCTCCTGCGGGGGCTCAGACCCCCACGCCACCCCAGCGAGGGGCCGGCGCCGCCCTGGGCGCAGGGCTGGCCCGGGGTCTGAGCCCCCAAAGGCTGCCCCGTGAACGCCCTCGGGGCGCGGTGGCGGGGGGAGAGGAGCAGCGCTCAGCTCTCGGTTCCAGCTCTGCAGAGCCGGGACGTGGGCCCAGAGGGAAGGCGGCCCGGGCTGGGCCAGGCGGGGAGCCCCGGGGTAGACCTCGGCTGCCCCTCCTGCGGGGCTTGGTCAGCTGCAGGGCTGCTTCCTCCTCCACGGGGCCTGGCGGGGCGGAGAGGCGGCTGTTCTCCCGCGGGAGCGGGGACGCACACGCCATGTCTGTGTCTCGGGGCCGCCAAGACCGGCGCCCTCCTCGCCCACAGCAAGGCCAGGCCGCAGGCTGTCACTCAGCTCTTCGTCGGCTTGTGCCCACCCCCACTTCCCAGGCCGATCCCAGCTGCCAGGCCCATCTCAGAGGTGTAACTGCAGACCCATGACCTCATGGAAAAGGGACTCGGACAGGGTCGCACCACGTAAGGCTGTAGTGACGGTGCCGAGCCCAGGGAGGACTGGAAGCCGGGAGAGGCCTGGGCCAGACCCGCCCAGCGCCTCCGGGGCGCAGGCCGCTGGGACCTGACCTCACCCCGCCGGCCTCTGGAGCGGGAGCCACTGCAGGTGGTGGTTTTAGTCACGGGTTTGGGTACTTGGTATGACAGCTCCTGCAATAACAGCCACCACAGGCCCCTTCTCGGGAGCAGGCGTCACACATGGGCCTGCCCAGCACTGAGCAGACTGGAGTCCACTGTGCCAGGTCTCAGCTCCCTGCTCTCTGCCTGGGCCCACCCCGCCCGCCAAAGCCGAGTCTCGAGGCTCGTCAGGCCGTAGTAACCTGTTTTTAACGACGTGATGGAATCTTATAAATGCATCAATGCAACCACACTCAGGTCAAGACAAAGAACATTCCGGTGACCGGTGTGCCCCGCTCCCCCCCCCCCCCCCCGCCCCAGGTAGGGGCGCCACTATTCTGACTCCTGCTGCCAGCAGCAGTGTTTTTTTTTTAAAATATATTTTTATTGATTTCAGAGAAGAAGGGAGGAGAGAGTGATAGAAACATCAATGATGAGAGAGAAACATTGATCAGCTGCCTTCTTTTTATATATATATATATATATATATTTATTGATTTTTTACAGAGAGGAAGGGAGAGGGATAGAGAGCTAGAAACATCGATCGATCAGCTGCCTCCTGCACACCCCCTACTGGGGATGTGCCCGCAACCAAGGTTCATGCCCTTGACCGGAATCGAACCCGGGATCCCTCAGTCCGCAGGCCGACGCTCTATCCACTGAGCCAAACCAGTTTTGGCTGCCAGCAGCAGTTTTGCCTGTACCTGACTTCATATACATGGAATTCCTCAGTGTGCTCTCTTTCGGGTTGTCCCCGCGCCCCCGCATATCATTCATAAGATTGACGCGTCTTGGCCCTGGCTGGGTAGCTCATCACCCAGATACACCAAGGTTGCAGGTTCCATTCCCAGTCAGGGCACATACAACAATCAACCAACGAGTGCATAAGTGGAACAACTAGTCCATGTTTCTCTCCCCTCCCCCACTTCACTCCCACCCAAATCAATTAAAAAGAAAAAGATAGATGCATGTTGTTGACTACAGCTGTCATTCATTCTTTTTCAATTGACAAGCAGGACAGTATTCCACTGTACAAATGTACCACATGGATGGACATTTACATTGTTTCCAATATATTTTAAAAAATATGTTTTTATTGATTTAGAGAGGAAGGGAGATAGAGATAGAAACATCAATGAGAGACATTGATCAGCTGCCTCCTCATGCCCCTGACTGGGCATCGAGCCCGCAACCCGGGCATGTGCCCTGTCCGGGAATTGAACCAGTGAACTCTCGGTTCATGGCTTGGTGATCAACCACTGGGCCACACTGGCTGGGCTGTTTCCAATATTTGACTTCTGTAAATAAAGCTGCTATAAAACATTCTTGAATATGTCTTTTGTCAAACACATGCACTGATTTCTCTTGGAGTAGAATTGCTGGCATAGAGTTCATATATTTTTTACTTTAGTAGAAATCGCCACAGTTTTCCAAAGTGGTTAAACCAATTTACCCCTCCCCTCCAGCTGTGTATGAGTCTGCTTGCCCTGTATCTTGATATTGTATTTTTATTTTCAGCCACGGTGGAGGGGGGGGGGGGGTAGCAGTATCTCCTTGTGCTTTTAATTTACACATCACTGGGTAAGGTTGTTGAGCACCTTTTCATATGCCCACTGTCCGTTTGTACCTGTTTGAGTCTTTTGTCCATTTAGAAAAATTGGGATGTTTATCTTTTTCTTATTAATTTGTAATTCTTCATGTATTCTGAATGAATTTTTAAATATAGTTTTATCTCACCAAAATTTTATACACACATCCATACCAATAATCACCTGAGTTAGAAAGTAATTTTGATCTTATTAAGTAAATAAAGGCAAGTTTTTCTGACTTAGAAAGTGACGCCAGGTCACATAATACATGGCATTCATTTCCTATGCACTTGGGGCCCAGCCGACCCCCTCCGCTCTCACTTGGGGGACAGGTTAAACCGGAAGGGGTGGCAGTGAGGCCCACGTTTCTCCTCCCAGGATGGGCTGGCAGCGAATCCGCACCCCGTGGCCCAGGGTGTGGGAAGCGCAGAGCGGGGCCAGGCCTGGCCTCTGCAGGCTCCGTGCTTACTACACGTGCACCACGCGGCAGTTCTGGCCGGAGATGGTGAGGCCAGCAGCCTCATGCCGAGCGCGCTCCTGGTCGCGGAGAAGAGCTGACACAGGGAACAGGAAGCGTGGCGTGCAGTGCGAAGTGTAGTAGCGGTGTCACCTCTACAGAGAGGCTGTTTGGTCAGGATGCTACGGGAGGAGGACGGGAGGCTCCCAAGTCCGGCTGGGTCCCAGGGACATCTTCAGAGTGGAGCGGGGCCCTGGAGCTGTGCTGGAGGGATGAGCAGGAGTCACCAAGCAGAGGGCGGCAAGATGGACATTCCAGGCAAGGAGCCTGGTGCAGGGCTTCCCAGCAAGTGACAATCGTGTGACTGGAGTGTGGGGTGTGTGGGGCCAGGGCAGGAGCATTAGTGTAGATCTGGGATGGCAGAGCCTTTCCCCCCGGCTTTCAGGGAACCTGGTGCCCAGAACAGTGTTGGGGGCGGGGGGAGGGGGGAACAGGGGGCACAGCTCTCCAGGCACCTAACCCTCAGGGTCATGATGTGCCCCGGTGGTTCTTTGTAGGCCGGCCTCTGTTTAGAGGACTTGTCATCTTTCCCAGAGTTCAGTCCATGGAACAGAGCGTCTCCCTGGCCCTTGGTGGGCACTCAGACGGCGTGGAGTCCGTCCCCCTCACCCGAGAAGGCTTTTCTACACGAGAACGACCTTTGGTTCGGCATAGTCTTTCTTCTGGAGTCGGGACCTAGTGGACAGGAACGCAGGAATGGGGTTCCCCATGCTCAGATTTCTGGGCCCGGTGGAGAGAAGCAAAGCAGGAGCTCTTGGAACAGGGAGCACGCCCAGGGTGGGGACTGCAGCCACGTGGAGTGGGAGGGGCTGCTTGGAGGGTATACCTGAGCGACTGGGCTGGCCAGAGGCGGCTTCTAGACGTGGTGATCTCCTGGGCCAATCTCCTTAAATCATCTCCTTCAAATAGTGGCAGCATGGAGTCCTTGGGAATGGGAAATGAGTGTCAAGTTAGACCCATTAAGTGACTAGATGGGACATGAAAATCCAAAATCCCAGGAGAAGAATTTTAGAGCTAATTAAATGCCGTCTCCCACCCAGTGCACGACATCTGTGAACCCCACTTGCATGTTTCCAGGGACAGGGAGCTGGCTACCGCTTAGGGGAGCGAGCCGTTCTGCAAACAGGACATCCTGGAAGAGGACGTCTGAGAGTCAGGGCAGGGAGGGGAGGAGAAAATCAAGACCGTCTCTGGACTTCACTGCAGTCAATAGAACAGAAGCAGTAGGGCTCCTTATCTCACTGTTACGCAGTAACATCTATTCAGGCCTTTCTCATTTCTTGTAATAAGTCAGAGCTTCCCAGACATGCTTTTCTTCTGTCAACCAATGGAAGTCCAGAGCCTCGCCTTAAAAGGAAAGTTCTCACAGTTAGCAAGAGACTCTGGGAGAGATGCTGGATGAGCCCACTCCACACCCACAAACTCACTCTAAGTCTCATTTGATAAGGCACTGAACTGAGAGCCTTCACGACATCAAGTTCATTTTCCTGTGAGATAAGGACATTCGTTACTTTTACTTGTACTGTCCTCTGTATTACTTGTGATATTTGGCCCTAAAGCAGTCCCTTGAACAGAGAAATCATGCAAAACACTTGACTTCAAAAGAATGCCATGTCCTGGAAATCTTTTTTTTTTAAATTTGATTTTAGAGAGAGAGGAAGGGAGAGGAAGAGAGAGAAACATCAATGTGAGAGAGAAACATCGATTGTTGCCTCCCACACACACCCTGACCGAGAATCAGACCTGCGACCCTTCCGTGCCCAGGACAATGCTCAGCCAATGGGAGCCCCACTGGCCAGGCCTGGGAGTGACCTAACGTCCAGAAGAAATCTGGAATCCTGGTTGGTTGTGCTGCTTGACCATGTGCTGCCCTGGCAATGTGATCATTGACAGTGGGATGTTCTGGAAGGCAGAAACACGCGCATACTTTTTCTGTTCCATTGGAAGAGGACCACTGATGTCTTCCTCTTGTCCCACGTGTGATGGCACCCGCGACGTTAACAGGTTTATTATTTACCAGGTCATTTGACTATCTGTTTCAATGACTAACCCAGGGAGACAGCACTATGCGGGAATCAAAGCCCTGCGCTCAGGAGCACGGCGGGGGGTGGGGGGTAGGGGGTGGGGGGCGCTGTGAGGGCCTTGAGCTCCTTCACCAGGTTCTGACTTCGGGCTGTTCCCAAGCCTGGCTGAGCCTGCTTTCTCCCTGTGAAAGGCAGCGATGGCGGGGGAGAGGGAAAGCGGTTCTCTATAGAAAGCAACCACCTCCGCCTAGTAAGTGCTCAGTAATGCAAACTGTTGTGTCATTAAATAGCACCCGAAACGCTGCTTCTCTGCCAGCCTTGAGGAGGGCCGGCCTGAGAGGAGGGCAGCAGGGAGGCACAAGCCTTTGTGGCCAATGCTTTGACAGGAGCAGCGGGCATCTTCCCCGTTAGGGGAACAGCATGTCTGCTAGCACACGGAGCCATTCAGTGGTTCCACAGCCTCCCCGTTCGCGCAGGAGGCTCCCGAGCAGGCGGCGAAGGTGGGAGACCGGGTCCTCTCCAACGAGGCAGTGATAGCGCCCCCCAGCGAGGGAGGCCAGGCTCCTCAGGAAGTTACCCTCCGCCCTGGAGGGAGGAACAGAGAGGGCTGGGGACAAGACCACTGAGCCACCAGGCCCTGCCCTGGGCCCGCAGTGGGGGGGTCCTGGTGCAGAGTCTGCAGGGCGATGAGCCTCGGACCCTGAGGCTCTGGGCCACTGAGGCGGAGTCAGCATCACCAAGGCCACGCTGAGCCGGGCGCGGCGGGGCAGCAGCCGTGGCCGGAGCGGGCTCACCGGGACGGTGCGGCGTGTAGTCCCAGGCCCCGCGGGCACACGCCGGCCCTGTCCTGGCCGGACACCCATCCAGTGCCTACTCTGTGTCAGGCTGCCCAGCGCACAATGTGGCCTTTATGGAGCTCGTAGTTTAGACACGGAAATAAAATACTCACCTAAGAAATCACATATTAAATAATCAAATTTTACCAATATTGTTAACATTTTTCCGGAAGCACTTAAATTCTCTGGTCTAACTCACGTTTTTCTCTGGTGACCATTCATAACAACAAGCACAGCAGTGCTGCCTTACACTTCTCCCCACGTCTTCAGACGGTGCTCCCAGGAGAGATGGGGAGAAGGGCGGTGAGGCCGCGGAGGCTGCCGGGCGGCCTCGCTGTGCCCCTGCCCGGCCCCCCGGGTCCTGGCTCCCGGGACTGGGCCCCGAGGACCGAGGACCGAGGCTGCTGGAGCCGCGCCCGCCTGCGCCGCTCGGGGAGACGCTGTGAGCCTTCGGACCTCAGTGGAATAAGGCTGCGCGGTGTCCGCTTCCCGCGGGCAGGAGGCACGGCCCTTCCACGTGGTGAAGGCTGCCGCTTCTGAAAGAGCCGGGGGGTCTGGCTCAGGGGAGGCGCCACCGGGAGGGGAAGCCAATGGCCTGCTGTCCCCCAGGCCCCCAGGCCCCCCTTCAGCCCCCGCCCGAAGCCCCGCGGTCAGGAGAAAGGCACGGTGCCCTCCCGGCTCTTCACCCAGCAGGCCCTTCACCTCGCGGGGCCGTCTCCCCCGCAGAGGGAGAGGGGAACCCCTTCTCCGTCTCCCCCACAGAGGGAGAGGGGAACCCCTTCTCCGTCTCCCCCGCAGAGGGAGAGCGGGAACCCCTTCTCCGTCTCCCCACAGAGGGAGAGGGGAACCCCTTCTCCGTCTCCCCACAGAGGGAGAGGGGAACCCCTTCTCCCGGGATTGGTGGGAGGAGCACACGATTCGCCCTCAGCACGTTCTAAAGGACCAGGAAGTCTGCACCCAGGGGGATGCTATTTCCTCTCTGCTGCCAGGTCAGGCTCAGGCTGGCACTTGCCAGGAGCGCCTGCAGACTGCGGTGCTGCCCTGAGCTCGCAGGCGGGCCACCCAGTGCGCGGCCTCCTGACGCCGTGTTCGTGGTCTCCACGGGAGAGTCCTGCACAGCTGCAGGTCCTCTGAACAGCCCATCAGGTTAAAGCGGGGAGCGGGAGGAAGAAAGTGGTTAGAACGGGCCAGGCTACACTGAATTCTGGTGAAGTAACCTTCGCAGACTGTCACGTCTGCTGGGGGGCCCCGGGGAGAGGGCTGGGCCCGAGGATAAGCAGGCACACAGAGAGACTCTGGGTGCAGACAGAAGTCAATGTAAACACCCCTCGGCCACGTGCAGGTTATATGATCTCAGACAAATTGAACCTAAGTCCTAGCGTCCTTTTCTGAAAATTGGGGCTAATAACCCTCCCTTAGGTCATTGTGAGGATGGAGTGGATCCTGGATGTAAGTGCTCAATAAATGTTTCCTCTTTTCCCCATTAAGGCGAGAGTGAGTCCCAGCTAGGACCAGTCTCCTGCTGTCCCCTTACGGTCACACCTTCAGAGTAGACCGCACACGGCCTCCACCGCTAGGAATCGAGTGCCGTGAGCTGCAGTTCAAGGCGGTCCTCTCCTCTGCTTGCAGCTGCCCTGGGCCTGAGCAGGATTCTGAGACTCCGCCTCACTTCCCCGGAGAATCCAGCGCGCTCTTGCCCCAAACAAGCTCTTCCTCAGGGCACTTCAGAGACGTCCTGGCCCTTGGGACAGCGAGGAGGGCGTGCCCTTGGCCAGGGAAGCTCAGAACTACCCCTTTGATCTTCCAGCCCCGCACCCCTGCCTCTCACCTGTCACAGTGCTGTCTCAGCTGCTCCCAAATCAGCAGAATCAGCTGTCTTCACCTGCGGCAGGTGGGGGCCCATGGACCCCGAGGTGTCCAGCAGGATGCACACTCTCTTCTCCAAAATGGTGCCAAACAGTCGGCGGCTCCCTGCGCCAGGGGGTGGGGCAGAGGCAGGGAAGGAGTGAGGCTCGCCCCTCCTGGCTGCCTGTCCTTTCTGTGGTTGCCCAACTCATGATCTTGCAACACCTGTTGCCCGATTGATCACTGATCAGATGTCACCCACTGGGAGATGGCCTCTGTGTTGTTGGAGGGGTCGACTGTCCTAGGGCAGAGCGGCCGGTGGGCTGGCTGTGGCTCTGCCTGTGACCCCTTGTACAAGTGGTTATAACTGCCCTGGCCTTGAGTTAAGTGACTGGACTCAGGAGCCTCTCAGTACTGTTTTGGCTGGAAAAGATGTTACAGCACAAAGCCCACTGACCAACCAACAGAAATCAGCTCCGCACCCTTTATGTGCCTGTACTGAGCACGTGAGCGAGGGCTGGATGCTCAGACCACCTCCTAACCCAGCACACCCTCCTCTGGGTGTGAGCCTGGCTTTCTCAGCTCTCCTGTCCATCACTGCCCTCGTGGAGCCTACAGTGGGACAAGGAAGACAGGCGTTGCACAGACAGAACTATGCCATGGCTTCTGACAGTGTTAATGCAGCCCATAATGTGGAGATCTGAGCTAGAGGGCTATGGTGGGAAGCAGATGAATTATGACGGAACTAGAGGCCCGGTGCACAAAATTCGTGCGCAGGTACAGTCCCTAGGCCTGGCCTACGATCAGGGCCATCTTCCCCACCTGCCTGCAGCCAGCCCCGCCCCCCGCCACCACCCACCCCCGGTTCCCCGGTCACCATCAGGTGATGGGTGCCTGATGGCCAGGGGAAGGGACCGAGAGGTGGTCAGTGCACCTCATAGTGACTGGTCTAGCAGTAGCTCTGGTCATTCTGCCGTTAGGGTCAATTTGCATATTACCCTTTTATTGTATAGGATAGAGGCCTGGTGCACGGGTCGGGGCCAGCTGGCCTGCCCTGAAGGGGACCCTAGATCAGGGTGGGGAGTCCCCGCTGGGGGGTGGGGCTGGCCAGGGCGAGGGGCCGCAGGTGGTTTGCAGGCTGGCCACGTCCCCAATCAGAATGGGGGTCCCCGCTAGGGGGTGGGGCTGTCCTGGGCAAGGGGCTGTGGGCAGTTGGCAGGCTGGCCACGCCCCCAATCAGGGTGGGGGTCCCCGCTAGGGGGGTGGGGCCAGCCTGGGCAAGGGGCCATGGGCAGTTTGCAGGCCAGCCATGCCCCCAATCAGGGTGGGGGGGTCACCACTGGGGGGTGGGTCCGGCCTGGGCGAGGGGCCGTGGGTGGTTTGCAGGCTGGCCAAGCCCCCGGCTTTGTCAGGGAGGACGTCCAGAATGACATCTGGAAGATGTCTGGTCTATCCAGTCTAATTAGCATATTATGCTTTTATTAGTATAGATGTTTGAAGATGCCCAGGGACTGAATGCTTGAGGGACAGAGAGAAGGCCAATGTGTGGATAACAAAGGCTGAGCAGAGAGACCCATGGGGAGACGGACAAGAGAGAAAGCTGGAAAGGTTGTTAATGGATTGGGGGTTTATCCCATGGGAAAGCAGAGAGGGCCCGGGTCACCTGGACTGGCAGTGACAGCTGGGATTCATACCCAGGCAACCGCTAACCAGGGCCTCTCGAGTCTTTGGACGGTGGTAGTCCTCACTACACCCCACTGCCCAGGGCCTGCCCAGAGCACTGGCCCGGGTCAACTTCCACAGGGACCAGGGGCCCACACAGGGCTCTCTGAAAAGGCTCCTGCCTTCCTTCTTCCTATTGCCCAGGAACCCACCAGGCTGCGAGCCTAAACCTCCCCCATCCAGTTCTAGCTGTCTCCCTGGCCTCTTGGGCTGGATGCTCAGACCACCTCCTAACCCAGCACACCCTCCTCTGGGTGTGAGCCTGGCTTTCTCAGCTCTCCTGTCCATCACTTATCCCAGAGGGCCTTGGTACGCTTGGGGACTTCTCTGTCAGGACCCCTCCTATCTCTGCCTTCATGGGCAGTTCTATGGGGCCCAACCAAGACTAAATTGAGCCTGGGCTGGTGTGGCTCAGTCAGTTGGAGTGTTGTTCTGAACCCCAAAAGGTGGCGGGTTTGATCCCCAGTCCGGGCTTGCTTGGGGGACAGCTGATTGAGGCATCTCTCTCACATCAATGTTTCTCTCCCTCTCTCCCTCCCTCCTTCCTTCCCTCCCTCTCTTCCTCTTCCTCCTCCTCCTCCTCCTCCTCCTCCTCCTCCTCCTTCTTCTCTCTTCTCTCTTCTCTTCTCTTCTCTTCTCTTCTCTTCTCTTCTCTCTCTCTCTCTCTCTCTCTCTCTCTCTCTCTCTCTCTCTCCATATGTATATATGCTAGTATATATAGTACCTCCTTTAAAAAAAAAAAGAAGAAATTGAACCATCAGGGAGGCAAGGTGTGGAGGCTGGCCCTGCAGAACTCACGTGGACAGACTTGGGCCTGCTCTGGTGCTCTTTGGCCCCTGCTCCACCTCCCTGTCATCCAGCACCTTGCCAGACCTCTGAACCCAGAAGTCACGCTGTACCTGATGACCCTCCTGCCTACCCCCCCACCTGACAGTGTGTGAGTGCCTGGCCTGGGAAGGCCTGGCCCTGGCCCCTGAGGTTGTCTTCCTCTTCCCCTCCTGCCCCCCACCCCCCAGGACAGCAGGTAGGCTCACCAGATAGCAGCCACTGCAGCCTCTGGACACAGCATCTCACCACCTTCTTCAGGCACGTGATGTACACTCCAATTTCCTGGGGTGTCCACTGAATGTGTCCCAGCACCCCCTGGATTAACGCAAGTGAAGGCAAATTCCCCCATCACTTTTTTTCATATCCCCATCACCCTCTAAAATAGTTAGTCCTCTGTGTTAATAATTTCCCAAACATTGTTAAGCATATGTTTTTATTTGTTTGTTTTAAAGCATTTCTTTTATTATATTACTAGAGGCCCGGTGCACAAAATTCGTGCACGGGGGTGCGGAGGGGCGGGGTGTCCCTCAGCCCTGTCTTGGCCTGCAAAGACGCCAGCATCCCTCACCCCGGCTTCTAGCCAGAGGTTCCTCCCCTCCTTCTGCACAGCCTCTGGGAAGATGCTTGTCCTGGGGCCTCCTCAGGGCCCTGGCCCACGACGCCCTGCAGCTCAGGTACTCGGGGGCTTGGGCTTTCAGGTCTGGCTTCCTCACCTGGCATGGTGAGCATCAGCTGCCATGGGAGTCTTGCTTTAGGAGTCACCCCCTTGGACCATACTACTTGTGAGTGTATGTGGGGGGGTGGCCTCGGTGGCAGTGATTTGATGTCTGTAGCATGCCCGCTGACACCCACCACTGCGGCGCCACACTGGTCCCATCTGGACTGCTGGCAGGGGGCTTCCAGTCTGCGACTGGGGCTGATGGGCTGTGACTGGGGGCTGCAGGTGGAGGACCCCGGCACCCATAGGGCTGTCAGCATCAGGAACTGGAAAGACCCATTTTTCTGGTTCCTCCCCTGCCGTGCGGATGCTGAGCTCCGGGCCCCACAGGCCCGTTCACTCCCGCTGCACGGCCGGCCGGGGCGGGGACGTGGGCTCGCTGCCCCAGAGGCCCCTTCTCTGCCGCAGCACAGCCGTGGTGTGGACGCTCCCAGTCCTCTGGCCAGAGACCCCTCCACGGCCAAGGAGCAGATGCTGGGCTCCCGTTGCCGGGGCGATGCCTCCAGCGTCTGCTATGGGCGCTGCCATTTTGTCGCGGAGTGGTGGCTAATTTACATATTACTCTTTTATTATATTGGACTAGATGTATGGATCTAGTATGGAATGGGGAATTGGGGATAATGGTACTGAGGCAAATGTGCTCACTGTGGTCACTATAACAATTATAGGGTCTCTAAATTGTTTTAAAAATATTTTTTTCCCCAATTTCAGAAGGAAGGGAGGAGAGAGAGATAGAAACATTAATGATGAGAATAACTGATTGGCTGCCCCTGCATGCCCCACACTGGGGATCGAGCCTGCAACCCAGGCATGTGCCCTGACTGGGAATCGAACTGTGACCTCCCAGTTCATAGGTTGATGCTCAACCACTGAGCCACTCTGGCCAGGCCTCGCTCTGAATTTTAGAACAGAAAACTACTCATGGTCGGGTGGGAGGTCCATAAGCTTCACACCAAAAGGTGACCTTGGATGGAGAGGGGGCAGCATGATTACACCCTCTTAAAATTTTTCTGTGCGATGGTTTTGAATTTGGTGGCTATTTTTAGCTTTATGGTCACCTCTTGTTGGTAATCTATAATAATAAATGCAAAATATGTTAATTAGACCGGACACCAGAACGACCTTCCAGACGTCCTTCTGGACAAAGCTGGGGCTGCGAGGGCTGAGGCAAGCTGCTGCAGCTGTGAGGGCCAAGCCCCTTGCATGAGTTTCGTGCACCGGGCCTCTAGTGTTGTATAAAAGGGCAAGAAGAGAAAATGGGGTCTCTGACAAAGCATGGTTAGATTTTCCTTTTGTACTAAATGTGCTTGTTCCAGTGAGAACACAAGAGCCCCAAAGTAGAAAATAGAGACTAGAACCCTCACTTCCCGTGAGGACCTGGCTCCCGCCATCCTGGCAGCACCAGCATCAGTTCTGGGGCCAGAGTCCCTGCTGGTGAGAATGCAGCCTCCACCGTGCACTCAGCACTGTCTCTGCGCTCACTGCAGGGAGCCCCTCTAACCTGAGCGCGGCCGCGCCCTCTGCGAAGGCAACTTGGCTAGCAGCTTGAGTCTGCATTCCGGCACATATGCTACCAGGCGTCCTCACACTACGGCCCGCGGGCCACATGCGGGTGTTTTTGCCGTTTTGTTTTTTTACTTCAAAATAAGATATGTGCAGTGTGCATAGGAATTTGTTCATAGTTTTTTTTTTTTAAACTATAGTCTGGCCCTCCAACGGTCTGAGGGACAGTGAACTGGCCCCCCGTTTAAAAAGTTTGAGGACCCCTGTCCCCCTTTCCTATAATTAAGCCCAACCCCCTTCCCGCTAGTGCCCTAGCCTTGCAAAACCTGCTTCCCTAGATACTTAACACACAGAGGCCATACATCATGCACAGCCCACAGGGGGGTTGGCTGTGGCACCATCCAGGGTTGATGGTCGCAATCTCACTTCCCCTTACAGCCGTCATCAGGGCGGCAAAAGCCCGGGGAAAGCCCGGACGCTGAGAGACAAAGGAACTAGGGCTGTTTGACAGAAAGCCCGCTGCAGGCGGGGCCAGCTTTGGGACCGACTCCCCCGAGCCCCAGCACCGGTGCTCCTGCAATCAAGTGCCTTTTCAGAATCTTCCGAGTGGCTGTCCGTCCTCCGCCCTGGTCATTCTAGCACCTGAGGCTCCCTTTTCTTCCGGCAGGATGGATTCCCCAGGGGCAGCCCACTCTGAGGGGCAAGGCTTGGCAGGAGAACAGAAGCCACGCCGGTACATCCACAGAGTTCTCCCCGGCACCCGCGGCCCCTGTGGCTGAGAGGAGCTGGGGGAGAAGACCACGGCCACCAAAACCCCGACTACCTTGACCTCGCCGCCGGGGAAGGCGCTGCGGGATCCGGCCGCTGCCGGCCTTCCTGCAACCTCCGCCGAGCGCCGGTGGGACTGATGCGGCTGGAGAGCTCCATCTTCCGTGCTTTCAGCCCGTAATTTGCTACCCACTTTAGAATAAAGAAAAGGACTATTATCTTGGCTAATTCAGGCTGGAGTGAGGGACTAACACCTCCTCTTTGAAATCTAGTTCCTGTTTGAAATGTGAGGTTCCTTGGTTCTGTTAAAGTAAAAACATTCAAACCTGTGAAGAATTTTGGTGAGTTTATTTCAGCCAAACTGTCGACAATTGCCGGGAAGCAGAATCCCAACGGGCTGGGATAATGCTCCAGAGAATGGCGGTCTGCACCTTGTTTTATACATTACAATCAAGGGAGGAGACATATGTGGGTTACGTGAAATCCACTGCGATAGATGAGGGAGGCGGGAGAAAGCAAAGCGGGTGTTGGGGGTGGGGTGGGGTGGAGGGTTACCTCTGGGATTGGATAAAAAGTAAGATGATAGACACATACTTCTTTTACTGAGGTGGGTGCAGGATCGTTAACAGTCAACAATTAACACAATAACAATAACAGTGAAGGAATTTGTGGGCTCTGTCCTGGGGCCCAGGGCATTTGGTTGTGCCCCAAGAGGTCTGGAAAAAGGGAGGTTACAAGTTACCCTGACATTTCACAGGTGTGTCATCTGACATGCAAAAGGGAAATAGCTCAGCTAAGGTAAAGGTTGACCTTGTCAGGGAAGACACCGGCCTAGGACATGACTACCCACCATCACTGCTTTTAGTTAAAGTTTTAATTTCAGACCATCCTTTGTGGTGACTTTAGGTCTTGAGTTTGCAAAACCGCCACGCAGGCCTCCCCTGAGCCTGTCAGGTCAGCATGTGGCCTTTTTTTCATCCACAATCCTCCTGAGAGCATCCACTGCATGCAAAATTCCTCCCCTAGTGCTGGGGACAGATACTCAAGAAATGTGGGCAACAGGGAACAAAATTTATTGAGTACCTGCTACTCCCTGTTGTGGGTGAAAGGGGCCACATGCTAACCTGACAAGCTCAGGGAAGGCCTGCATGGCAGTCTTGCAAACTCAGACCTAAAGTAATGTTATATTGTAAACCAGTGAACTAAAACAGGAGACGCCTTAATCAATAAGCCAAATTAATTTGGAGTCTTTTTATTACGCTAGTACTAGCGGGCTCAGAGTAGAATGTCTCTGTCAAATTCTGGGCCCCAACATGGTGGAAGTCTTTCCTATTTATACTTTTTTCAGCTCTTTGTCTTCCCAATTTGGAATGAGACTTACGGACCTTCCTAGAAAGAAGTCCTGTGTGCTGGGACAGGGCCATGAGACCGTAACTCCCCTCCCCTCCCCTCCTCTCTCCTCCCCACCCCCCATCGCTCTCTTTTCACATCCATTTCTCTGCCAATCGAGTCAGATGTAAAATCCCTTAGGTGCAATTTGCTGGAGGTAGAAAGGGAGGCTGTGAGGTGGATCCGGCAAACCTGCTGGACTCTCTTCTCCGCACCCCAGGGAACGGTTCCTGGAACCTGTACCCGTTGGCAGCCGTCAGGCTGGCCTGGGGCCCCATCTCCACGCCCTCCCCGTGAGCCCCGGGCGGAGGCATGTCCCTCGAGCCGAACCGGGACCTCGGGAGACATTCAGTATTGGCTCTTCTCGTTCTCCTGCTGTGTCAAGACCGCACGTCTGTTTCCCTGGCCTGGGAGACCCGAGTGTGAGGTGGGCCTGGTCCGGGGCACTGCTTCCTGCCCGGTGACCGTGCCGTTCCCACAGGCCAGGGGTTTCCCAGACTCCGCACCCTCCGACTCACCCTCGCTATTCCCGGCCGCTGCTTCCCTTGTGTGGGTCTCCCTCCTCCCTGCTCCAGCGTCCTCTTTGGCTGACTGGGCTGCAGCTGGGGGACAGGAGGCCTGAGCGGAGTGAGCGCTCTCCATGCCCTCTCGCTTCAGCCTCACTGCCCCCCAGCCCCCTGCGCCAATCAGGAGAGCAGATTCCACCGGGTCCCACGGCCCAGGACCCTGCCATGGGCCACTGCCGCGCCTTTGATGTTGGAAGTGAGGTACCTGCTCTTGGGTTCTGGGAGCTGAACCCTTTCATAAAAACACGCGTGCCTGTCGCCACCAGCGGGCACTGGTCATCCTTCTCGGCCCCGACCTCCTTCACCAGTAAAATGGGCTGACGGGCGACCTGCCACTGTTAAAGCTCAAATGGGCGTCCTAGCGGGAGGGCCGCGCAGGATCAAGACTCATGACCGCTGATCAAGGTGGTTCCCAGCATTGTTCACACGCCTCCCCACACTCTGCGCCCCAGCCCTGCCCCAGGCCTCACCTGGGGCGATGCCCGCCTCGCCACTGAGCGGACGCCACGTCGCCGCGTTCACGGGGGGACGGCGCTCTCTGTCAGGGCCACCTCTCACGCTCTAGAACACAGGCGGCCTGTCCCGTCAGTGGCCGTTCCCTGTGGCAGGCACACCCGGCCTCCCGGCCTCAGTCTGTCAGTTAGGGTCTTCGCGGGGCGGGGCCTGCGGGACTGGACTCGGAGGGGCCTCTGGCCCTGGAGGTGAAATAGTACGTGTGTGTGGACTTGCCAGGACTGTCTGCCCGTCACCTACTCCTCTTCCTGCTGGGCCAGCGCTTCCGGGCCTCCAGCCCCACAGGCAGCCACTCAGGTAACCGTGCCCTCCCGGGCGCCTCTATTTTAAGGGAGGGGTCCCTTCATTACTGGACACAACTGGAACACGGCGACAGTGAAGTCAGCAGGCCCTGGACCGGCGGACACCTCCAGGGAGCTGACCGCAGGCCGGCCCTGGGTTCGGGAGGCCGTCGGAGGCCCGCACAGGGAGCCCGAGAGGCAGAGCCTGGAATTATGGGGCTTCACCTCAGAACTTGGGAGGCTCCTGAAACCTGGTGGCGTGCCTGAGGGAGAGCAGTGCCGGTGTGGACAGCGTCTCTCAGAACCGGCCGGGGGCGGAGTGAGGCCGCTGCCGAGAGAGGGTGGCTGGCCCTAGGCCGGAGCTGGGCCTTCTGGGCCCTTCCGCTCCTGAGCACTGCGGCCGGGATCCCCCCAGCCAGACCTGTGGAGGCCCCTCGGGCTGCCGAGGTGGGTGTTGTACGCAGGACAGAGTCCACAGGCTGCGACTGCAGACAGGCACCCCAGGGCCACCCTCGGGCTCCTACCCGGCCCGGCAGCTGCAGCAGGAGCCCATTAGCTACCTGACAGCCGCACGGCCTCGCCCGAGTGCCTCCCGCATAAGCCCTCCTGCCTTGCAGTCATGTGGGTTCCAATTTCACGGGGTCCTCAGGACCCAGATAGGGTCAAACCTGGGATAGCCAGGCAGAGCCACAGGTGGGGGGGGGGGGGAGGTGGCCAGAGTGCCCGAGCTGAGAAGCAGGTCCCCCGGGAGGCCAGGACTGGGGGCACCACAGACACCCTCCTGAGCACCCTGCCCAGTGCCCCTGGCCCCGGGCACTGCGAGACCCAGGGAAGACCCGGAGACACAGCGGAAACAACATCCTGTGTGTTATTAGGGAGGGAGTCAAACCATTCTGGCCGCCGAGGGGGCTGCGGGCGCGGAAGGACAGAGTCTCTTAGGCTGACTCCTTTGCTTGAGCATCTTGGGGTTTTCTTTGGAGAGGGCTGCCCTTTCCAGGTCTTTCCTGGACTGGTTCTTCAGGGAGGACACCAGGAAGGCACACTGAAACAGGACGGGAGGGTTAGCAGCACCCAGCGCAGGGACCCCCAGCAGGACACACACACACACACACACACACACACACACACACACACACGAGCGCGCATGCATCTGCTAGGATCCTTGGATTCCTCTTTCTGTCCCGAGAATGGGGGCACAGACACCGTGGATCGAATCTATTAACAGTAAGTACCATGTACGGAGGCCTGGGTGCACCGGGCACTGGGCCAGTTAAAACCTGGGTGTCTCAGACCCTCAAAGGTCAGGCAAGTGCTATCTTATCCCCATTTCACAGATGAGGAAACCAAAGCCCGAGGCCACACTACTAGTATCCAGAGGACCTTCAATTCACACCAGGTGGGCATGGCTCCGAAGCCAGTGCTCTTTCCATACGTGGCCCAGCATCCACGTACGCTGGTCAGCTCGCCTGCGGCTAACTCACCATGCCAGCAGAACAGTGTGTCACCCACCACTGCCTCTCCTCACCAAAGCTCAGGAAATGCCACGGAATGTAACTAGCACCCTGGGCGTGTGGGTCAAACCATCACCACCCCTGAGAGCCTTTGACCTGCAGGCTCATGCCATGTACTTGTTAGCATTTCTTGTGAATGAGCTTATCAGGTTAGAGACCAGAGGAGAAGGGTTAAAACAAACAAATACAGAGGCCATTTCTGGGAGGCCCACCCAGGGGGGCCCATGCAGACGGGGAGGAAGGGGACGTGAGGGTGGCCCTGCCATCCCGGAGCTCAGCGGGTGCTGCTCTACAAAGGCAGTGAGTGAAGTGTGAGGCAGTCTGAGTCTCCTCCACCGCCGGACTATGGCCGCCTGCACGCTCTCTGTCCGTCCGCAGGGCTGGCCCTGCCCCAGCCCTGATCTTCCCCACCTGTCTGGACCGTACCTCCACCTGTTACCCACAGGGCCCAACAGGTTCTGTGAACTCACCTGTGTCCCCGGCCCACCCGCCCCGCACCTACCACGCTCCCTCCGCCTGTTCTCGGTCTCCTGGTCAATGGGCACCACTGTCAACCATGACCCCAGTGGGGAGCTTGGGAGTTCCTCTGGGATTTCTTCCTCTCCTTCACCCCGTGCAAACAGCCACACCTCTGGTCAATTCTTCCCAGCTGTGCTCATGGGTACTCCCTCATTTCCATTCTCATTGCCACTGACAAGATCTGGCCCTTTCTGCCTCTCTAATCTCACCTTGAACTGCTCAGCTCCCTTCTCTGAGGAAGTTACATCTAAGTGAGTCTTGAATGACAAGGACAATCCATGGACGACCCGGGAGGGAATGACAGACAGAGCACGGAGCAGGTGCAAAGGCCCCGAGTTTAGGAATTAGCTCGGTGTGTTCAAGGAACGCGAAGAAGGCCAGAAAGTACAGCTCCCCGACCTAAATCAACGCCGGATAGGACACCTCGTGTTTCATCTGAAGCCTCGGGGGTCTGTGGATCAGGACATGAGGGGGAAGCTGATATGGGATGAGTTCATGTCACCCAAAAGATAGGTTGAAGTCTGAACCCTGGGCACCTGTGACTGTGACCTTTCTTGGGAATAGGGTCTTTGTAGGTGGAAGTAGGTATTAGTGAGTGAGTCCTACTGGAGAAGGTGGGCCTTACTCTGATATGGCTGGTGCCACTACTGGAGGAGAAGGGACACAGACGCAAAGAGGGAGGACAGCGCTGTGAAGACGGAGACAGACCGCGTGCCGCATGAGCCAAGGACTGCCAGCGACGAGGACGCCCTCCTTGCCCCTCTGAGCCTTCTTCTCAACTAGGCTTCAACTTAGTCCTGCTAAACCCAGCTTTCGCAAAGAATCTTGCTAAGCCAGGTTAGTTAGAATCCCCCGCCAGTGATATTTGATCAAGTCCTTCATCCCCCATCCTGATGTCTAAGTCCTTGACCTGCCTTCTGCAGGAATCCTGCTAAGTCCATTTAGCAAGAATCCCCCTATTCTCGAAAATTAACCAAGTTTCTCTTAATAATTTCCCATTCGTGATCCGTCACTCTGCCATTGGCCATAAACCCCAGCTGTCTTCGGAGTTGAGTTCGATCGCGCTCCCTTATTGCAAGAGTCTTCCATAAAGTCTTCCTTGACATTGTAACAAGCATCCAGTGCAGTATGTTTTCTTTAACACCAGCTGCCACTGACGGATCCTACCCAGAGTCTTCAGAGGGAGCACGGTGAAGCGTGTGGTGTGTGGGGAGTGGATCTCCCCCTTGCGGGTTCTTATCTCACTAAGTTTGAAGAATAAAATTCACAAACTAAAAGTACTTGTTAGTAAAAGGGTGGAAATTTATTGGAAGCAAATTCAGACTCCCACGTAGGGAGGGGGTCCCACAAAGCCTCTTTTGCTAAGGTTTATAAATGCTGTAGTTCTTTGTCTCTTCATGCTCCCTTCTAATTGGACCCCTTCCCCATTTTATGACCCTGTGCTTTTTTGTTGGCCACTCTTGGAAGTTGCAGAATATCAACTTCCAAGTCCAAAACCCACGTGGCGTCCCCCTCTCCATCGCCCCCTTATCTTGTAACATTCCTGTCTCCTGTGAAAATGTTTCCCTCTTTCTGCCGTCTGTCCACATTTCTCTATACTCTGGTTTCCTTCTTCCCCACACTCTGACTTTTCTTATCCGCTGTGAACGTATGCCTTTTGGAGGTTCCAAGCCCTCACCTATGCATTCCTCCACCATGGACCCTCTTTATTCCCAAGACTCCCTAAACCTGCCTATTTTATCCCTAAAATTCCTTTCAATGCTCCTCCTGACAACTTGATTTCAGACTTCCGGCCGCTGAAACTGTGAAAGAATGCATGCCTGTTGTTTTAAGCACCTAGTTCGTGGGACTTTGTGTGCAGTCCCAGAAATAATATAGAAGCCAGTGCACACTTTCCCCACCCCAAGGCATACCTTTTGCGAGTAGTTGAGAGCCTTTTCCATCTCAGACATGATGGCATTGATGTCGTCACTTTCATAAATGCCTGGAAACAAAGCATTTATGGGGGAGTACCCATCAGGGCCGGTGGAGGTGACCTGAGCTGGAGGGGCAGGGTGGGGTCTTTTTTTTTAAAAAAAAAATATTTTATTGTTTTTTTACAAAGAGGAAGGGAGAGGGATAGAGAGTTAGAAACATTGATGAGAGAGAACCATCAATCAGCTGCCTCCTGCACACTCCCTACTGGGGATGTGCCCACAACCAAGGTACATGCCCTTGACCGGAATCAAACCTGAGACCTTTCAGTCTGCAGGCCGACGCTCCAGCCACCGAGCCAAACCGGTTAGGGCCAGGGTGGGGTCTTAATGGCTGAGCTGACCAGCCCCAACCCCAACAGTCCAGTGGTAGTTACAGCGAGGTTACCAACAGCGGGGATGGCCATGGGCAGAAATGGCCCCTCTGGGACCCCGCACCCAGCCAAGAGCTTGTGCCACAGGAAGAGTGGATAGGAGCAAGGGTTCTGGTGCACTCCGGTGAGTAAAATCACCCACCCTGGTTACCTGAAGTGGCTAATGTCTGTAGTAAATACTGCTGACTAGTTTGAGAAGAACTAGAGCACAATGACTAAGAAGACAGATTCTGAAGTTGGCCCATGTCCTACTCTTAGGCTGTGTGGGGAGGGGAGAGAGTTTTTTGGCATCAGCTCACAACAATTCTTATGCCCAAGTGGCATATTTTGGGGTGCCGTCGTCCACCCCCAAAGCTGTCACGATGAGCAAATTGGATGCTCTGTGTTCCGTGAGCAACTGCCTTGTCACCCACCTGTTGTGAGCATTCCCCTTTGGGAAACACTAAACTAAGGGACCTGCAGTGCTCCTTCCAGCTCTAGAGTATTTAAAAATAGTTTTACTTGTCTTTTTGACTCAAAAAATTATGGTAAAACAAGTTACACAAAATGTACCATTTTAACCATGTTTGAGTTAAGTGCATTCACACTGTGGTGCGCCATTCCCCCATCCGAGTGCGGGGAACGCATGCTGACCATGAAGAGCAGTTTTCCATTTTTGAATGGGGTTTTCTGGAATACATCTATGGCACAGGGAGCGGTGCTGGTACCGAGAAACGCAGAAAAAAAGAGGTGGAGGAACCAGCCAACACTCACGCACCTGTGTCGCCAAACCAGTGGAAACGGCCTCCAGCGGCCCGGGTGACCTCTCGGTAGGCAGCGGCCGTGTCGGTGCGGCTGGCATAGCAGGCAGGTGGGGCGGTGTCCATGGGCGGCTCACCCACGTAGAAAAGACACACGTTCAGCTGGAGGTCACAGCCCCCACAGGCCTCGGCCACGTAGGCGCTGAGCGTGGGCTGTGGGGGAGAGAGGGTGGAGGGTTCTTAAGCCCGCTGGCCTCAGACCAGTTCCGCCTGATGGTCTTTCTCGAGGGCCTACTGTGTGCCATGTAGCACTCGGTGCTGAGGACAGAAAGACGAATGAGCTGGGTCACAGTTTCTCTATTTCGCGAGGGCATGGCGGGAGCCGGACCCGAGAGCCTGGTGGCAACCTGGGAGCTCGTTAGAAATGCAGCCTCTCGGGCCCCAGGCCAGACCTCCAGAAACAGGTCCTGCATCCGAACAACATCCCAGGCGAGTCTCCTGCACATCAAGTCCAGTTTGGAGAGCCATGCTGGGAGGGAGCTGCCAGCGTCCACCAGGGGAAGACGTGGGGTCACGAAGAATGGGGGTGCCCAGGACGTGGAACACCTACCATGTCCTGGTCGGGGATGCCCCCTGTGAAGAGGTAGATGCCCTGCGATTGTTGTCTGTCCTTGTCCTTGAAGTCCACTTCCACCGCCTTGCGCAGGGCGCCGAGGACATTCCTGCTGCCCCGACACTGCAGGGTCAGGGCCCACCTGGGAGGCAGGAAAGGCCCTGCTGAGGGAGGCCGGGGGAGGCCGGAACAGAGGCCGATGTTTGCAGGCTCATGCCCAGGTCTGCCGGAGCGGGGGACGGAGAGAACAGCCCGCCCAGGCTGCCCGCAGGCCTAGCACTGCAGCCTCTGCCCGCCACCTACTGCCAGGCGCTCTGTAAGCTGTCGCGGCTCACGGACACCATCTCGGGCCTCCAGCTCTCGACTGTGCTCCCAAACCTGAGGGAAGGAACGAGGCTCGTTCTCAGGCAGGAGGCTGGTCCACTCGGTGCCCCAGCTCTTGGGGCTCCCAGGCTCTAAGGAGACCAAAATCCTGATTCCACCCCCAAACTGTGGGGATGTCACCAGCCTGGGCCGGCCAAGATCTGGCTGTGATGACTGCCGGACGGTCAGTGAGGGCAGAGCCAGGAGTGCCCGGGAGGCACGCCCTCCGTGTCTTGGAGGCTTGCGTGTGTGAACGGCCCCATCCCCTGGGAAGGGAGTCCTTTCTCCCTTTTGACCGTCCCTGGCACTGACTCACGCTCACAACACATGCCCCTCTATCTGTACCGCAGTCGGTTTGTTTTTAATGTGCATCATTTCACCTTTTCTACGAGGCAGAGTTTAGATCCTTGAGGGCTCCTCCCTTCATCCAAGGAAAGGTGCCTTTTCTGTGGTTCAAACTGATTCCCCACCTGGACTCCACCTGGCACGGCCAGGCTCTTCAGTCTCTTCTGAGCCTTGCACACGCCTGCCTCCCTCGTGGCCACGCGGCCCGAGGGCAGACTTTGTGTTTGAACTTCTGCGCCTGGGCTTTTAGTAAAAGCTTGTTGAATGAACGGTTGGATGGATAAATTAATGAAAACATTGCCTAAAATGTTTCTCTAAGTGGTTTTTCCTGGAATTTATTATGAAAAGACTAGTGGCCCGGTGCACTAAATTCATACACATTAAAAGGGGATTAACCTTTTGCACTCGGATGTCGAGATTAAAATTACTCTTTGAATGTATCAATAATTTGAAATATAAAAAAATCCAAATAAGTAAGTTTGTATGAAAAGAAACTCCAGTTTTTTATTCTACTGCTGCGCTTTGTAAAATCTGGGGTATTTAAAAAATTAAATCCCGAGTAGAATAAAGGAATCGAGAAAAAAGCAAGCAAGTGCAAAGGGTTAATTAGAGGAAATATTTTGATATTGCTATTTGCCCTTTCTCTATAATAGAAGTATCAAAGATGAAAGAAAATTAGTAAAATGTATATGAAAATCTTCCTCCTGTCAGAGTCTGGGGTGCGCCACGGGACCCAGAGTCAAGTCCCCACCCACCCACGTGCACCTTGAAATTGCGCGAGACCCAGCCCCAGCCAGCCCCACCCCCGTTGGGCGAGATCCAGACCCGGCCCGCTCCACTCTGTCAAGCCCCACCGGGTGGTGGGCGCAGCCTCAGGTCCCCCAGCCTGACACTGGGCGGAGAGCACATGCTGAGGTCCCCTGTCAAGCCCCGCTTGGTGGCGGGCGTGCCTTGAGGTCCCCAGTAAAGCCCTGCCGGGTGGGGTGCATGGTCTGAAATCACCTGTCAAGCCCTGCTGGGCGGGGGGCGCAGCCTCAGGTCCCCCAGCCCGGCACAGGTTAGGGGGGCACAGCCTCAGGTCCCCTGGCGCTGGGGTGGGGGCACGGCCTGAGGTCCCCCAGCGAAGGGTGGGGGGAGCAGCCTGAGGTCCCCTGGCCCAGCACCGGGGCAGGGAGCACACCTTGAGGTCAAGCCCCGTCGCGCGGGGGCGGGGGGTGCGGCCTCAGGTCGCCCGGCCTGGTGCTGGAGCGGGGGACACAGCCTGAGGTCCCCTATCAAGCCCCACTGGGTGGGGGGCACAGCCTCAGGTCCCCTGCCCTGGCCCAGCGCCACGCAGCCTCAGGTCCCTGCTGATTGCTTGTTAAGGCTCATTATGGGAACTCGGCCTCTGCTGTGGATGCAGCCATCTTGTGTTATGGAAACCTCGTCTCCACTGTGGGCACCGCCATCTTTGTGATGGTTTGATGGTCAATTTGCATATTCCCTCTTTATTAGATAGGATTAGGCTCTGATACAGAATAATATATAATATTAACTATTGCCCTAACTGGTTTGGCTCAGTGGATAGAGTGTCAGCCTGCGGACTCAAGGGTCCCAGGTTCAATTCCAGTCAAGGGCATGTACCTCGGTTGCAGGCACATACCCAGTGGGGAGTGTGCAGGAGGCAGCTGATAGATGTTTCTCTCTCATTGATGTTTCTAACTCTCTATCCCTCTCCCTTCCTCTTTGTAAAAAAAAAAAAATCAATAAAATATATTTTTAAAAAATATTAACTACTGACGTAATAGGCTCAGAACACTCCCTTTTGAAGAGGAACCAAGATGGCGCCATAGGGAAACACCTGAACTTGCTGCCTCGCACAACCACTTCAAAACTGTGACTAAAAGACAAAACAGATATCATCCAGAACCACGGGAAGGCTGGCTGAGTGGAAGTTATACGACTAGAAGGAAAGAGAAAAGCGCACTGAGACTCAGAGGAGGTGCAGAGGTGCGGAGGTACAGAGGCGCGTGTGAAAGGGGCTGGCAACTGGGTATGCTGTTGTCTTCTTCAATCGGGAGGGAGATACAGGGAGATACAGGCTCCCGACTGCTCTGAGCTCCAGTTCCGGGAGAGACTCTGGGGTCCCAGACTCATACGGGCAGAAATTGGACTGTATGGCATCGGGCTGGAACACGAGGGTGGCTTTCTCTCAGAGGTGCTCACAGTGATCATTGTTCCTGCATGGTGCCACGGGACACAGAGACCTGGGGGACTCTTCGGGGCAGGGCTGATGGGCAGCCATTGCTGTTTGCTCCACCCTGGTGATTCCCTGAGACCCCGCCCCACCCAATTTACAACCCCACCCAAGCTGTGTGCAGAGGCTTTTGCATATGAATGGCCTGGCCTTTTGCAATCTAAAACCTAACTAACTGCAGTTGGGTCAGAGAGCTCCAAAGCTTCCAAAAGAAGGCCTAGGGCCCGACAGCAGCAGCCTGCATTGCTTCACAGCTGGGCCTCATCTGGGCACTTCCAAACCCCATACAAAGAGGAGGAATCTGCAGATCTCTCTGTAGCTCCTGCTGGGTGGCCTCAGGCAGTGGCTGACTTTGCACCTCCTTGGATATCCAAGAGCCAGTGTACCCAGTAGTCATTGTGAGACCATACCAGATTACAACGCTTCACATTCATAAGCAACACACTCAAGGGGCAGACTCAGTGAGAACCAAAGCCCCACTGAAGCAAGTCCTGCCCCATAAGGGTGTCTCCAGCACAGAAGTTCTCCCAGCGTAGACACAACTGGTCCTCACAGCCAGTTGCCTGGAGGTCAGTTTCACCCAGTGATACCAACAGCAATCAAGGCTTAACTACAACAAGACTGTGCACACAGCCCACTAAGGGGTGCACCAAGAGTGTCCACCTCAGGTAATTAGGGAGGCTGAGCCACTGGGCCCTATAGGACACCTACCACACAAGACCACTCTATCAACACAGGGAAGCAGTCAAAATGCGGAGACAAAGAAATGGGTCACAAATGAAAGAAATGGAGGAAAGCAAACTACTGGATATAGAGTTCAAAACCACGCTTATAAGGTTACTTAAGAATCTTCTAGAAACCTCTGAGAAATTTAGTGAGACCCTCAAGTATATGAAAAAGGACCAATTAGAAATTAAGCATTTACTGACTGAAATAAAGAATAATATACAGAGATCCAACAGCAGACTAGAGGATCCCAAGAATCAAGTCAAAGATTTGAAATACGAAGAAGCAAAAAACACCCAAATGGAAAAGCAAAAAGCAAAAAGAATAAAAAAACATGAAGATAGTGTAAGGAGCCTCTGGAACAACTTCAAGCGTACCAACATCAGAATTATGGGGGTGCCAGAAGAGAGAGAGCAAGATATTGAAAACCTATTTGAAGAAATAATGACAGAAAACTTCCCCCACCTAGTGAAAGAAATAGATTTACAAGTCCAGGAAGCACAGAGAACCCCAAACAAGAGGAATCCAAAGAGGACCACACCAAGACACATCATAACTAAAATGCCAAGAGCAAAAGACAAAGAGAGAATATTAAAAGCAGCAAGAGAAAAACAGTTAGTTACCTACAAGGGAGTACCCATACGACTGTCAGCTGATTTCTCAACAGAAACTATGCAGGCCAGAAGGGAGTGGCAAGAAATATTCAAAGTGATGAATAGCAAGGACCTACAACCAAGATTACTCTACTCAGCAAAGCTATCATTCAGAATTGAAGGGCACATAAAGAGCTTCACAGATAAGAAAAAGCTAAAGGAGTTCATCACCACCAAACCAGTATTATATGAAATGCTGAAAAGTATTCTTTAAGAAGAGGAAGAAGAAGTAAAAGGTAAAGATAAAAATTATGAACAACAAAGTGACAACAAATACATATCTATCAACAAGTAAATCTAAAAATCAAGTGAATAAAAAATCTGATGAACAGAATAAACTGGTGAATATAATAGAATCAGGGGCATAGAAAGGGAGTGGACTGACAATTCTCTGGGGAAGGGGGTTGGGGGAGGTGCGGGAAGAGACTGGACAAAAATCATACACCTATGGACGAGGACAGTGGGGGGGGCGGCGGTAAGGGTAGGAGGCGGGGTGGGAACCAGATAAAGGGGAGCTATGGGGGGGGAAAAGAGGAACTACTGTAATAATCTGAACAATAAAGATTTATTTAAAAAAGAACACTCCCTATTAGATATGAAGGTGTGTAAATGTATAGTTCAAGTGGGTCCCTTTGCTCTTTCTCCTCCAATTAGTTAAATGGTATGCAATTAAAAATATGTATATATTTAAATTATATACAGCTATATACTGTATAATTAAAACATATAAATATATAATATCTAATTCTATTTATATTTTAAATGTACATATTAAATTATTTATATACAAAATAATTTAAATGTATATATTTTACATAATTTAAATATACATAGTTTTATATATTTATATCTGTACTAGAGGCCCGGTGCACGAAATTCATGCACGGAGGGGAGGGGGGGTGTCCCTCAGCCCAGCCTGCACCCTCTCCAATCTGGGACCCCTCGAGGGCAGTTGGACATCCCTCTCACAATCCAGGACTGCTGGCTCTCAACTGCTTGCCTGCCTGCCTTCCTGATTGCCGCTAACTGCTTCTGCCTGCCAGCCTGATCACCCCCTAACCACTCCACTGCCAGCCTGATTGATGCCTAACTGCTCCCCTGCCAGCCTGTTTGCTCCTAACTGCCCTCCCCTTCAGGCCTGGTCACCTCTAACTGCCCTCCCATGCAGGCCTGGTCACCCCCAACTGCTCTCCCCTCCAGGCCTGGTTCCCGCCCAACTGCCCTTCCCTGCAGGCCCGGTCACCCCCAACTTCCCTCCTCTGCTGGCCTGGTCACCCCTAACTGCCCTCCCCTGCAGGGTTGATTGCCTCCAACTGCCCTCCCTTGCAGGCTTGGTCCCTCTCAATTGCCCTCCCTTGCAGGCCTGGGGCCTCCCAACTGCCCTCTCCTGCTGGCCATCTTGTGTCCACATGGGGGCAGGATCTTTGACCACATGAGGGCAGCCATATTGTGTGTTGGAGTGATGGTCAATCTGCATATTACTCTTTTATTAGATAGGATAGAGGCCTGGTGCATAGATGGGGGCCAGCTGGTTTGCCCTGAAGGGTGTCCCGGATCTGGGTGGGGGTTCCCTTGGGGCGTGGGGTGGCCTGGGCCCAGGGGCCTGTGGTGGTTTGCAGGCCAGCCATGCCCCCTGGCGACCCAAGTGGAGGCCCTGGTCCGGCAGCCATTTATTTTGGGGTTTGTGTGTCTTCTATAATTGAAACTTTGTAGCCTTAAGCAGAGGCCTGGGCCGGCCAGGGTGTGTGTAAAGCTTTGCTTCTTCCATTGCCGGGGGCAACCCAAGCCTCCTGCTCTTTCCAGCTCCATGGCTGCCGCCATTTCTGTTTGTATTTGTTTACCTTCTATCATTGAAACTTTGTAGCCTTGAGTGGAGGCTTAGGCCGGCCAGGGCAGGTGGAAAGCTTGGCTTCCTCCATTGCCTGGGAAACCCAAGCCTCCCTCCTGCTCTCTGTGGCTGTAGCCATCTTGGTTGGGTTTATTTGTATACTTGCTCTGATTGGCTGGTGGGCATGGCTTGTGGGTGTAGCAGAGTGATGGTTAATTTGCATATTACTCTTTTCTTAGGTAGGATAATTTAATTATATATAGCTTCACATAAAGTTAAAATTTAGAATTGAAACCCTAAATGAACTATTGTGCCTTGCCAAACCCAAGTTAGGAGCTGAGACAGAGGCATGCCTGGGGCCCTTCTTTTCTCTCTTGTGTTTATCAGTTTGAAAGCCCAGCGGGGCGATGGGCGGAGTTGTTTTATCCTGGCTGAGCAAGCAGTGTGTTTTGGGGCTGCTTACTACCTGCTCCCCAGTGGGACTGTTGTGCAACTATTTAATTATTCAATGCCCCAAACAAGATCATTCGAGTCAGATAAACAGCCCAAGGTGCAGGGTGCTCAGAACATCTTTCGAGCCCGCCGCTCCCTGCCAGGAGCCCCAGCCCAGCGGTGACGCCCAGCACACGGCCTCCCACCAGGACCCCGGACGGGGAGCTTACGCGATGACATTGAAGGCGTCCTTGTTGGCCAGTTGCTCCTCCAGCAGCAGCCGCAGGGAGTGCTGGATATGAATAATGTACATGGAACTGGCCGCAGAGAGATCGAGCAGTATAACCAGCCTGCACAGAAACACAAGCTTCAGGAGAACCGAATCTCTCAGATAGGGTTCTTTTTGTTCCATTTTACTCTTTAAAGCGTTTTCCAGGGCCAAGGTTTCTCTGAGGCTTGAGGTCAACAGAGGTGGGTTTCCAGCAGATTTAGGGTCCTGGAACCTCCCTCTCGGAGCTCCTACCGCGGAAAAGTCCCATGTAGAGATGGCCTAGGGCAGAGGCTGCTGCAATGGTTTTCATGTCCTTCCTCGTTTTACAGCACTAGCATTCAATATTGTTATATTGGGGTCTTTGAAGGGAAAACAGAAACAAGGTAAGCAAGTTGGATGTGGCATTATGTTATCTGGGCCTCTGGGAAAATGTTTGTATCTCTTTGTTTCCTTTCTCTGTTTTAAGATCTTTAGCCCCATTCAGGTTTTTCCTTCCACTATTTCAAATCTTATATTCCCATCTCCTCCCTCCGCTCTCATTTTGAGACACCCACAGACAACAAAAGGAAACCCACTCGATTTAGAATCAGGCGACCTTGGTTCAAGTCCCACTTCCGGTGTGACCTTAGGCAAGTCACAAAACCCCTCTGATCCTTGGTATGCTTACTATAAACTCCAGCATTTATAAGACGACTCCTCACAGGGTTAAGACTTAAAGGACATAATAGATGAATAGTATTATTACCAAGTATACTCTTTGTAAGGGTAACATATCGAATAAGGTATGGAACGACAGTAACGGTTACAATGGGTACGCAGTGTTTCTCCTGCTCAGCATTCGTTACGTCCTGTGGCGACAGCATCGGCTCTTCCTTTCGGACACCCCTCGGCCTCTATCATTCCACTTGCTTTGGGTGGAGCTGACCCCGCCCCAAGCTTCGAGCGTGGCATTTGGGAAGCAGAACATCATGCCGCCCGGCCAGGGTGCAGAGCTCGTGGCGGGCCCTGCCCCGAGTTCGGGGATGCATTTGGAGGGGAAAGCCCGCCGGCTGCCCAAGACAAAGCCATCGGAGAGGAAAGCAGGGAGACAGTAAGAGATGGAGAGACTCCTGCCAGACGTGAGTCTCTGGATCGAGCCATGCCTGCAGCCAGCCAGCAAATCTGTTTGGAGTTTTCTGTTACCTTAACCAGTGGTCGGCAAACTCATTCGTCAACAGAGCCAAATATCAACAGTACAACGATTGAAATTTCTTTTGAGAGCCAAATTTTTTAAACTTAAACTTCTTCTAACGCCACTTCTTCAACATAGACTCGCCCAGGCCGTGGTGTTTTGTGGAAGAGCCACACTCAAGGGGCCAAAGAGCCGTATGTGGCTCGCGAGCCGCAGTTTGCCGACCACTGCCCTAACCAGACCGCACTAGTTTGTTCAGCCCGTCTGCACTTGGTTTCTGTTGCCTCTTAATGGAAAGAACCCGAGTTTCCCAGTGACGACATTACTGAGGCTGTGAGGAGGGCCCCTGCTGAGTGGTTTGCTGTCCTGGGTGTAAGCGGTGGCTTCTGCTGCTTCCAATAGGGAATCCGTGCGCTGGGACCGTGCCTGTCGCACACCAACCCATGACGGACAGGAACACTCCGGGGGAAGGTACCTTTTTTCGCAGACGGTGCCCCAGATCCTCCTGCTGGCCAGCGAGAGCCACTCGACCCGCCTCTCATACATCCGCATGGCTCTGCTGAGCTGCTTCTGCAAAACCACCGGCCACACAGGGTGAGCGCCTCGCAGAGCGTGGCGGCCGAGGTCTGAGAGGGAAGGGGTGCACCCCAGTCGGCTTCTGGGAACGTGTGCCACGGCCATGGATAAACATCCCACTCATCGTGGACACGCTGCCACGAGGCCCCGAGGAGAAAGTCTCTCATTGGCCCATATCGGGAGGAGGCAGATGTTGTCCCAAAGGGTTAGAAGCTTTACTTTTTATTTTTCATTAAAGGCTTTTGTTTGAGGCACCCAGGCCTGTGCCTGGGAGGGACGGGGTGGAGAAAGCTCCCAGAGTGCCCGGGGGTGGAGCACAGTCTGTTTACAGGAGAGAATCAGTCAGTGGCTCGGCATCTCCACATCACGGGGTGCCGCCCCCCGCCCCCACGCCATGCTCTGCCGGGCCCGTGGCCCACCTGGTATTCAAAGAGGAAGGGCAGGTCCACGTGGACGTTCCTCACCGTCCCGTCGTGCCACTGAAGCTGTACCATTGCCTTCTGCGCTCCGGCGGGGCCCGGAGGGGCGCGGGCGAATGGAAGCACACCGTGAGGAGGGATTGTAAGTTCACCTTGGGCCCTGGGACTGGACCACATCGGGGACAGAATGCGCCCGCCCACGCCCACCAGGTCACGGCCTTGCCTGGCGCTGGCAGCAGAGGGCCTCGGGACACACGGAGGCTGCCCCCGGAGGCTCTCCTGAACACGGGGTCTTTATATAAAACAAGGTGGGACGTTTTGCTAATAACAGAGTAAGAGACTTAAAAACATACTGGCCATGGTCCTTAGGTTTGGGAACCTAATAGGCCTTCATGAACACTTTGGAAGTCAAATTTGTTCATCTTCTTTTTTCACCCTCCACCAAACTGTCATATCCATGTCTCAAAGTATCATTCCATCCGCCTAGTCCAGTGGTCGGCAAACTGCGGCTCGCGAGCCACATGCGGCTCTTTGGCCCCTTGAGTGTGGCTCTTCCACAAAATACCACGTACAGTGCGATTGAAACTTTGTGGCCCATGCACAGAAGTCGGTTTTTGGCTCTCCAAAGAAATTTCAATCGTTGTACTGTTGATATTTGGCTCTGTTGACTAATGAGTTTACCGACCACTGGCCTAGTCATTCATCCATCCACTGAGTCAATTATCCATCTCTCTTTCCTTTTATTCTCCATTCATTACTCCTTCCATTTCTCCATCTTTCCATCCTTACTTTCATCCTTTTATCTTTTTTATTCTATCATGTCATTCATCCTTCCATTTCTCCCTCCATCTGTTCACATGTCTTCCATCCATCCATCCATCCATCCATCCATCCATCCATCCATCCGCCTACGTGTCCATGCATTCATCAACACTTTCATCCATCTACCCATTCATCCTTCCTTTCCTTCCTCCATCCACTCAGTCGGCCAGTAAACATTCATTAACTGCTGACTTGTACTAGAGATACAGAGTTTTTCCTTTTAAAGGGTTCATAATCTGGTGAGATTTGGACATGTCATAAATACACAGGTTGACACATTATAGGAGCGATGGCAGGTGTCTGTGCCAGGTGCAGTGAGGACACACAGAGTGAGTGTGTTCTGAGTGGGGAGGAGGAACCCTCACAGTGGAGGTGACTGTGGTACCCGATTCCCTCCCTCTTGCCCACCTCCCACGTTTCCTTTTCAGATGGGAGGAGAGCCGGCCCTCTCTGGGCCCGCAGGCCCTGCACCTCAGGCTCGGCCTTGACTCCTATTTCTGAACATTTGCGAAGGGAAATGCCACAGAGGCGCTCCCCTGCAGAGGACGGAGGGAATCGGATCTGAGTCACCTCATGGACAGTTGACGACACCGTTTTCTGGAGAACAGGCACAAATTCCTCAATGGGAGCGAACGCGTTGGGCGCCAGAACCTGGTAAAGGTTCAGCTTCTTGGCTGTGAGGACAAACGATGGCTTGAGGCACCGCGTGAAGACCCAGAGGGCTGGTGCCCTAGTCAGGGCCTTCGCCCTCGGCCACCCTCCTCGGCATTTACCTCTTAGGCCATTGACCTTGAGCCATTCTGCAGAAGTCTTGTCTAAGTTTGGGAACTCAATTGTGAGGGGAGCTTCGTGCTTTGGGGGTTTAGGCAAGAGACCTCTGAATGGCCCTTTGGCAATCTCTGTGGAAATCTAAATTAAAATGAAATATCCTCATCACATAACCACACTCTAGAGCTGCTGAGTATTCAGTCTCCCATCCCCCCAGCTCCCCAAGGGGGGATCTTATTAAAGGCAGTTTGCCTTCCCTCTCACCATCCACACCCCACCCCCTTTCTGGAGATTTCTGGAATTCCAGGGGAAGAGAAAGATGTGCCCCAAAATTCACTTCCTCTTTCGTGTGCTCATCTTCCTGCCGCTTCCCCATCCTTATCCATTAGGGTCCGCACCTTGGCCTCCTGCTGAGTGGCCCCTCGGTGACCCCAGCCCAGGCTCAGGGAACTCAAAAGCCGCTCTGCGCCAGTCACGTGGAGGCTCGGGCCCAGCCCGGCCTCTGCCCACATTGGTAAGCCGAACGGCTGAGGGGCTGAGAGAGGAGCGCACAGCTCCCGGAGAAGTGAAACGGAGAACAGCCCCTCCCCAGCCTGGTGCATCTGAGCACCGTCTTCATGAGTTTTGCTATATCTGAACACCACCGTACTGTTATCTACTCCATTTATTTTTAAATTAAACACATGGCATTAAAGTGTTTTAATATTCAATTTAATTTGCTTTCGGAAACAGACTCCTTTTTTGTACTTAAATAATTTTAGAAAGATCTACTGACGAGCCAGATTTAAATATATAACTTTAAAAATACTAATCTATGTCTCGCCTTACAATCATCCTGTGAACCCCACACAGTACATGCATTTCATTTCGGGAAACTCCTAACAAGGATGTGGCCTCCCAGCAGACCCGGTTCGGTCAGAGCCGTTAGTTAACCTGCTGGCTTCAGTTTGCTCATCTATAAAATGGGTTGATAACATGCCGGCCTAATCTACTGCTGTTGAAAGAGAAAACAAGGCCTCAGAGAACTGAGCCCCCTGCCCCCTTCCCCCGCGCCCTCAGCAGATGAGAGGTGTGGTCATGACACGGATGCCATCGTGGTTCTGTGGAACCGGCAGGAGAGCTGGCCGACATGCAGCCGCCTCCCAGCGCTCTCCGCCCACAGCTCCTCTGCTGTGCCGTCTAAGCAGCACAGAGTGCCCACGGAAAGTTAACTGTCGTGCGCAGGACGCTGGCCCTGGATGAGGCCTGGGGAGGCCATCTTAGACAGCCTACTCTGTGCGGGTGATGTTCATCCCCACACTGGGGGGAGGAGCGGTGGAAGTGCCCAATTTCTCAGTTAGAAGACCCACCAGGACCCTCGGGCACAGTGGAGGCCCCGGGGCCGCCCAGCTCAGAGCGAGAGGCTTTGCCTCTTCTCACTTCCAGGCCGTGGGGGCCGACAGCCCTGCCCTCTGCGGACGGTGAGGAAGGAGAGTGGGGCGAGGCAGGGAGGCTCCCGGGCAGGTCCCAGCCTTTTCCCGCCCACCTACCTCCTCCATCAGGCCGGGCAGCTCCGGGCACCTACCTCCTCCATCAGGCCGGGCAGCTCCGCCCACCTACCTCCTCCATCAGGCCGGGCAGCTCCGCCCACCTACCTCCTCCATCAGGCCGGGCAGCTCCGGGCACCTACCTCCTCCATCAGGCCGGGCAGCTCCGGGCAAGCGGCGCTCTGGCGCAGGGCGCGGACCTGGCCCAGGAGGCTCTGGGCCGTCTGCATTTCTGCCAGCAGCTCCTCGACGTCGGGGCCGGCACAGATCTGGGGGCGTTAGGAGCAGTAAGCCGCCCGCAGCAGCCAAGGCAAACTCTGCAGCAGTCTTGTCTAAGTCTGGGAACTCAAATGTGAGGGGAGCTTCGTGCTTTGGGGGTTTAGGCAAGAGACCTCTGAGTGGCCCTTTGGCAATCCCCGTGGAAATCTAAATTAAAATGAAATATCCTTAAATTAAACCTTAAATTAAAGCAGAGCTCCCAGACCTGCTGCGTCCCACGGCAGCGCTGGCCCGCCGCGATTTCAGACACGTGAAGGGTTGCCTAACCTTAAAAATGTGAAGACACTTTGCACCCTCTATGAGGGCTACGAAAATGAGGATAACTTTACAAGGACTGTAGTCGGTGTTGGCCAGGGTGCTGAGACGCGAAACCCTGGGGCACCGCTGGGGGAACGGGAGCGGTGCGGCCGCTGTGGAAACGGTTTGGCGGCTCCGCACAAAAGCAAACGGGATTCCCCGGGACCCGCGCTGCCCTCTAGGTATAGACCTCAAATCCCGAGAACGGGACGGGACACCCGGACACCAACACTATGGCAGCTCACACTGCCCCCGGAAACCACCCAGATGTCCACCGACTGGAGAGTGTGAGCTATTCTCCCCATGACAAGGAGCGGCGCACTGCACCTGCTACAACATGGGGGAGCCTCGAAGCCGGCCACGAGGGGAAGAGGGCTCCATTTCAGTGAGCTGTCCAGGCTAAGCACGCCCAGAGAGGCCGGCCGCGGAGTGGCTGCCTGGAGCCGCGGGCGGGAAGTGGGGGGCCTGCCTGGAGGTCTGCGCTGCCCTTTGGGGAGATGGGAGCGTTTGGAGCAGGAGGAGGTGGCGCTGCACGCATTGTGACTGTGGAAGTCCACTGTGAGCGGCTGACTTTATGTTATGTGACTCTCACTTCATTATTTTAAATCCTATATAATAAAAGGGTAATATGCAAATAGACCAAATGGCAGAACTGAACAACCAATCAAAGCATAATATGCTAATGAATGCTAAGCCTGCTCAACCGCTCGCTATGATGTGCACTGACCACCAGGGGGTTAGCTTGCTGCTGGGGTCTGGCCGATTGTGACTGAGCACGATGGGCTGAACACGCCCTCCCCCGGTCCCTCCCCAGCCAGATCATGCACTAGTGGGGCCCCTCAGCCTGGCCTGCACCCTCTCACAATCTGGGACCCCTCAGGGGATGTCAGAGAGCAGGCTTCAGCCCGATCCCACAGGCCACTCCCCTTGGGAGGGCGCCAGATGCAGGGCTCTCCCGATCAGGGCTAATTGGGCCCGAACCTGTGGCAGCCACAGTGGGGCCGGGATGAGTGAGAGCGGCAGGTAGGAGCTGCAGGCAGTGTTGGACTGCGGGTTTCGGTCCGATCCCTGCAGGCCACCCAGAGGGACCCCACCCGTGCACGAATTTGTGCACTGGGCCTCTAGTGTAAAAAACAACACACATAAAAACACCCAGATTTCTGGCTCTTCTGGAAAAAGTCAGAGGACTTGGCAGCAGGGGCGGCATTCCTACGGAGCAGGGCCTGGCTGGGCTGCGCTGCAGGCGGCCAGCGTCTCCCACGCCCACGGGCCGGCCGCTCCCTGCTGCCCCCAGAGGCAGCCATCACCCGCCATCATCCTCGCACTGGTGTTTTGCTCATATTACAGAAGACAGTGAAATTCGTGGTCTCCACAGCTCTGACAAGAGTGAGAAACAACAGATATGCCAAGAGGACCACAGGTTTCACAATGACCTCTCTCTAATCAGCCCGTCATGTGTGTACTAGGCCTGGCCAGCCCTGCAGTCTGTGACCCGCACAGAACCTGGGCAGCGAGGGAACAAGAGGGTGCTGCTGAGACTGTCCCTGGTGCCCGCCCCTCGTGCGACCTCTGCCGCTGAGCCCAGCACGGCCCGCGAGAGGCGGCTGCGCACTCTCTCCCGGCTGGAGCGGTTCGCAGGTGCTGTGAGCTGCGCAGAGGGCTGTATTCGCATCTGCCCAATGCATTTACACACTTGCTGGTTGTTGCCTCCATTGTGGACACGGGTAACTGGGGCAAGGACAGGGATGGGAGGCTTGGTACAGAATTGACTGCACATTCAGCAATGGCTGCTGCGGTCCCTGCAGGAGCGGAGGGGGCGGGGAGGGGGCCGGGGGGGGGGGGGGGGGGGGAAGGGCCTGTCTAGGAGAGAACTGGGGCCATGGATGCAGATTCAGAGCTTTGCTGGGGCCCCAGGGTGGCAACTGGTCAGACTCAGGACTCTACCCACCAGGCCTCACGGTGTGCAATGAGCTCTTCCTACACATTCATCTGAACCTGATCACACCTGGGGAAGCCCTCGGGGGTGGGAGGGGGGCGAGCACACAGCCTGGTCTGCCTGCGCCCAGGGCCCGGGCACCAAGGCAGCGGCCGGGCGAGAGCAGCGGGCACGGCTCACCTCCGACTCTGGGCTGTAGCAGTGGTAGTGGCCCCCAACAGCTTCCGCGAGGTTCTTCAGGACAGCCTGCGGGACCGCCGTCACCCTCCAGGCACCGCCAATGCTCCAACAGCTTTCTCCTGCCCAGCCCCCCCCCCCACCCGCCTCCAGCATCTCCCCCTGCCCCAGGTGACCGTGTGCCGGCCCACAGCTCGGAGCCTGTCCACGCAGGTCTCACAGGCTGCCCCTCACAGGGCCTCCCAAGGGGAACCGGGGAAGCCGCGGGCACTCACGGGGGGCACCCGGTCCTCGCACTGGTAGGTGACAAGGTGGGTGTGGAGGCCCCTGCCCAGGGTGGCCTGTTGGATGTAGTCAGACAGGATTTCAGGAGGCTGATCTGGGCTGGGGCAGACAGAGGAAGATAGGGGGGCACCCCGGCATGAGGACATTCCAGAGCAAAATGGTAACTTCCAGGGCACACTGCAGGGGCCAGCCCCCACCTGTGTCCCAGGTCACCCGTGTGGGGAGCGGGCGGAGCACAGCACGGGCCTGGCCGCCCTGGCGGCCCCGTGAGGGCGCTTCCGTCAGGCCTGTGTCAGGAGGTATGCTTGATGCGCTTTCTCCTAACCACGGTTTGGCTCTCCGGCCCCTCCCTGTAGTCTGTTACCCATTTAGGAAAGGGGACCTACCAGCTTCCCAGGATGGTCACCAGAGAATCCAGCCCCTTTAGAGCGAAGGTTTTTCTCAGGGCTTGCAGCAGATTGCTGCCTCCTTCCGGCTGCGGCGTCCTTACCCAGAGTTTGAGCTCCTGGAGGCTGAGGAGACAGTGACAGACAGCAGCAGCCGGATCACAGCACTCCGCTAGGACAAACGCCAGCTCATTCGAGCCTGAGGATAGCTCTCTGCGTGAATGCCTTTATTCCCATTTTATAGATGAGGAGACTGAGGCTCAGAGTTAGCATATCTGATACTAAGCAACTGGCAACACAGAATTCAAACCAGGTTCGACTCTAGGACCAGCACTTAGTGACTCTGTTGTCAGAGGTCTGGCGAAGACCCTTCTCTCCCCAAACTCTTCTCTCCGAAGCGTGGCGGGAACCCCCTTACACTCAGAGGCCTCTGGGGGGGGGGGGGGGGGGGGCAGGGCGCAGCTGTGAGGCCACCTCCCGGGGACTGGGCACACACTGGTCACGGGAAATGGCAGCACGGTGCTTTCTTGGTTAAATACCTCACATGGTGCTAGTGAGGGAGTTCTGCCCTTTCCATTTCTTTTTAGTCTGATTTTTAAAAAACAAAATCTCAGCTTGTTGCTAGAAACCTGTCTTTTGTTATTGTAACTATTGACTCTCCCTTTTTTGTTGTTGTTAATCCTTCCTCATCTGAGGATATTTTTCCATTGACTTTTAGAGAGAGTGGAAGGGAGGAAGGGAGGAAGGGAGAGAGAGCGCAATTGAGATTGAGCCGGGGATCAAGCCTGCAACCAAGGTACATACCCTTGACCGAATCGAACCCGAGACCCTTCAGTCCTCGGGCCGGCACTCTATCCACTGAGCCAAACCAGGTAGAGTGCGTGTCTTTTTTAAACAGAGAACAGATCCAGGCCTAGCACCCCCTGGTCAATGGGTATCCAGCTGGAACGAACATCACCATTTTCTTTGCGTTCCTTAGGTTATGTTTTGGCTGCTTTCTGGCTGTGGCCAGGACTCCGGCCTTCTCAGCTATGGTGCTGATGGGGAGCTCCTTCCACAGTGAAAGGGGGTGATATGGGAAGATGATACAGAGCCAGGGGGTGCAGACTGAATGATAGAACACGTGGCAGAGACGTGATGGACATCACGCAAGTCCAGGCGGGACTGAAGGTGAGGAACTGCGGGCGGCCGGCCGCCAGTTCACGTCCAGTTTGCACGGGGAGACAGGGGCTAACAAGGCGGGCACCACAGCAACACACTCTCCCCGCTGAGCACCTGCCACGTGCCAGGTACCTGTTTTCCATTTCATCCTCACAACTCAGAGAGGGCAGGTGCCCTCAGCCTCGTTCTGCTCATGGGAGGGGTGAAGGACTGGCCAAGCTCACCCACAACTGTCAGAGCCGGGGTCAGAGCCAGCCCTGCTGGGGTTGAGCACTTCCCTGCTCGGAGGGGCCTCTTCCCAGCCAGTGCCGGCAAGGAGCCCACCATCCCAGGAGCCCACGCACGCAGATTTTCCTGGACTCTGCGCTGCTGCTCTGGGCATGTTCCCTAACCGGAGTCACGGGTTCCTCCTCTGCAAAATGGGGATTGGCCACAAATCTATACTAATAAAAACCTGGGTGGTCCGTGCACCCTCACGTGCGACGTCGTTACAAGATGGCCACCACAAAGATGGCTGCCACAAGATGGCCACGCGCACAGCGGAGGCGGGGCCCGGTGGCCACTCCACGTGGTGAGGCCTGGGGATTCCGTGGCTCTGCTCGGTGCAGAGGAGGCTGGTCCCAGTGGAGGAGGTGGGTTGTAGCGGGGAGGACAGTTGTGGGTGATCAGGCCAGCAGGGGAGGGCAGTTGGGATTGATCAGGCCAGCAGGGGAGGGCATTTGTGGGTGATCAGGTCAGCAGGGGGGTAGTTAGGCATTAATCAGGCCAGCAGGGGAGCCATTAGGGGGCGATCAGGATGGCAGGCAGAAGTGGTTAGGGGCAATCAGGCAGGCAGGCAAGTGAATGGTTAGGAGCTAGCGGTCCCGGATTGCAAGAGGGATGTCTGATTGCTGGCTTAGGCCCGATCCCTGATCTGGGATTGGGCCTAAACCGGCAGTTGGACATCCCCTGAGGGGTCCCATATTGGAGAGGGTGCAGGCCAGGCTGAGGGACACCCGCCCCCCCCGTGCACGAATTTCATTAAATAAGACAGTATTAAATAAGACAGTGCATAAAAGTGCCTATCACATGGCAGGGATCAAAGATCTTTCCTTCATGGAAAAGACATTTTTACTTAGTGGTATAAGTAGAAACTCTTACCTACCTCCCCTCTCACTGCTTCCCCAAACGAGGAACTGCCAAATAAAGGGCTAGTTAAGCTGTAGCGTATCTATGCAGTGGGATACTGTATGGCTATTAAAAAGAACAGGGGCCCTGAGGGGTGGCGCGGTTGGTTGGAGCACTGTCCCATGCACCAGGAGGTTGTGGGTTCCATTCCTGTCAGGCACATGCCTCAGTGGCAGGTTCCAGCTCGGGTGGGTCACATTCCGGAGGCTACCAATCCATGCTTCTCCCTCCCTCTCTCTAAGTAATAACAAAACTGTCCCCTCGTTTGCTGGATAGAAATGGTGCCTCGGGGTCGTCTTGTCATCTCATTCGGTGGGCTGCTTGTGAGGGTGACCCTCTCCCAAAGTGACTGGCTCCTGGAGTTTCTGCTTTTGTGAACTGTCTCTTTGTATTTACTATCTGATGGGGTCTTGGGTTTGCACTGGAATCACGCACTAAGGACACTAACACTCGGGAGGAGAGTGACCAATTAACATCCTGGCCAGGTAGCCACTCACCTGGAGGCGCTGACGTCCACGGGGTCTGGCCAGAGGGCGCAGGTGGTGGTGCCGAAGGTCAGGACGAACAGCTTCTCCTTGTGGCTCAGCTGCTCATCAATGAGGCTCTGGTGGACAGAAGCGTCAGAGGGAGTCAGCTACTCGGGAAGGAGGGAGCCAGGCACCTGGGTAAGCCGGACTGAGTAGGACCGGCATTTTCACAGTCACCCCAGGGATCCCGCCTACTTGACTAGGCAGGAGAGACAGTTTTAGGGCCACTCTGGGGATCACTGGTACCCACCAGATTGACTGGGGAGGGAAGGGGAGGAGGGTCATTTCACCGAGCACATGCGCAGTAGGAGCCAAAATGGGGACTGTAAAAGGGAAAGTTGGGGGAAAGAATTGGAGAAGGCACCAACCCCGGAAAATCCAGGAAGGAGGGTGGATAGGGAGAGGTACCAGCACTGAGCCCAGAAGACCCAGGGAGGGGGGTGGGTGGTTTGGATGAAACCTTGCTCCTTCCCCACCCCAAGGAAACGGGGGAAGCCCCACCCAGAGCCCACCTGAATCTCCTTTCAAGAGGACCATGGACAGGGCAGAAATAGGGTGCTGGGGACCAGCTAGAACTGTGAGAAATATTAACCCTGCTCTGGTAACCGTGATGGTTTTGTTCTGGTTAAGGAAGGCACATTCTAACCTGGCTGGCAGTTCCACACTGGGGATGGGGGCTCACCTGGAGATGCAGCCCACCCTCCCCATTAGGAGCTGCCGATTACATGGGAAGATTAACCACTTTGTTGCAAACACCAGAATCGCCAGCCCTTTGAAGCCCCCAGCCCTCTGCCTACCTGTAAACTGCCCGTGGGGCACACCTGTTTCCTACTCCCCATGTCCTCTCTGTCCTTCTACCCCATATAAGCAGCTGGCTTATGGGGGGGAGGGGAGGGGCAGAGCAGAGGTTTGTGGGTGACCTGCTGCCCTCCCACGCTGCCGGCAGGACTGGAATAAACGCTCATATGACTTAACCCTGTCCCTGCTGAATTGGCTCAAGTAGTGGCAGGCAGCCCGGACCCACTGATTGTCCGTTACATTACCACTAACCCTATCTTCCCGCCCCTGCGTCCCTGGAATGCCTTCCCTGTGACTGTGCAAGAGCCTCATTTCCACAGCAACATCCTCACAGCCGCCACCTGCAGACTGCCCTCCTCCAGAGCAGCGCCTCGGGCTGCTGCCGCCTGGTCAGCAGTGTGGGTGGCTGTGTGGGTCTGGGCTACTGATCTCAGTGTGTGCTGTGGTTGAACCCTTCACTGTGGCCCCGAGAGGGGGAAAGGGAAGTGGGGGCAGTCATTTCTCTCCAAGCATGTGAGTCGGGGATGGAGCAACAGGCACAAAGCCAGCCTGTTTGGTCGATGTTCTTAAGCTGTAGTTGGTGAACATCCAAGAGTAAGGTATCTCCTTCTTCCCCAGCTGGAAATTTCACCCGCACGCCACCAGCACAAGCCTGTGTCGGCTACTATTAGACCCGATCTTTGGAAACAGCCCTGAGGACTCCTGAAGGCGAGCCTGCAGCTTCCCTTCCCAGTCACCTACGGAGACCAGGGCCCAGGCCCAGGTTGGACTCCATAACAAAGTCTCTGAGCTGGCTATTGCTGCTAAGGTCCCCACAGAAAACAGCTCCTCTCCCCCCACATGTTACTTACAGAGACCTCAGAGGTCTTTTCTTACTATATATATTTCAGAGAGGAAGTCTTTTCTGTGCCATATTTATACCAAGCATAGCTGGAATGAAGTGCTGTCTTCCTCTGGCAGCCCTGCGAGGGGCCACTGTTGTGCCTCCCATTTTACAGATGGGAAAACCAAGGCACAGGCGGTTAGATAATGCAGTCACAGAGCCCAGGAGCGACAGGGGCGGCTGAGGTCTGACTCCAGCCATCCAGAGCTCTCGGCTTCTCCGCTGGGGCATGCCGGAGAGGGCAGGGCAGCTGGGCCTGTGCTGGGCTGGCTTCCCAGGGAACAGGTGGGGGAGAGAGGGGGCCGGGAGGGAGTCGGAGACCAAGCCCAGTTCGCAGGGATGCTCTGTGCTAAGGTGGCGGGGTGGGGGGGGGGGGGGGCTGCTGTCAGACGCGCCCTTCACCGGCTGCGGACAGAGCGGGACGCACAGGAGCGGGGCCTCCGCCCGGACTCACCGCGAGGTCGCGCAGGAACTCTTCTCTCCGAGGGCCCCCGCCCAGGGCGGCCGCGTCCACGAGGAGCCCCACGCCGGCCCCGGGGAGGAGGCCAAACGCCTGAGCCAGAGAGGGCGCCGGTGAGCGGGCTCCGCAGCGAGGCCGGCCACCCTCCCGCCTCGGCGAGCAGCAGCGCGGGGGCGGCCTTCCCTGAGCGCCCGCTCCTGCTGCGGGGCGCGGGGTGCAGGGTGCGGGGTGCGGGGTGCGGGGTGCGGGGCTGTGGGGTGCGGGGTGCGGGGTGCGGGGCTGTGGGGTGCGGGGCCGCGGGGTGCGGGGCCGCGGGGTGCGGGGTGCGGGGCCGCGGGGTGCGGGGTGCGGGGCCGCGGGGTGCGGGGTGCGGGGTGCGGGGTGCGGGGCGCGGGGCAGCTCCCTCCAGGGCCCTCTGGCCTCCCCGGGCCAAGACACCCGCCAAAGAGGCTTCCGAGAAACCCTCCGTGGGACTTGCCCCCGCCGCCCCCCCACCTGCCGCCCCAGGCCCGCCCTCCCGCTCCGCCACAGCCCCGGGTCAGCCCGGACGCCGCCCTGGCTCCCCTCCTCCGCTGGCTCTCTGCCGGGGGCCGGGCGCCCCTGTTCGGAGGGCCGGCCCGGGCACTGGGACTCAGCCGCTTCCTCCGGAGGCCGGGCTCAGGCCCCAACGGGAGACCCTCCGCCGGGAGACGGCGCTCAGCCCGGAGGCGGGGGCGGGGGGGGGGGGGGGGGGCGGCCTCCCGCAGTCCCCCTGTCACCCCCGCTTCCCTCAGCCCCCCTGTCACCCCGCCCCCTTTTGGTCGATGTTCTTAAGCTGTAGTTGGTGAACATTCCAAGAGAAGTGTACCATCTGCCTCTCTCAGTGCATGAGGTTTGGGGGTTACCCCTCTCCCCAGCTCCCCGTCCCCTGGTTTTCCCCAGGAATGAGCACCAGCTCCAGGCCTAGCCAGCTGGGGTGTCTCAGCCCTGGGAGGGCAGGAGGGTGGGCTGGAGGGCAGGGGAGGCCTGCGGGCTCGTCACCAGCAGGTGGGCGTCTCCCCAAACCTGGGGACAGCCTCCTGAGAATAAAGCACCGAGGAGGGCAGAACCGGGGCAGAACCGGGGCGAGGGCGGCGTGCTTGCGGCCTGGACACCGCTGGGTGGAGGGCGGGCGTTTCTGCTGTCGCTGAAGACGGTTCGGGCCGGAAGCCTATGGGGGCACTGGGCAGGGCTCTAACCGACGGGGAATGGGTGCGAGGGGCAACGCTGAGCCCCACCTGTTACCTTTCTGCTGCTTTCCGAGAGCCACTGAATTCTCTGTCGATAGAGTCCGATCATCCTGTCAAAGCACCGGAAAGAGCCGTCGCCCGAGGTCAGGGTCAGCGAGCCACACCACCTCCACGGAGAGTGGGCGGTGGCTTCGTCCTGTGTCTCGGGTGGGGACTGCGAGGCCCGGTGCAGCGGGACAGTGAGGCGTTCCCTCGCTGCCCCGCTCCTCACACCCGGCCTCTCAGGGGGACTCTCCTCCGGGTACGGAGGGGCACTTCGCCCCAAACACGCAGGTCACCCTCATTAGAGGCTCAGTGGGGGGATGTGGGGGCCTAGAGCAGGGCCTGGAAGGCTTTGGGTGTGAGACCCTGGGGCCGCAGGTGGGGTGTGGTTTTACATGGGGCCAAGGTGGGGAGCTCTCAGCAACCCCGCCCACGTCTTCCATCCGAGCGGCCTGGCAGCATCATCTCCAACGTGCAGATGGTACCGGGACTCCATTCAAGTCCATTTCCCAAACGTCAACTCGGAAAATGAAAGCCAATCCCTTGAAATTTCCCAGTGACCAACGGACTGAACAGACTGGAACACTGCTTCAAATGCTCGGTTTACAATGAAAACCAACCAACCAAAATGTTCTTTAAAACCTGTTTAAACCCTCCAACTCCATAACAATTGCTACGGAAGTTATAGTCCAAATGTTTTGATAAACTTGACAAATTGGTCATTTAGCCGCTGACGTTTAGTTAACTTAAGAGTAACACGCTATTTTAAGCTGTGGGACTGATTAAATAATGCGTGCAGCCCTGGGAGAATCCCCGGCCCATGAGTGAATGTGAGCAACTGGTGATTATCCTCGCTTTGCAGGAAACCTCAGGACAACAGGAACCCGGCGCCGCGCCCGGATGGAGGGGGCCTGCCACTGCGACATCACAAAGTCTGGACCCCGCCCTGGGTCACTGAGGGTCCCTCCGAGCCCTGACACAGCAGAGGACGCGGGGTGTGTGTCTCTCCAAGGGGAGCATCAACCTTAGAGGCTGAGGAAACGGAGACGGGGCCGACCTCTCTATTTGGAAAACCGGAACTGGAGCGAGCCGCGGGAGGAGACCTGCCCGAGTCCCACAGAGACTGCCGTTTGGCAGATGGGGGGGGGGAGGGGGCGCGCACGGGACACACACTCACTCAGAGAGCTTCGCCTCCAGCCGGCGGGCGGCCTGGGCGGAGAAGTGCACGTCCACGGCGCTGCTGCCCTCCTCCCTGCAGAGCAAAGCCTGGTGAAGGGCGCCTGGGGCCGGGCCAGCTGTCACTGGGTGCAGGCGGGGGCGGCGACTTACAGCACAGGTGTGCCCTGGCTGACCAGGTCGGCCACGGTGAGCTTCTCAAACTCTAAACTGTGAGCCGAAAGCCAAGCTCGCGAGTCATCCTCCGCTGAAGGCTGGGCCTCGGCTCCCCGCAGCCTCTGTGAGAGGGAAGCCAGAGTCAAACAATGAAGCCGCGGAAGAGGGCCAGGCTGCGGTGCGGTCCGGTCCTCCACACAGACGCCCGAGGCGGCCGTCTGACAGGTCCTGCGGAGAGCAGTCTGCGGGGCTCGCCTGCTGAGGGACGCGGGGCCAGCGCCCGGCAGCACCCGCTCCCCTCCTTCTCCTCGCCCCTCATTGTGGCTGGACCCTGAGGGGCCACTCTCACCACGGCCTGCCTTGGGGGCCAAGTGTGACACCCCAGCCAGACCCCAGGTGACCACAGAACTATGGCCCATGACCTCTGAGCAGCTGGCCCGGAACGCCTGGGCTTGGTCAATGGCGCCAGCATTCCCACCTTTTGTCCCGTTTCCAGCTCAGGACCAACAAGAGAAAGTCACACAGGCTCGCCAAGCAAGCACACGGTGCCTGCACCCCTGCCCGCGGCTCCCTTCGGGCGACAGCTTTAGGGGAAGAACCTTCTAGCCGACACAGGAGTCCGCCCGAGAAGGGCCACCCACCTCACATTACCTAGTGACGCCTGTGACCTTCCAGGTGCGAAGCTCCCATGGGGCGGCGGGCCTTGGTGGTGGAGCTGAGTCCTTCACGGTGAGAGTCAGCTCTGGGGATGCTTCTGGGCGCAGCGGCGGGCGAGCTGCCCCAGCTGAGCCGCCCTGACCGTCCCCCTTCGGGAGGCTGCATTCCTTTCCCTCCCAGGGGTGCTGTGCGCCCACTGTGAACCAGGCACCATTCCTGGTGCTCGAGCTACAAGGAACAAGGTGCTACAACAAGATGGAGCCCTGGCCGGTGTGGCTCCGTGGTAGAGCTTCGGCCTGTGGGTCCTGAGTTCGACTCTGGTCAAGGGCATGTACCTTGGTTGCAGGCTCCTCCCCACCTGGGCCCTGGTCAGGGGCACATGCAGGAGGCAACCAATCGATGTGTTTCTCTCACATTGATATTTCTCTGTCTTTCCCTCTCCCTTCTACTCTCTAAAAATCAATGAAAAAATATCCTTGAGTGAGGAGTTTAAAAAATAAATAAATAAAATAAAACCAGATGGAAATGTCCTCGCCTTCTAGTAGCTTACATTCTAGTGTGTGTGGATGGACAGTAAGGATGAACAAAGTCAGTGAACATAATTTCAGAAAGCAGAGGGAGAAACCAAGATGGCAGCATAGGTAAACACCTAAACTGCTGCCTCGCACAACAATTTCAAAACTACAACTAAAAGACAGAACGGACATCATCCAGAACCACAGGAAGGCTGGCTGAATGGAAATTCTACAACTAGAAGGAAAGAGGAAAGCACACAGAGATTCAGAGGAGCTGCAAAGGGCTGAGGTATGGAGATGCGCGCACGTATGCGCAGAGAGGACGGGCGTCTGAGTGCCTGGCTGGCTATCCCAAGCGGGAGGGAGATAGAAGCTCCCGGCTGCATTGAACCCCAGTTCCGGGCGAGACCCTGGGGACCCAGACTCATACGGGGGGAATCTGGACTGTCAGGAAAAGAGAAAAGCACACGGAGACTCAGGGGAGCTGTGAAAGGCAGAGGTCCGGAGGCGTGCACGCGAGCGCAAGAGGAGAGGACTGACTGCTGAGTGCACCGCTGGCTTTCTCAAGCGGGAAGGAGACAAAAGCTCCTGACTGCGCTGAACTCCAGTTCCGGGCGAGAATCTGGGAACCCAGACCCATTTGGGGAGAAACTGGGCTGTCTGGCAGTGGGCAAAACTCGAGGACGGCTTCTTCTCAGAGGTGCTTGCAGTGATTACCGAGGGACACTGAGACCCAGGGGCCTCATAGGGCAGGGCTGACGGGAAGCCAAGGCTATCTGCTCAGCCCTGAGACTCTGCCCCATCCAAGATGAGCACAGAGGCTTTTGCAATTTTGCAAGTCTGGTCCTATACGGCTGTCTCCAGCACAGAAGTTCTCCCGGCATACACACAGCTGATCCTCACAGCCAATTGGCCTGGAGGTCAATTCCTCCCAGTGATACCAACAACAATCAAGACTTAACTACAGCCCTAACCGGTTTGGCTCAGTGGATAGAGCGTTGGCCTGCGGACTGAAAGGACCCAGGTTCGATTCCAGTCAAGGGCATGTACCTTGGTTGCGGGCACATCCCCCGTAGGAGGTGTGCAGGAGGCAGCTGATGGCTGTTTCTCTCTCATCGATGTTTCCAACTCTCTATCCTTCTCTCTTCCTCTCTGCAAAAAAATCAATAAAATATATTAAAAAAAAAAAAAAAGACTTAACTACAACAAGACTGTGCACACAGTCCACAAAGGGGTGCACCAAGAGTGTCCACCTCAGGTAACTGGGGAGGCTGAGCCACTGGGCCCTATAGGACACCTAGCACACAAAGCTACCCTATCAACTCAGGGAAGCAGCGAAAATGCGGAGACAAAGAAACAGATCACAAATGAAAGAATTGGACGAAAACAAATATAGAGTTCAAAATGACAATTATAAGGTTTTTCAAGAATTTCCTAGAAAAGGCCGATAAACTTAGTGAGACCCTCGAGGATATGAAAAAGGACCAACTAGAAATTAAACATACACTGACTGAAATAAAAAATATTATACAGAGACCTAACAGCAGACTAGAGGACCGCAAGAATCAAGTCAAAGATTTGAAATACAAAGAAGCAAAACACACTCAACTGGAAAAGCAAAAAGAAAAAAGAATCCAAAAATTTGAAGATAGTGTAAGGAGCCTCTGGGACAACTTCAAGTGTACCAACATCAGAATTATGGGGGTGCCAGAAGAAGAGAGAGAGAGCAAGATACTAAAAACCTATTTGAAGAAATAATGACAGAAAACTTCCCCCACCTGGTGAAAGAAATAGACTTACAAGTCCAGGAAGCACACAGAACCTCAAACAAAAAAAATCCAAAGAGGACCACACCAAGACACATCATAATTAAAATGCCAAGGGCAAAAGACAAAGAGAGAATCTTAAAAGCAGCAAGAGAAAAACAGTTAATTACCTATAAGGGAGCACCCATATGATTGTCAGCTGATTTCTCAACAGAAACTATGCAGGCCAGAAGGAAGTGGCAAGAAATATTCCAAGTGATGAATAGCAAGAACCTACAACCAAGATTACTCTACTCAGCAAAGCTATCATTCAGACTTGAAGGGCAGATAAAGAGCTTCACAGATAAGAAAAAGCTAAAGGAGTTCATGAACACCAAACCAGTATTATATGGAATGCTGAAAGGTATTCTTTAAGAAGAGGAAGAAGAAGAAAAAGGTAAAGATAAAAATTATGAATAACAAATACATATCTATCAACAAGTGAATCTAAAAATCAAGTGAATAAAAAATCTGATGAACAGAATAAACTGGTGAATATAATAGAATCAGGGGCATAGAAAGGGAGTGGAATGACAATTCTCAGGGGGAAAGGGGTGTGTGCGGGGGTGCGGGAAGAGACTGGATAAAAATCGTACACCTATGGATGAGGATAATGCGGGGGAGGTAAGGGCAGAGGGTGGGGTGGGAACTGGGTGGAGGGGAGCTATGGGGGGAAAAAAGAGGAACAATTGTAATAATCTGAACAATAAAGATTTATTGAATTAAATAAAAAAGAATACGGAGCAGGGAAATGTAAGAGAAAAGGGCTAGGGTGGAGATGGGGGGTCACTTTAGCCTCTGGGCCAGGATTTGAAGTTAAGATGAGCCAGCCCTATGCATAGCTTGGAGCACACGTTCTCTTCAGAGGCATGAGGGCGAGAGGTCAGAGGGTCTGAAGAACAGAAAGATGCTCACTGTGGTTGGAGTGGAATACGTACAGGGCAGCATGACGAGAAGAGGCTGGGAAGGTGTGCCAAGCCTGTGCCAGGCAGGGAAGAGCTTCCAGCACAATCACTGCTGTCCATGTGATAGATTGACCTTAAATGTTGCCAGAGTTGCTGCAACTCACTTAGGGTACAGAATGGCATCATTTGCTAATTTCCTTTTGAAACAGAGAGAAAGCAGGCCTCAGGCACAAAACTTAAGACACAATACTCTCTTCCACGGTAAGGGAAACCGCCCTAGCAGCTGATGACTGCAGAATGGGCCTGAGCACCATTTAACCCACTGGCACCCCAGCCTAGACTCAAAGATGACTTCACCTGCTCCTGGGCACCTGCTTGAACCCTAAGTGGGTTCCGCCTTGGCTTGAATACACAGGGCTCTCATGGCAGCAGCGAGTGGTGGCCAGGGTGGAGGTGACATGCTATGGCTGACTAAGCTGCCCTGCAGAGGACAGAGGGCACGGGAAGAGGAAGAGAGTGGAGGGAGAGTGGCTGTTTGATGTTTCAATTCCACTTGCTTATGACTCAAAGGAAGTTCTGATCTAAGAGGGAAGCTGTTTACATTGTAGGAGCTGCGATGGATGCTGTCATTGGTAAGCAGTAGCTCAGCTGATGGCGGGCACTGCTGGGCCTATGGGTAAGAACGTGGGGAAGCAGCTACAGCTAGAGGACATTTATCCTTCAAATACCAGACTTCGTGAGGACGCACCTAGAGTGTTCGGCCTGGACAAGAGGATGCTTTGCTCATTACATAGCCCTCCAAAGACCTTGGGCATTAGCTACTGCCATGGTAAGATGACTCTTTACCAGAAGGGGTAAAACCATGCAGCAGCCCCAAGAAGGAGATGAGCTTGCCCACCAGCACAGTGCCATCACTCCCCAGTAACATGTTCTAACCACAGGAAACTTTCTCTTTGCCCTGGCGGCAGGACATCAGCTCTTCTGAGAATCCACTCATCAGCTCGGAGGGTGCACCCCCATTGAATTTGGACTTTTATTTCCCTCACATTCCTCTTGCCTGAAACAATTGTAACTTCATTCAAAGTATGTTATTTCTTTACTAGAGGCCCAATGCACAAAATTCATGCAAGAGTAGGCCTTCCTTCCCCCAGCTTCCCTCTAGCACCCGGAACCCAGGCTTCCCTCTGGCCACCAGTAGGCACCTGGGACCCGGGCTTCCCTCACAGCCCCGGCTTCATCCAGAAGGACATCTGGTCTAATTAGCATATTACATTTTTATTATTATAGATTGGTTTATTAAGAGACTAGAGGCTTGCACCCTCTTGCAATCCGGGACCTCTCAGGGGATGTTGGACTGCCTGTTTCAGCCCAATTCCCACAGGCCAGGCCAAGGGACCCCCACCAGTGCACAAATCCATGCACCAGGCCTCTAGTATGCATATAAGATCTTTGGTTAATCTCTTCCCATCCTCCCTCTTCCCCTTTCCCTCTGAGATTCATTAGTCTGTTCCATGTTTCCATGCCTGAGCGTTGAGCGTCTTCCCCTCAGTGGTCAGTGCATGTCATAGCTACTGGTTAAACGGTCAAACAGTTGCTTAGGCTTTTATATATATAGATATTACCTGTTGCTATTGGCTTGTGGAACTGTTATAACTCCCTCAGTGAACCTGTGTTAAACGCATTACTGGCAAATACAACCTGTTTCTTAGCGTCAATTTGCTGCTCAAACAATGGGCTCTCCACTTTCAGCTTTGCGGTGCTGAGCAAGTCTCTCTCTGCACCATTAAAATGAGCAGGGTGAGGCTACCGTACAGAGCACGTGCTTACGCAAACATCGTTCTCAGTGACAGCAGAAAGTAACCATAAAAGGAAGACAATTCCTCTCTAATAAAATGGTAATATGCAAATTAACCATCACTCCGCTACATAAGCCACACCCACCAGCCAAGCCATGCCCACCAGCCAATCAGGGTGAGTATGCAAATTAACCCCATCCAAGATGGCTACAGCCACAGAGAGCAAGGTTTCCCAGGTAACAGAGCAAGCCAAGCTTTCCATAGCCGTTGCAGGCCTAAGCCTCCACTCAAGCTACAAAGTTTCAATTATAGAAGGTAAACAAACTCAAACAAATGGCGGCAGAATGGAGCTTGAGAGAGCAGGCCAGGGTTGCCGCCAGCAACAGGGGAAGCAAAGCTTTCCGCACACCCTGGCCGGGCTCACCCGCTTAAGGCAACAAAGTTTCAATTGTAGAAGGTGAATTAACTGCCACAGAAATGGCTGCCGCCCTGGAGGGAGCAGCAGGCTTGGCTCCGCTCCAGGCTAAAAAGTTTCAATTGTAGAAGGAAAATAAATTCCAGATACCAGGGCCTCCGCTTGGGTTGCCACGGGGCGTGGCCGGCCTGCAAACCACCACAGGCCTCTCGCTCAGGCCGCCCCATGCCCCAAGGGAACCCCCCCTGATCCGGGACACCCTTCAGTGCAAACCAGCTGGCCCCCACCCCTGTACCAGGCCTCTATCCTATCTAATAAAAGAGTAATATGCAGATTGATCATCACTGCAACACACAATATGGCTGCCCCCATGTGGTCAAAGATCCTGCCCCCATGTGGACACAAGATGGCCACTACAAGATGGCCAGCAGGAGAGGGCAGTTGGGAGGTACCCAGCCTGCAAGGGAGGGCAGTTGAGAGGGACCAGGCCTGCAAGGGAGGGCAGTTGGAGGTGATCAACCCTGCAGGAGAGGGCAGTTAGGGGTGACCAGGCTGGCAGAGGAGGGAAGTTGGGGGCAAACAGGCTGGCAAGGGAGCAGTTAAGCATCAACCAGGCTGGCAGCGGAGTGGTTAGGGGGTGATCAGGCTGGCAGGCAGAAGCGGTTAGGGGCAATCAGGAAGGCAGGCAGGCAAGCAGTTGGGAGCCAGCAGTCCTGGATTGTGAGAGGGATGTCCTCCAGGAGTCCCAGATTGGAGAGGTTACAGGCTGAGCTGAGGGACAACCCCCCACCGTGCACAAATTTCGTGCACCGGGCTTCTAGTGACAGTATAATGCTATTACACGTTCCAGCAAGATAGTATTGTGTCTTAAGTTTTGTGCCTGAGGCCTGCTTTCTCTCTGTTTCAAAAGGAAATTAGCAAATGTTAAAGAAGTGTGAAAAGTGCTGGTAATTAAAGTAAACACTTAAATAGCACTTATTATGTGTCAAACACTTTCTAAGCAGGGATTCAAATGGAATAGAATAGCTCAAGTCATGATGTAACCATAATTCATTGTCTTTAAACTAGCACCAAACTGTGACTACCTCATTAAGACTTGAGAGAGGGGGGACTGAAAGGATAACTTTCTCATTATGTGACTTTATGCTAATTAATGTCCTGCCCTTGAACAACACCGCCGAAAACCATCCTCCTTTCCCACTTAGGAAAGCATTGCCACTCCTCATCTGAACACTAGATGGCGCCCTTCTCCTCTTTCAGGACTCATCCATCTCTGGCCTAGGACACTGAGCATAGCAGAAGCAATTCCCCTTCCATTTTACTTGCATTTGAAATGATCCATCATGTTTTGGACACTGATTTTCTATTATTAATACTTGAAGGTTAAATTAAAAATGGTGGCAGAGTAAGTGAAAGCTACACTGACACTCTTCCAGGACCAAACTGGAAATTCAACTAAAACAGAAAAAAAGAACCTTGAAAAATCAACTGAAGGCTGACTGGAGAGAACCCTGATAACCAAGGACTGAAAGTGGAGAATGCATAGTCTGGTAGGAAGTGCGGAGACGTGGAAGGGGTGGCTGGGTTCCCACAGACAGCAGCTGAAGGTCTGGAGGGATATTTTAGCTGTGGGGGGTACCCACTGAGAACTTTGGGGTCTAAACCGCAATCTGGGCCCCCACCCCAGAGCACCAGAACTGAGAAAGGTACCCACAGAACATATGGCTGAAAGAAGCAGCAGGCTTGCTGTGTGTCAGCCAGAGATGGCTGGAAATGCAGACACATTCTTAAAGGGCCAATGCACAAAATTTCGTGTGCAGCCACTCACCTTGGGGTCTGGAAGAGGGAGGGTAGAGGGGGCTGGAACTGTATGAGGAGAGAACAGGGCTGGGGGCTCAGGGGTTGGAGCTTGGAGGGTAGCCATCACAGTTTTGTGTGCTGAGTCATTCCCTCATGCTGCAGAGATTATTTTTCTCTGCAGACCTTAGCTACCCAGGCAGTTTATGCCTGGGGGAAGGCAGTTGCCCCACCCTGTTAGAAGACCTCTTGTCCCACCCTGTAGTCGATAGCCTGAAGAAGTGGATCTCTGGGGGCTTTGAGTCTTTGTCTGATCCCCTTCTGGGCCTGGGGCTGGCAAAGCAGACCCTGATGCACATCTTGGTCCTTTCCAAAGGCACCCAGTCCAAACAAAGGAGTCACAAGTTGAGGATCGCTAAAAGCTCCAAACAGGGTTCTAAGGGCTAGTCACAAAGAGCATCTGACATTGTCCTACACTACAGATTGGGAGTTGTAGCAGATCCACCTAATACACAGATACAAACACAAATAGGCAGCCAAAACAGGGAGATTAAAAAAAATGAGCCCCAAATGAAATAACAAAGAATTCTCCAAAAGGAGAGCTAAACAAAATGGAGATAAGAAATTTATCATACATAGAGTTCAGAATAATGAGGGCAAAGATGCTTAACAGAATGAGAAAAAATACAGTAACTATGAAAAAAGAACAGTTGAAAATAAAGAATGACATAGCACTAATAAAGAACAAGTTGGCCTTAGCCAGTTTGGCTCCACGAATATAGCATCAGCCTACAGACCAAAGGGTCCCGGGTTTGGTTCTGGTCAACGTCACATACCATGATTGCAGTCTCCTTCCAGACCCCGGCCCTGGTTAGGGCTTGTGCAAGAGGCAACCAATCAATGTGCTTCTCTCATTCTCTCACAGCAATGTTTCTCTCTGTCTATCTCTCTCCCATTCTCCCTTAAAAAAAATCAATGGAAACATATCCTTGGGTGAGGGTTAACAAAAACAAACAAACAAACAAACAAAATACATTGGAAGGAATACACAGCAGATTAGGAGAGGCTGAGGATTGGATCAGTGAATTAGAAGACAGGTCAGAAAAAAACACTCAGAGAACCAAAATGAAAAAAGTATTTAAAAAACAGGACAGCTTAAGGGAGCTGTGGGAAAACATGAAACAACAATTCTTGCATAACAGGAGTGCTAGAAGGAGAAGAAAGTGAGAAAGGGATAGAGAATATTTTTGAAGAAATAATGGCAGATAACTTCCCTAACTTGGTGAAAGAAAAAGTCACATAAGTTCAGAGGCAAAGAGAGTCCCAAGCAAGAAGAACCCAAACAGGCCCACACCCAGAAACATCATAATTAAAATGTCAAAAATTAAACACAAAGAGAGAATCTTAAAGGCAGCAAGAGAAAAGTAATTGGTCACCTACAAAGGAGCTCCCATAAGGCTGATACCTGATTTTTCATTAGAAACTCCCCAGGCCAGAAGGAAATGGCATGAAGTATTCAAGGCAATGAAAACTAATCTATACTAATTAAAGGGTAATATGCTAATTAGATCCGGTCGACTGAACATCTTCCAGCCATCCTGCCTTCCTTCTGGACAAAGCCACAGTGGCAGGGGCCCAGGCAGAGGCAGTTAGGGGTAATCAGGCCGGCAGGGGAGGACAGTTAGAGGCGATCAGGCCAGCAGGGGAGGGCAGTTAGGGGTGATCAGGCAGGCAGGCAGAGTGGTTAGGGGTGATCAGGCAGGCAGGCAGAGTGGGTTAGGGGCGATCAGGCAGGCAGGCAGGTGAGCAGTTAGGAGCCAGTGGTCCTGGATTGCAAGAGGGATGTCCCCCAAGGTGTCCCAGATTGGAGAGGTGCAGGCCGGGCTGAAGGACACCCTCCCATGCACAAATTATGTGCACTGGGCCTATAGTCTATATATATAAAAACCCAGGGACTATTACAGCAGAATGACCAGAACGACCAGTGGCTATGACACGCACTGTGGCAGCCAACCAGCCTGATCTGGGCTGGATCACCCCCAACACCCCGATCAGGGCGGGGCCAGCCAGCCAACCAACCACCTTGCCTGGCAGAAATTTGGGGTCCAGGGATCTTGGAGGTGCTTGGTCTCGGGTAGCTGCACGAGCAAAACTCTCCTTTGGTGGAAGTGGATCCAGGATCAGGGCTCCAGAGTCGGGGATGGGATAGGGAAGCTTTCCTGGTAGCCACAGCTGTCCCTGCGGGCCACACACAGCACCCAGACATCTGGCCCCGGTTGGAGCAGCGACAGGAATAAGGGCTGCAGGGCACAGGCAACAAAGGAGCCAGGAGGTGCGAGGCCCGACCTGGGCTCTTACCCTGCCCAGCAGGTGGGCCATGGTGTGCAGCGAGGTGCTGGACCGCCACCCGGAGAGGAAGGGAGCCAGGAGGGCAAGGCCCCGCACCAACCAGAGCCCCGAGCAGCTGGAAACCCTGGGGGAGTGGGCGGGATTGCAGCCCTGCACCTTTTCGGCCTTGGCCTTGGAATTCTGCAGGCAACCAGTATAGTCAGCCCCACTTCAAGAGAGAGGACGTGGTGGAAAGTGGCAAGGCCACAGGAGGGATGGGAAATGCTGTGGCCATCTTCGGGAAACACAGCTGCCACGGTCTTCAGTAACTATGAACAGATAATCTTTGGTCTCGGTTCTATAGAAGAGGAAGCTGAGACTCAAAGAAGGGAGCCTTCCGCAGCACCTCACCCCTTCTCAGACCTGACCCTGTGCAGCTTTGTTTTTATTGAAAGTGGAGGATCCAAAATGTTTTTAGATCTTTGCTATTTTAGGCAGGAAAGAATTTAGCACAGGGAATTGGTGCTTGGGAAATCATTGGAAAGCTGGAGGAGTGGGTATTAGGCTGGGCCCCCAGGAAAGACTCCCTGCCCAGCGGGAGGAGCTGCCCCCTCAGCCACAACTGAATTCTAGGACACTCTGGCACAGCTGTGACCCGGGGATCAGGAAACTGCTGCCCCCACAAGTGCCCTCCAGCTCCCACAAAACAGGTCACTGGGCACTGCCTCTGCCACAACTGCCTGTGCACAGCCTGGATTCCGCTGCAGAAAACCTCCACATCTCTGCAAACATGATCACCAGCAGCAAACAGCCCAAACTGCGGGAAGATGCCTCTGCCACACTTTGGGCATCAAAATATTGTGCAAGCACATCCAATCGGCAGAAAGGAATTCATGTCCAGAAAGGAGTTTCGGCAATTTCAGACTTTCATCTAGGAGTGAGCCAATGTACCTATGTGCCTAGTATTGATAAAAATGGGGCCCGGCTGGTGGGGCTCAGTGGTTGAACATCCATCTATGAACCAGGAGGTCACGATATGATTCCTGGCCAGATTTCAGGCTTGATCCTCAGTGGGGGCGTGCAGGAGGCAGCTGATCAATGATTCTCATCATTGATGTTTCTATCTATGTCTTCCTCTCCCTTCCTCTGAAATCAATAAATATTTTTTTAAATGGGGTCATGCTGTAATATGTGTTATAATGAGTTTTTCACTTCATAGATCACTAATGTCTTTCCTGTTAAAACCATACTTATAGAACATTATTTATTTATCACTCATTTTAATTGATCTCAGAGAGAAGAAGGGAGAGAGAGAGAAACATTGCTCCATTGTTTCCTGCACTCACTAGACTGGGTATTGAATCTGTATCTGGGCATGTGCCCTGACTGCCAATCAATCCACCACTTTATGGTGTATGGGATGATGCTATGCTGGTACCCTGACCCCAAATTCCAGCCTCCAGAACTGTGAGAAAAATACATTTCTGTTGTTTAAGCCACACAAATTTATGATATTTTGTTATGGCTGTCTGAGCTGACTAATCCTATATAATAAAAGCCCAGCAACTGAATGGCAGAATGACTAGAACAACCATGGCCCCTCGCCCCAGCTGGCCCTGCCCCAATCGGCCCCCATCAGGGTGGGCCGACTGGACCCCACCAGTGCATGAATTTGTGCACTGGGCCTCTAGTATTACTATATCCAGCAAGGATATCATTCAAAATAGATGGTGAAATAAAGAGCTTCCAAACATATAAACAAACAAAAGGCTAAAAGAGTTTATCACCATCAAACCAGCACTGCAAGAAATGCTAAAGGGACTGCTGTAATGAGAAGAAGAAAGAAAGAGAGAAAGATAGAGAGAGAATTAAAATGGCAATAAATAAATACCTATCAATAATAACCTTAAGTGTAAATGGACTAAATGCTTCAATCAAAAGACACAGGTAGCTGAATTGATACAAAAACATGACCCAATTATATGCTGTCTACAAGAGACTCACCTCAGAACAAAAGACTCACACAGGATGACAGTGAAGGGATGGAAAAAAATTTTCCATGCCAATAGAAAGAAAAAATAGCCGGAGTAGCAATACTCATATCTGACAAAATAGAGTTCAAAATGAAGGCCATCACAAAAGACAACAAAGGTCAATACATAATACTAAAGGGAATGATTAAACAAGAGGATATAACCCTGGTAAACATATATGCACCCAATATAGGAGCATAAAAATATGTTTTTAAAACTTCTGGAGGAATTTAAGGGAGAGATTGACAACAATACAATCATAGTAGGGGACTTTAACACCCCATTGACTTCACTGGATAGATCTTCCAGACAAAAAAAATTAATAAGGAAAAAGTTACTCTAAATGACACCCTGGATCAGATGGATTTAGTTGACATTTATAGAACATTTCACCCCAAAGCTGCAGAATATACATTCTTCTCAAGTTGACGTGGGTCATTCTCAAAGATACACCACATGTTAGGACACAAAACAAGTCTCTACAAGTTCAAGAAGACTGAAACTATATCAAGCATCTTCTCAGATCACAATGGAATGAAATTAAAACACCCCAAAACATTCAAACACATGGAGGCTAAATAGCATGTTATTAAACAATGAATGAGTTACCAATGAGATCAAGAAATAAAAAAAAAAAAACAACTTCCTGGAAACAAATGAAAATAAACACACAACAACCCAAAACCTATGGGACACTGTAAAGCAGTCCTGAGAGGGAAATTCATAGCACTACAGGCCTACCTCAAGAAACAAGAAAAAGGATTAATAAACTATCCAACCCTACAACTAAATGCATTAGAAAGAGAATAGGAAGAAAAGTCCAAAGGAAGTAGAATGAAATAAATAATAAAGATTAGAGCAGAAATAAATTGATTGGCAGGAGGCAGCTGATCAATGATTCTCTCTCATCATTGATGTTTCTATCTCTCTCTCCCTCTCACTTCTTCTCTGAAATCAATAAAAAATGTATTTAAAAAATTTAAAAAGTCCACTGAAACCCAGAGCTGATCTTTTAAACTATAAACAAGATTGATGAACTATTAGCCAGATTCTCAAGAAACAAAGAGAGATGACCCAAATAAACAAAATCAGAAACGAAAGCAGAGAAATAACACTGACACCACAGAAATACAAAGGATTATAAGAAAATACTATGAATAACTATATGCCAACAAGCTGGACAATGTGGATGAAATGGACAAATTCCTAGAAAAACAATCTCCCAAAACGGAATCAGGAAGAATCAGAAAACCTGAATAACTGCTGATGAAATTGAAGCACTAATGAAAAACAACAACCCAGCAAACAAAAGCCCTGGTTCAGATGGCTTCACAGGGGAGTTTTACCAAACATTCAAAGAAGAATCAATACATATACTTCTCAAATTATTCCAAAAAATCCAAGAGGAAGGAACACTTCCAACTTCTTTTTATGAGGCCAGCATTATCCTAATACAAAACCAGAAAAAGACACTACAAAGAAATAAAATTACAGACCAATATTCCTGATGAACATGGACACTAAAATCCTCAACAACATATTAGCAAATCGGATCCAGCAATATATTAAAAAGATCATACACCATGACCAAGTGGGCTTTATTCTAGGGAGGCAAGGCTGGTACAATGTCTGCAAATAAATAATTGTGATACATCATATAAATTAAAAGATAAAAACCATATGATCATATTAATAGATGTAGAAAAAGCATTTGACAAAATCCAGTTGTTTTAGATAACAACTCTCAGCAAATTGAGAATAGAGGGATCATACCTCAACATAATAAAGGCCATATATGACAAACCTACAGCAAACATCATACTCAATGGGCAAAAACTAAAATGATTTCCCCTAGCCCTGGCTGGTTTGACTCAGTGAATATAGCATTGGCCTGCAGACTGAAGGGTCTTGGGTTCAATTCTGGTCAAGGGCACATGCCCAAGTTGTGGGCTTGATCCCCAGTAGGGGCCATGCAGGAGGCAGCTGATCAGTGATTCTCTCTTATCATTAATGTTTCTAGCTCTCTCTCCCTCTCCTTTACTCTCTGAAATTAATAAAAATGTGTAAAAACTTAAAAACACACACACATAAAACCATTTCCCCTAAAAACAGGAACAAGACAAGGATGTCTGCTTACACCACTCTTATTCAACACTAGATGCCCGGTGCATAAAATTCGTGGACAGGGTCGGGGGGTGGGTGTCCCTCAGCCTGGCCTGCACCCTCTCCAATCTGGGACCCCTAGAGGGATCGGGCCTAAATGGGCAGTCAGACATCCCTCTCACAATCCGGGACTGGTGGCTCCTAACTGCTCGCCTGCCTGCCTGCCTGATTGCTCCTAACCTTTTCTGCCTGCCAGCCTGATCGCCCCCTAACCGCTCCCCTGACAACCTGATCACCCCCAACTGCCCTCCCCTGCAGGCCTGGTCCCCCACAACTGCCTTCTCCTGATGGCCTGATCTCACCCTCAACTGCCCTCCCCTGCCAGCCTGATGACCCCTAACTTCCCTTCCCTGCCAACCTGGTCGCCTCCAACTGCCCTCCCCTGCAGGCCTGGTCCCCCACAACTGCCCTCCCTGCAGGCCTGGTCACTCCCAATTGCCCTCCCCTGCCAGCCATCTGTGGCAGCCATCTTGTGGTGGCCATCTTTTAACAACATGAGGACAGCCATCTTGTGATGACATGAGGGCAGCCATCTTGTGGTGGCCATCTTGTGATGATGTCATGCGACGCCACCTAGGCTTTTATTATATAGGATAGCATTGGAAGTCCTAGCCACAGCAATCAGAAACAAAGAAGAGATAAAAGGCATCCAAATTGGAAAGGAGGAAGTGAAATTGTCAGTGCATGGAACATTGGCCTGAAGACTGAAGGGTCTTGTGTTTGATTCCAGCCAAGGTCATATGCCCAGGTTGTGGGCTTGATCCCCAGTGGGGGCGCGTGTGGGAGGCAGCTGGTCAGTGATTCTCTCTCATCTTTCTATTTCTCTCTCCCTCTTCCTTCCTCTCTGAAATCAATAAAAATCCTAGATAATAAAAGGCTAATATGCAAATTGACCAAACAGTGGAACGACTAGTCACTAAGACATGCACTGACCACCAGGGGGCAAACGTTCAATGCAGAAGTTGCTCCCTGGTGGTCAGTGCACTCCCACAGGGAGAACACTGTTCAACCAGAAGCTGGGCTCATGGCTGGCGAGTGCTGTGGCGGTGGCGGGAACCTCTTCCACTTCCACCTCCATGGCAGTGCTAAGGATGTCCAACTGATGGCTTAGGCCCCGGGGGAAGAGGGCTCCTGGACTGTGAGAGGGCACAGGCTAGGCTGAGGGATCCCCTGAGTGCATGAATCTGGTGCACTGGGCCTTTAAATATATATATATGACACCCAAAGACTCCACCAGGAAACTACCAAACTTAAAAAAAATAAATTTGGCAAGATAGCCAGATACAAAATCAATATCCAGAAATTGATGGCATTTTTATACACCAATAATGAACTGTCAGAAAGAGAAACTAAAAAAGCAATCCCATTTACCACTGCAACAAAAATAAGATACTTAGTAATAAACTTAACCAAGGAGGTAAAAGATGGGATACTTGTAAAATGAAAGGACATTGAAAAGAAATAGAGGAAGATACAAACAAATGGAAGCATATACCATGTTCATGGATTGGAAGAATTAATATCATTAAAATGTCTATACTACCCAAAGCAATCTATAGATTCAATGCAATCCCTATTAAAATACCAATGGCATACTTCACAGAGCTAGGACAAATACTCCAAAAATTTATATGAAACCATAAAGACCGCAAATACCTGAAGTAACCTTGAGGAAGAAGAACAAAGTAAGAGGGATCACAATACCGGATATCAAACTATACTACAAAGCCATTATAACAAAAACAGCCTGTTACTGGCACAAGAACATGCATATAGACCAGAACAGAGACCACAGAAATTGATCCACACCATTATGGTCAATTAATATTTGACAAAGGAGGCAAGAGCATACAATGGAGTAAAGATAGTCTCTTCAACAAATGGTGTTGGGAAAACTGGACAGAGAGATGCAAAAAGATGAAACTAGCCCACCAACTAATATCATACACAAGAATAAACTCAAGATGAATAAAAGACTTAAATGTAAGGCATGAAACCATAATCATAGAGGAGAACATAGGCAGTAAAATCTCAGACATCTCTAGTAGCAATATGTTTATAGATATATCTCCTAGGGTGCTGGTGGCAAATTCCAGCAGGTCATAATTATGCAAGAAGTTCCTCAGAAGGCTGATGGACACCTTCAGCAGGGCTGAAGATCTGCATATTATTGCCTGCTGCCAGACAGCTGAGGGCAGTTTCCCCAACCTGATGGTCCTTTATTGTTTACCAAACTTTACCTTTGGTATGTATATCTGCTTTGCTAAAGGGAAAAATGTGGGAATAAAAAGCTGTGGGTCCAAACATTCGGAGAGCCCACTTCACTAGAAAGTGGAGCCTCCCCTGGCTCCGCCATGCCTCCCAAATTTATATTTCTTATCTAGTCTCTCAATTCATTTATATGCAGTCCTTCTCCAGATTCCTGAACCCTAGCTGTGGAAAGACTGCGGCACTAGAGCAAAGGAAACTAAGGAGAAAATAAACAATGGGACTACATCAAAATAAAAAGGTTCTGCACAGCAAAAGAAACCACATCAAAATGAAAAGGGAACCCACTGTATAGGAAAACATATTTGCCAATGATACATCTGATAAGGGGGTAATATCCAAAATATGTAAAGTACTCATACAACTCAACAAAAGGAAGATACACAATCCAATTAAAAAATGGGCAGAAGGCCTGAATAGACATTTCTCCAAAGAAGACATACAAATGGCCAAGAGACATATGAAAAAATGCTCAAAGTCACTAACCATCAGAGAAATGCAAATTAAAGCCACAATGAGATATCACCCTACACCAGTCAGATGGCTATCTTCAAAAAACTGACAACAAGTGCTGGAGAGGATGTGGAGAAAAGGGATCACTAGTTCACTGCTGATGGGAATGCAGATTGGTGCAGCCACTGTGGAAAACAATATGGAATTTCCTCAAAAAATTAAATATGGAACTTCTGTTTGACCCAGTGATCCCACTTCTGGGAATGTATCATAAGAAACCCCCAAAACACCAATCAGAAGGAATGTTCATAGCAGTGTTGTTTACAATAGCTAAGAATTGGAAACAGCCCAAGTACCCATCAGTAGATGAATGGATAAAAAAAAGCTGTGGGACATTTACACAATGGGATACTATGCGGCTGTAAAAAGAGGGGTTCTCTTACCCTTTGGGACAGCATGGATGGACCTGGAAAATATGTTAAGTGAAATAAGCCAAACCGAGAAAGACAAATATCACATGATCTCATTTATTTGTGGAATCTAATGAACAAAATGAACTGACCAACAAAATAAGACCTGAAGCATAGAGGCATGGAACAGACTGACATACCTCGGTGTGGGGCTGGGGGAATGAGAACAGATAAACCAAAGAACTTATGGGGCCCCTCGGAAGATGTTGGACTGCTGGTTTCAGCCTGATCCCCGTAGGCCAGGCCGAGGGACCCCACTGGTGCAGAAATCTGTGCACTGGGTCTCTAGTATGCATATAAAATCTTTGGTTAATCTCTTCTCCCCCCTCCTCCCCGCTTCCCTCTAAGATTCATTGGTCTCTTCCATGTTTCCATGCCTGTGCGTTGAGCATCTGCCCCCTAGTGGTCAGTGCACATCATAGCTACCGGTCGAATGGTTGCTTAGGCTATTTTATATATGCATAGCCCATGGACACAGGCAATAGGGTAGTGAAGACCTGGGGGGGTGTAAGAGCTGGGAGGACGGGGGTAAGAGAGGAGCCTGGAAGATATCTGTAATACTATCAACAATAAAAAATACATTAAAAAAAAATCTCCCAGCAAATGAAAGCCCTGGTCCAGATGGCTTCATAGGAGAGTTTTACTAAACATTCAAAGAAGAACTAATACCTATACTCCTCAACTATCCCAAAAACTCCAAGAGGAAGGAACACTTCCAACTTCTTTTTATGAGGCCAGCATTATCCTATATAATCCTATATAATAAAGAGCTAATATACTAATTAGACCGAACAGCTGAACATCCTTCCAGAAGACCTTCCAGATGAAGGGCCGGCCGAGGCTGCAAAGGGCTGCAAGGGCCGGCCGAGGCACCCAGGGCTGTGAGGACCAACCCCCTTGCATGAATTTCATGCATCGGGCTTCTAGTTCTAATGTAAAACCTGAAAAAGACACTTCAAAGAAAGAAAATTACAGGCCAATATCCCTGATGAACATAGATGCCAAAATCCTCAACAACATATTAGCAAATTGAATCCCCCAATATATTAAAAAGATCAGACACCATAACCAAGTGGTCTTTATTCCAGGGATGTAAGGCTAGTACAATATTCTCAAGTCAATAAACGTGTTGCACCACATCAACAAATTGAAAGACAAAAACCACATGATCATATCAATAGATGCAGAAAAAGCATTTGACAAAATCCAACACCCATTTTTGATAAAAACTCTCAGCAAACTGGGACTAGAGGGATCATACCTCAACACAATGAAGGCCATATATGACAAACCTACAGTAAGCACACATCATACTCAATGGGGAAAAACTAAAACCACTTCCCCTAAGAACAGGAACAAGACAGGGATGCCTGTTTTTACTCTCTTATTCAACATAGTACTAGAAGTGCTAGCCACAGTGAACAGACAAGAAGAAGAAATAAAAGGCATCCAAATTGCAAAGGAGGAAGTAAAACTCTCATTATTCACAGATGACATGATATTGTACATAGAAAATCCTAAAGAATCCACCAAAAACTACTGGATTTAATAAATGAATTTGGCAATGTAGCAGGATATAAAATTAACTACTGGAAATCAATGACATTTTTATACATCAATAATGAATTCTCAGAAAGAGAAATTAAACAAACAATCCCATTTACCATTGGGGGGGAAAAAAAGTATGGTAATTAGGAATAAACTTAACCAAGGAACTAAAACACTTGTACTTTGAAAACTATAAGGTGTTGAAAAATAGAGGAAGATATAAACAAGTGGAAGAATATACCATGTTCATGGATTGGTAGAACTAACATCATTAAAATGTCCATACTATCCAAAGCAATCTACAGATTCAATGCAATCCCTATTAAAATACCAATGGCATATTTCACAGATCTAGAACCAACTCTCCAAAAATTTATATGGAACCAAAAAAGACCCCGAATAGCTGCAGAAATCTTGAGAAAGAAGAACAAAGTTAGAGGGATAACAATACCAGATATCAAGTTATACTACAAAGCCATCGTAATCAAAACAGTCTGGTACTGGCACAAGTACAGGCATATAGATCAATGGAACAGAAAAGAGACTCAGAAATCGACCCAAGCCATTATGCTCAATTAATATTTGGCAAAGAAGGCAAGAGCATACAATGGAATCAAGACAGTCTCTTCACTAAATGGTGTTGGGAAAATTGGACAGCTACATGTAAAAAAATGAAACTAGGCCGTCAACTTACACCATACACAAGATAAACTCAAAATGAATAAAAGACTTAAATATAACTTGTGGAGCCATAAAAATCCTAGAAGAAACCATAGCCAGCAAAATCTCAGCCATCTCTTGTAGCAATATGTTTATGGATACATCTCTAAGGCAAGGGAAACTAAGGAGAAAATAAATAAATGGGACTACATAAAAATAAAAAGCTTCTGCACAGCAAAAGAAACCACCATCAAAATGAAAAGGAGACCACTGTCTGGGGGAACATATTTGGCAATGATACATCTGATAAAGGGTTAATATCCAAAATATTTAAGAAACTCATAGAACTTAATAAAAGGAACATACATAACCCTATTTAAAAATGGGCAAAGGAGAGAACCCAGATATCGACCCAAACCACTATGCTCAATTAATATTTGACAAAGGAGGCATGAACATACAATGGAGTCAAGACAGTCTCTTCAATAAATGGTGTTGGGAAAATTGGACAGATACATGCAAAAGAATGAAACTAGATCACCAACTTACACCATAGACAAAAATAAACTCAAAATGGATACAGGACTTAAACATAAGACGGGAAACCATAAAAATACTAGAGGAATCCACAGGCAACAAAATCTCAGACATATGCCAAAAGAAATTCTTCACTGACACTGCCCCTAGGGTAATGGAAGCTAAAGAGAAAATTAACAAATGGGACTACATCAAAATAAAAAGCTTTTTTACAGCAAAAGAAACAATCAACAAAACAACAAGAAAGCCCACTGCATGGGAGAACATATTTGCAAATGCTATCACTGATAAAGGTTTAATCTCCAACATCTACAGGCAGCTTATGCAACTTAATAAAAGGAAGATAAATGATCCAATAAAAAAATGGGCAACAGACCTAAACAGAATATTTTCAAAAGAAGACAGAAGGAAGGCCAAGAGACACATGAAAACATGTTCAAAGTCACTTATTATCCGAGAGATGCAAATCAAAACAACTATGAGGTACCATCTCACACCTGTCAGAATGGCTACCATCAACAAATCAACAAACGACAAGTGCTGGCGAATATGTGGAGAAAAAGGAACCCTCTTGCACTGCTGGTGGGAATGCAGACTTGTGCAACCACTGTGGAGAACAGTATGGAGTTTCCACAAAAAACTGAAAATGGAACTCCCATTTGACCCAGTAATCCCACTTCTAGGAATATATCCGAAGAAACTAGAAACACCAATCAGAAAGGATATATGCACCACTATGTTCATAGCAGCACAATTCACCATAGCTAAGATTTGGAAACAGCCTAGGTGCCCGTCAGCAGATGACTGGATCAGAAAACTGTGGTACATCTACACAATGGAATACTATGCTGCCATAAAAAAGAAGGAATTCTCATCATTTGCAGCAACCTGGATGGAACTGGAGAGCATTATGCTAAGTGAAATAAGCCAGTCAATGAAAGAAAAATACCACATGATCTTACTCATTTATGGATAATAAAGAACATTATAAACTGATGAACAAAAAGATAGATACAGAGACAGTAAAGCATCAAACAGACTTTCAAATTACAGGGGGAAAGTTAGGGAGAGGTGGGGGAGATATGAAATCAAACGAAGGACTTGTATGCATGCATATAAGCATAAACAATGGACGCAAAACTGTGGGGGGTGTGGGCATGTTTGGGTGTGGGGTGGGGGGGGTAATGGTAAGATATGTACACATATAATACCTCAATAAAAAATAAAAAATAAAAATAAAATAACAAAAAAAAATAAAAATAAAATAAAAATGGGCAAAGGAGCCCTACGTGGTTTGGCTCAGTGGATAGAGCGTTGGTCTGAAGAATGAAGGGTCCCAGGTTTGATTCCGGTCATGGGTACATGCCCGGGTTGCAGGCTCCATCCCCAGTACCAGGTGTGCAGGAGCGTTTCTCTCTTTCTCTCTCTCTCTCTCACTCTCTCTCTCTCTCTCTCTTTCTCTCTCTCTCTTTCTATCTCTATCTCTATCTATCTCTCTCTGAAATCAATTTAAAAAAATGGGCAAAGGACAAGTGGACATACAGATGGCCAAGAGACTTATGCAAAAATGCTCAAAGTCACTGATCATCAGAGGGATGCAAATTAAAATGACAATGAGGTATCACCTCACACCTGTCAGAATGGCTACCATCAACAAATCAACAAATGACAAGTGCTGGTGAGGATGTGGAGAGAAGGGAACCCTTGTGCAATGCTGGTGGGAATGCAGACTGGTGCAGCCACTGTGGAGAACAGTACAGAGTTTCTTCAAAAAAATAAAAATGGAACTGCCCTTTGACCCAGTGGTCCCACTTTTAGTAATATACCCTAAGAATCCTGAAACACCAGTCAGAAAGGATATATGTACACCTATGTTCATAGCAGCACAATCTACAATAGCTAAGATCTGGAAACAGCCCCAGTGTCCATCAGTAGATGAGTGGATAAAAAAGCTGTGGTACATTTATACTATGGAATACTGTGCAGCAGTAAAAAAGAAGAATCTCTTACCCTTTGAGACAACATAGAGGGACCTGGAGAGTATAATGCTAAGTGAAATAAGCCAGTCAGAGAAACACAAATATCACATGGTCTCATTCATGTGTGGCATCTAATGAACAAAATAAACTGATGAACAAAATAGATCCAGGGACATGGAAGCATGGAGCAGACTGTGGAATCCCAGAGGGAAGGCGGGGGAGGGTGGGTGGGTGGGAAGAGATCAACCAAAGAACATGTATGCATAAATGCATAACCCACAGACACAGCCAATAGGGTTGTGAAGGCCTGGGGGGGGGGGCGGGCTAGAAGGTGTCAATGGGGGGGGGGGGACATATGTAATACTTTCAACAATAAACATTTAATTTAAAGAAGAAAACATCAGAAGGGGCTGGGCACCTGTGGAACTGCAGCTGCAGCGGCTTAGGAGAAGGACCAAGGGGCTGAAATACCCTGCCTCTTCCTTTCTCCTGCCTTCCCGTCTCTCACCGGTGCATGCCATTGGCCAAACCCAGACCGAAGCCAGCAGCTGAGAGACTGAGAAATGCAACCTGAGGGGTCAGAGAGGGGAAGAGAAACGGGCTCAGGGAGGTAAAGCAAGTTTCTCTTGCAATGCAGCCTGTAAGTAGCTGTCTCAGCCCGTCTGATCCTGGACCCGGTTCCGTCCACACAATGCGCAGTCCCGGGCCTCTTACATCTCCCAGGTCCCACTCCTGGAGTCCGTGCACGCGGTCGGCCCCTCACCCCTGCAGTATCCTAGCCAAGAGTGGAACTTCCTGGGACATCCCACCCGCAGGGGTCACATAGGCCCAGCCTCGCACTCTGAGAGGTTACAAAACGGTAAGCCTCAGAGTGAAGAGTGAAAGTCACATTGTGTTTTCACTCACTGGCCTCACGAATGACTATTCATTAAATAATCTCCTTTCTTTACTGCGTTATGCTCCAGGCTCTATACACTGGGAACAGAGATTCTGGTGTGAAAGGTTGAAAGCTAATTTTCTTTAATGTACAATGGAACTTAAAATCTGAAAGCCAAAATTATTAAAAACAAAACAAAAACAAACAAATAAATAAATAATCAAAAAGTACTTGAAGGTTCACTCAAATACATTCTGGACTTTGACTGTAGGGCACAGCAACTGTATTTTAAAGGAGCATAACTTAAAATGGGAAGATGGCTCACACATTGAGGGTCAGCCTAAAACCACAGTCCTGGTTATCCTAACAGTTAATTCTTCTGCCATAACGCTCTTGCTCCAATAGCAGTTGGTGACACTGCCTTTTAGATCTAGATTTTAAAAAAATATATATTTTATTGATTTTTTACAGAGAGGAAGGGAGAAGGATAGAGAGTTAGAAACAACAATGAGAGAGAAACATCGATCAGCTGCCTCCTGCACAGCCCCCACTGGGGATGTGCCCACAACCAAGGTACATGCCCTTGACTGGAATCGAACCTGGGACCCTTTAGTCCGCAGGCCGACGCTCCATCCACTAAGCCAAACCAGTTAGGGCTAGATCTAGATTTTAGAGAATTCTAAAAAACCCAAATCTCAGGAGGGGAAATTTGGAATTCAATTTCTTCGACTTCAGGCTTTGGTCACATGGACAGTGCTCTTCACATGCGCTGGACACTCCATGGCATGCCACGAGAACTCAACGCCTACGGACACACAGTCTCCAGTCGTTTCTAAAGGCAGGAGACAGAGTGAATGCCGAACTCATCTTCTTTGGTCCTGGGATCCGACGAGAAGAGACGAAACTCTCAGAGTCGGACACATTCTGCACTCCCTCACCAGGACCTGCAAACACTGTGACTCCGTGAAAGCCCGAAGGTTCTTACCAGTAAGTCCTGTGTCTGGTTAATGTGTGTGACCAGCAGGCCGTTGTCTGGGTGCCGGCCCAGCCCTCTGACGTCCTCCTGGGTCGGCTGCTTCTTTGGATCCCTGTCCGTGTTCCTCTTCATGCTGCGGAACAGGGACTCGATCAGGGCCCCAGCCCGGACCGCCACCCCAGCTGGCAGTGCCTCGGGGGACAGTTCATTTCTGTCTAGTCACTGGGAGGGTTCCCGTCGGGCCTGACAAAACGCGGAGCCCAGGCTCCTGAGGACGTCCGTCCTGTGGTTCTGGTGGGAAACGGAAGCCTGAGGCCTGAGCCAGTGCCGCGGCCATTCACCCGCCTCCCTTCAGGGCGGGTGTGCCCCTCCGGCTCCCAGGAGCAGGATATTACTATTGTTTTATTTACAAAATCCCAGATGCTGCTTCCCGGGAATTTCCCCGATGTTGTCATCTTAACCTTGTTATCATGACTAGTGTGTATAGCCATTATAGAAACACCCAATGTTTTATTATGAAAACACTCGTTGTTTTATTAGAAAAATGCCCAATGCTTATTTTCCTAGGGAGGAAAAGTCTTTGGTAACTTAAAACGTTGGAGTTTGCTGGGTTAAATAGTAAAAATTATTAAATATCTAGGTATTTTGAAATAACAGGATATTGAAATATTAATCTGTTTGCCTACTTTTGGATTTTTATTAGAGAATCTAGAAGATAGGTTTGAATCTATTAATGAATATGTTGTGTATTTTATTTGAATTATATCTCTTAAAAATGTGAATGGATTGCTAATCTGAGAAATGTTAAGTACTTACTTGTCATCTAAAATTTAAGGTTCTAAGAGTTAAAAATTCTAACTAAGAGGAAAAAATTGTATGGTTTTACTAATAGAAGGCACGAGGTAAGGCAATGCATAGACAACAGCCTCGGTGGATCGATGTACAGTTGAACTCTCCTTTAAGCCCCCCGATAAACACTTACCAGACACCTACAAGGCATGGGCTTTGTGCGAGGTGCTGAGGATGGAACGGTGAACAAGGCAACAGGGCTTTTCAGTCTTGGCCCTTCTGACAATTTGGGCCGGTAATTCCTTGTGGTGAGGCTGTCCTGTCGTCAAACTGCATCTCCACTGGGAGACTGCAGGGTGCCTGGCAGCATCCTGCCTATTGCATGCCAGCAGCACTCCACCCCCAAGGTGTGCCACGTTGTCCCGGGAGCACACTCCACCCCCGCGGAGAGTCACTGAGCTAGACTTGTCCTTCTAGGGGGAGGACTGAGGTTAAAATGAACGACCTTCATCACAGATTTCGGAAAGGCTCTGAAGGAGGTAAACAGGATGGCAGGGGAGAGAATAATGAGGAAGGTGGTCAGTGAAGGCATCTCTTGAGCTTCAACCTTATTTTTAAATACATATGTATTTTTAAATATATTTCATTGATTTTTTACAGAGAGGAAGGAGAGGGACAGAGAGTTAGAAACATCGATGAGAGAGAAACATCCATCAGCTGCCTCCTGCACGCCTCCCACTGGGGATGTGCCCGCAACCAAGGTACATGCCCTTGAGTGGAATTGAACCCGGGACCTTTCAGTCTGCAGGCCAAACGCTCTATCCACTGAGCCAAACTGGCTAGGGCTAAATATATTTTTATTGACTTCAGAGAGGAAGGAAGAGGGAGAGAGAAATAGAAACACCAATAATGAGAGAGGATCATTGATCGGCTGCCTCTTGCACAAACCCGAACGGGGATGGAGCCCACAACCAGGGCATGTACCCTGACTGGGAATCAAACCATGACCTCCTGGTTCATAGATGGACGCTCAATCACTAAGCCATGCTGGCTGAGCTAGACCTTCCTGAAGGATGAAAAGGAGGTGGCCATGTTAAGAGTATGGGGAAGGCTGCACGAGAAAGAGGGGACAGCAAGTGACGGTAGCGATTTTGAGAAGATGGGGAAGGAAATACTGAGATAAGATTGATTTTTTCTCTGCGAACCACACCTGCACTCAGAGGGCTGAGCCACAGCCTCTCTCAGCTCGTTGACTCGGTGGTCCACGGATCCGGGATTCTCTGGGCAGCATCGGAAGCAGGGCAAGCTGGTCTTCAGGGAAAAGCGGAGTTCGTGGCCACTGCCTGCCTGGCTTCCGTGGCCGCTCTCTCGGGGCTCCCTCCTCTCTCTCCGCGCACCTTCTCCGTCTCCTATGCAGGCTCCTCCTCCACTACTGAGTGTCCCTCCAGGCGAATTCAAGAACGTCCTCTTTTCCTGGGCAATCTTATCCTTGTCCATGGCTTCAACTATTACCTACACAACAGTGACTCCCAGTTGGGTGTCCAAAGCCCAGGCCCACCGTGGCTCCAGACCCGGCTGGTCACTGACACTGGACACTTCCATCCGGAGGATGTCACACTCAACATGGCCAAGACCGAGTCACACTCTGTACAAAGGAAGGCCATCTGTCCTCTTTATTATTTAGTTTGGAGAAAAGAATCACCACCCATCTACCTCTGAGTCAGAAACCTAGGACTTGTTCTTGACCCCTCATGCCCCATGTCCAATCCCTCTGTCCACTCATCTGTCTCCACTGACATTCCTCTTGTCCAGGCCAGTCACCGCTGCCAGAGACAACGTCACTAGCCCCTAACTGGCCTCCTTGTCTCCAACATGTTCTCCTTACGAAAGCTCAAGTGATCGTTTAAGGACACAAATCCAATGTCATGCTTCTCTCTCCTGCTTAAAACTGTTCCAAGACTCCCCTTCATTTCTAGGACGAAGAGTAAGATCCAGTGGCATCTGAGGCCTCGCATGGTCTGGCTGCGACCTGACCTGCCTACCTCTCCAGCTTTCCCACTTCACCACGGCTTTCCCTTCCATTCCCGGGTGCTACAGTTCCTTAACCACAGGGCCTTTGAAATATATATTTTTTATTGATTTCAGAGAGGAATGGAGAGGGAGAGAGAGACAGAAACATCAATGATGATAATCATTGATCGGTTGCCTCCTGCACACCCCATACTAGGGATCGAGCCCCAACCTGAGCACGTGCCCTTGACTGGAATCAAACCCGGGACCCTTCAGTCTGCAGGCCAATGCTCTATCCACTGAGCCAAACCAGCCAGGGCTAACCACAGGGCCTTCTGATGTGCTGTCTCTGCTCTGGAGCTTCTTCTCCCAACCTTCTCCTCCTCGAAATTTCAGCTCAGATATCACTTCCTTGGCAAGTCTTCCTGAGCACCTCCCTCTCCTGCAGGTTCCTTTGTGTTACAGAAACTCAGAGGACGCGTCCCTTCCTTTCAGAGACTTGTCTTCGTTTAGAATGACACACTAGTGTGATTCCGAAGCATTGGTGTCTCTCTCTCCACTAGGTTGTAACTGACATGAGAGCAGGGACCACAGATGATAAATATTTGGGATGGGAGGTGAGGGGAGAGGAGGAGATTGTGAAACTGCCTGAGGGCTTAAATTTCTCATTACTGATCCCAAGCACTTGTGAGAACTGACTTCCCCTCCTGCTCTCAGCTCCCATGAGGTACCTGAGAGACCATGTTCTTTATAATTCCCAACCTTTTTGGCTTGAGTTAGCTCACTGGAGTTTCTGCTATTTGCAATAAAAAAATATATATATATTGGCAACTTCTAGCAAGTGAGAAACTCCCCGTGGAGACGCAGCTTGAACACGAGCGTGCCTTCCATGAAGTCATTCAATCGCCTAACGATGGTGTGGCAACTCGCTTTTCTCTTCTGGGTCTTGAATCCTTGACTCAGGGGGTGCTTTGTCTTTAGGGAAGTGCCAGGATAATGGGCCTTGTCTCAAACAACACAGCTGGCTTCACCTCAGTACGCACTGCTGGGAGACTTAGGGCAGAGGAACGCTGCTGAAAAGCAACACCTCATAAAGGGTGGACCCCGGGGTCTCTGCTCCATTCCAGGGACAGGCTCCCCCTAGTGAGCTCAGAGGCCTGCAGGGCTGGATTCGGGGTGCCCTGTGTGGGCCGGTGGCGGAGGGGTGCAGCGTGTGTGCTTGGAAGAGCCCTGGACTTCTGTTCCTTTCTCCGCAGAATGGAAAGGGGATGACTCACCGCCCTGCCTACTTCAACCGGTCGCCAAGGGGACCCAGTAAGACGGAGACTGTGAAAGGGCCCTGGAAGCTGCCAGGTGCCAGGGAAACGCAGCCTCTCCAAGCACCTCCTGACGGGCGCACACTCACCGCGGCCTGGGAGCGGAGGCCGAGGTGCAGGGCACACAGCCCTCCCGCCGGTCCAAGGAGACCTCACCAGGGAGGCCTGTTTTGAGCGCCCACCTCAGAGCAGTGCCCACTTCCTTTAATCCTGAGCAGGCCCCATCAGCTAATGGTGTTTACTGTGTCTCCTCACAAACCCACGGGAGGTAAGACCCGCGGGGACAGGGACTTAGGTTGGAAGCTAGAATGCTTTTGCAAAAAAACAAGGCCTAGGTCATAGTAGCTCCCCCCAAACATTTGTTGAATAAATGGACTCAGGACAGGTCGAGCTTGGACAAGGGTGGGCCACCTCACTCGGGGGGATGATGACAGGAAGAGAACATCCAGAATGGACCTTGGTTAAGGGGAGAGGGAGCCCTGAGTGGGGGGTAAAAGGCGCCCAGCTAACTTCCTGTTGTGCTAACAGCTGCATCTCAGTCTCCTAAACGTTTATCCAAAAGAAAGGCACCCCGGGTTGGCGCTGTTTCCCTGCCAAATAACCTCTCTCCTGCGCCCCCCCACCCCATTTTACATTCCGCTGCTGGACCCATCTTTCCAACAGGCAGGACTGCTCGCCTTGCTGCCCGTCAGACCAGCCATGGGGCCCCAGGCCCTGGGGGACCCCGGGAACCTGCCTTGCAGGTCTTCCCACCCCGTCAGGCTCTGGCCCTCTACCCCTCTACCCCCTCTCTCATCCTCCCAGGGTCCCTGGCGCGCTTGCGCACCCCTTGTTATTTATGCCTTTCTTTGCTCAAGTTGGAACAACTTCTAGAAATGTCCTTTGCCATTTCTGTTTGACAAGAAAACTCAGGGAGTCTCTCCTGAACCCCATTTGCTGCCCCCCCCCCCGGTCCCAGTGAGAAAATAGTGTCCTCCAATCGCCACCCACACCCCTCTTTCACACCAAGTTGTCAGTGTCCTTCCCGACTAGCCTCTTCCTTGTCACTGTAGCGCCCCGACCCCTGGCACAGTGCCTGCATGGAGGGGGCAGATGCTTAAGGCCGGGGCTCCCCAAACTTCCTCTGTCCAGAGCTTAGCGCCCCCCGCCCTCCCTGACCGCCTGGGGCAGCCCCTGGCCTCACCTGACTGTCTCCATTCACGTCTCCGTCTCCGGGAGAAGAGCCTGCAACCGCAGGACTCGGCTCTGGTTCCCTTACGCTCTTCCAAGCGCGGAACGGAGCGGGCCCGGCCGGGAAGCGTCCGCTGGTCTCCAAGGCAACGGCGGCGCCGCAGCCGGGGGCGGGGCGGGGCGGGGCCCGCGGCTCTGGGAAGCGCCTCCCGGGGCGCTCCGCGCTCGGCCTCCGAAGGCCTGGGAACCGGGAGGCACCGGCCGGCGACCCGCTCAGGTCGGCAGAGCCCCGCGCGCGCTGCCGGCGGAGGGAGCGGAGAGGACCGGGCGCGGCCCAGGCCCGGGGCGGGGAGCCCGGCAGCCGCACCGCAGAGCCGGGCTGTGGCCCAGCGGCTCGGGGCCTCCTGGCCTCAGGGGAGCGGCTACTGCGACGGTTCCCAAACCGGGTGCCTTCCAGCCCGCTGGCCGCCGGCGAGGAACACACGCTCCCTCCGGAGCCGGGCCGACCGCTGCCGGGGCCGGGGGTTATGACGCAGCGCCCGCCCCGGGGAGGAGGAGGGGCCGCCCTGGCCCGGCCTGTCCTCGCGGAGGGTCGGGGCCATTTCTGGAACCGCCGCCCCCCTTTCTGGGCCCGGAAGGTGGTAATTTGGGGCTCACGCCGCCGGCGGGAGTCCCGGTGCGTGGAGACCCTCAGAGGCGGGTCCGAAACAGACCCTCCCGGCTGCGCAGCACCGGGCCGCAGCCGGTGTCACCGGGCCTTCGGGCACCTGCAGGGCCGAGAGCCACCAGCCGCCGGCGGCTACTCCGTGGACGGTGGGTCCCGGCCGTCCCGGGGGCGGGGGGGGGCCTCGCTTTGAGCCCGTTTTTGGAGACACTGGGCTGAGACACAGTTAACCACCCTCAACTTCCTTTGCTCCTGAGTACACAGGTGCGTGTGTGCTTTTAAATGTTACTGATTGTTAAATGTTTTTATTGATTTTAGGGGAGGGGGAGAGAGAGAAACATCCTCCTGCACACCCCTGCTGAGGATCGAGTCCCAAACCCAGCCCCTGCCCTGACTGGGAACCGAACCGGGACCTCTTGGTTCCCGGGTCAGTGCACAGCCGCTCGGACCAGACTTAGTGATTTTAGAGAGAGGAAGAGGGAGGGAGACAGACAGTGATGGGAGCTGCCTGCACGGGCTGCCTCCTGCATGCCCCTCCGGGGTCAGCCTGTGACTGGAGCCTGTGCCCTGACGGCATCAAACCCGAGAGCTCTCGGCGCACAGATGACGCCAACCACTCAACCACACGGCCAGGCTTTCGGCATTTTACAAAAGTAAAGCCCAGTATCGCAAAGTCGTGGTCACTGCTTGTTTTCCGCCTGGGCTTCCCGGACACACACAAGGATGAGCCTGAGCGGATGGATAAAGCAGTCAGATTTTCAGGCTGGGCAACCGGCCACGAGGAAAGCTTGTCCCGCTCCATCCTGCCCAGCCGCCCGCAGACCGCACACGGCTCACCACGGCCCATGCACCAGTGAGTGAGAGGTTCCGAGTGGGCCGGACCCTGCACCTGGAACACGAGGCCATATTGTATCCAAAGAGATTTTTATTCCAGTTACCTGGGTGCAGGTGGGCCGGGTCCGACAAAAAGGTCCGCGGAGACGGAGGGGAGGCAGACTCACCAATCCTTGCTGGCTGCCGCCGCTCTGCGGACGTGAGGGCCGGGCGGCTCCCGGTTCTGAGCGAGGCTGTGAGCGTTCTGCGAGACCTCTGCTGAGCACAGCCAGTTCCCCTGCCCCGTTGTGTTCTCTACCCCTTTCGGTAAGGGACTGAAGCACAGTAGGAACGTCTCTTTCTCTTACCTTAGGTTCTTGGTACCTGATCAAGGTCAAATGATCTCTGGTCTTCATTTAGGAGCGCTAACCTGGTACCATTGTCTCAAATGTATTTGCTATGGTCTGAATGTTTGTGTCCCACCAAAATTCCTGGATCAGGGTGGGAGTTCTCTTGGGGCAGCCTGGGTGAGAGGCCTGTGGTGGTTCGCAGGCCAGCCACACCCCCATGGGCTGAGGGTCCTCACTGGGGGGATGTGGCCAGCCTGGGTGAGGGGCTGAGGACTGTTTTCAAGCTGGCCACACCCCCTTCAGGGTGGGGGTCCTTGCTGGGGTGCCTGGCCAGTCTAGGTGAGGGGCTGATGGCTATTTGCAGGCTGGCCATGCCCCCCAGCGGGGACCCTCACCCCATGGGGGCATGGCCAGCCTGGGTAAGGGGCTGAGGGCCGTTTTCAGGCTGGCCACATCACCCCCCCTCCCTGACCCAGGCTCCCAGCCCCTCCTTGAGCAGAAGCCAGGGTGGGCGGGAAGCATGGCTTCCTCCATCGCCAGGGGCAACCCAAGCCTCCTGCTCGGTCCAGCTCCATGGCCGCAGCCACCTTTGTTAGGTTAATTTGCATACTCACTCCTGATTGGCTGGTGGGTGTGGAGGAGTGACGGTCAATTTGCATGTTTCTTTTATTAGTGTAGCTAGAATAAACTTGCTCAATTAGACCGGCTTTCTGATGTAGCTAAACTTTTTCCCACCCCATTGAAGCACCCAATTTCTCTTCCAGGTAATTGTCAGCAACACAGCAGTAAATATCAACACGAAGCAATTATTGTAGATCACGCAGGAAGAACAAAGGGTAAAATATTTAACTGTAGCAGTGTTTGACTATATTCTGAAGTCATTTTCAAGATCCACCATTTCTTTCTTCTTTTCAGTTGGGGCAAGTTTCTAAACTTTCCAAATCTCCATTTCCCAGCTAATGAAAAAAAAAAAAAAAGGATTCCACCGAGTCTCCTATCTACCTACTCCAGGACTTCTGTGAGGATCAAATGAGATGAGGCATGGGAAAACGCTGCACAGACATTTGGTTAAAGTGTAAAATGTTTGCATCTGGCTATAGAGGCAAGTCGTGTTCTTGGGCTGAAGAAACTCCAAGGAGGCTAGTCTCTAGGGAGAGGAAGCTGGGCGTTACTATGTGATGTCATTACCTGGTGCCCACAGCGACCATTTCCAGGATGGGCAGGGCTGTGGGCTGCATCTTGCGCGATGGGGTCTCCACAGCGTTGGCTGCAACTTGGTGGGCTGTTGCTCAGGGTGGTGGCGGGGCCTCTGTCCCACTTGGGAGGAGCCGTGTTTTGTTGGCACCAGGTACATGGTGCTGTTTCTTTGCAAATGGCCAGTGCGCATCAAGGCAGCTCCTGTGTTGAGCGTCTGTACCTTGGTGGTCAGTGCGCATCAGAGGGACACAGCATATTAGCCTTTTATATATATATAGATTGAGCGTCTGTACCTTGGTGGTCAGTGCGCGTCAGAGGGACACAGCATATTAGCCTTTCATATATATATAGATTGGTGATCAAGCAGTAGCAGTGCACTCTTTTGTTGAGGAGTCTAATTGTTCACCCTTCTGATCCATAGTTTTTCTAGTCTATAAAATTCTTCCTCCTACTCCACAGGCAGAGGATACAGTAAGATAGCATATGGAAAAGCACATAACATGAACTTAATGTTCATTTATTTCTCCAAACTTTTAATGAATGCCAATATTTTTATTTTTTAGAGAAGGGAGATGGAAAGACAGTAACATTGATGAGAAAGATCAATTGGCCACCTCCTGCGTGCCCCCTACTGGGGACCCAGCCCAAAACCTGGGAATGTGCCCAGACAGAGAATCGAACTGGTAACCTGTCAGGTGCATGACACAACCACTGAGCCACAACAGCTCATTTTAATGAATGACACTATTTCTTAACCATAGTGCTTTTAAAAAGATGAATTGCCTTAAAGAGTAGTTGATAAGCTTCAATTAGAATTTCAGGTTACGATGATATTTGGGAAGTTTCTGTTATCTAAGGTGTAGGTTCACAGCAGCATTATTTGTAATAACAAAAACTTGAAAACAACCTAAATATACACTAACAGAGCAAGATATATATATAGTTACAGCCCAATTAAAACGAAGTTCTGTATTTCCTGACAAAGATATGTTTAAGAAGAAAGTAGTGGCAGATCTGTATAATGATCTTGCTTCTGTTAAAACTGAACAAGATATATATACCTAATTACTGTCTGGAGAGTGGATTGAGGGGAGGAAACTTTAATTTCCTATACTCATTAAAAATAATTACAGGTGCCCTGGTTAGTGTGGCTCAGATGGTTGCACCTATGCACCCAAGAGTTGCCAGTTTGATTCCCAGTAGTGGGCATGCAGGAGGCAGCCAACGGATGTTTCCCTGTTACAGTGATGTTTCCCTCTCTCCCTTCCTCTTTAAAAAATCAATAAAAATATAATTACAGATGTGTTAACGAAAAAAAATTGTTTTGTCCTGTTTAGGGCCATGGTAATGTCCTCCACACCAACACTTAGGACAAGAAATAGTATGGTGACCCTGGAAACAGAATGAGGCATGAGTGGAGGTGAGACTGCAACTCGAGTCCATTTGCTACTCACTACATTAGCAAGATACATAGGTGATGTAGTTAAAAGCTTCCTTAGATATGTGGATTATTTTTCCCCCTCAAGCAATTTATTATGGATAAAGGCAAGGATTTTCTTGGATTGATTCTTCAACTACATTTGTATTTTTCCCCGGAGAACAAAGCAATGTAAAGGAATGAGTTTTTACTTCTCAATTTAGGAAGATTCTTGAATGGTCTTAGACAACTAAATCAACTATTTGAAGAGTGCCAGAGTGAGGACAGAGCATTAATTTTACGGACTTATAACTGCATCTAAAATGATTTCAAATTTTTAAGTCCACTGCTTTTAGCAGAAATAGTTAAAACCACTGTGGCAGACCAAACCAAGTCTTTATGAAACATAACTAATGTATTGTTTCAAGATCATGGAGAACCCACAAGCTCGAAGAAACCTCCAGAGTCTCGGGATCCACAGGGAGCTCACAGCATGCTGGTCCTGTCAACAGTAGCACGCGGTGAATTCAATAGGAAGGTGTCGAGTCTACAGAAGTACCTTGAGGAGGTCAGTGAGACTGGCATATCACACAGCCAGATCCTTACCAGGAAGGACCGCACACTGGCTGCTCGAGGCGAGCCTTTGTGATGAGAAAGAAGTCCCCCAAAGCAACTCTAGAGGATGACTGGACCCTTCAGACCTCCATGAGTTTCATGCTTCTCCTTTACAACCCTCTTGAGTTATGATAACTCAATTCATGAGTAAAGCATTCTATGACAGGTCTCTAGGGAACATGAGAAAGCCACATTCCTTGCATTTAAGAGTTTACAATCTAGTTATAGAGAAGTATCCTATCTAATAAAAAAGCAATATGCAAATTAACCATCACTCCACTATACCCACAAGCCATGCCCACAAGCCAATCAGGAGCGAATATGCAAATAAACCCAACCAAGATGGCCATGGCCACAGAGAGCAGGAGGGAGGCTTGGGTTTCCCAGGCAATGGAGGAAGCCAAACTTTCCGCCTGCCTTGCCGGCCTAGGCCTCCACTCAAGGCTACAAAGTTTCAATGATAGAAGGTAAACAAATCCAAACAGAAATGGCAGCAGCCACGGAGCTGGAAAGAGCAGTAGGCTAGGATTGCCCCGGGTGATGGAGGAAGCCAAGCTTTCAGCACACCCTGGCAGGCCCATGCCTCCACTCAAGGCTACAAAGTTTCAGTTATAGAAGATACAAAAATCCCAACAGAAATGGCTGCTGCCACGGAGCAAGCAGAAGGCTTGGCTCCGCTCCAGGCTACAAAGTTTCAATTGTAGAAGATAAATAAACCCCAGACACCAGGGCCTCCGCTTGGGTCGCCGGGGGGTGTGGCCAGCCTGTAAACCACCACAGGCCCCTCACCCAGGCTGCCTCACACCCCAAGGGAACCCCCTCCCTGATCCAGAACACCCTTCAGGGCAAACCAGCCAGCCCCACCCGTGCACCAGGCCTCTATCCTATCTAATAAAAGAGTAATATGCAGATTGACCATCACTCCAACACACAAGATGGCTGCCCCCATGTGGTCAAAGATCCTGCCCCCATGTGGACACAAGATGGCCAACAGGGGAAGGCAACTGGGAGGGACCAGGACTGCAAGGGAGGGCAGTTGTGGGCGATCAGGCCAGCAGGGGAGGGCAGTTGGGGGCGATCAAACCTGCAGGGGAGGGCAGTTAGGGGTGACCAAGCCAGCAGAGGAGGAAAGTTGGGGGCGACCAGGCCTGCAGGGAAGGGCAGTTGGGAGGGACCCAAGCCTGCAGGGGAGGGTAGTTAGGGGTGACCAGGCCTGCAGGGAAGAGCAGTTAGGGGCAAACAGGCTGGCAGGGGAGCAGTTAGGCATCAATCAGGCTGGCAGGGGAGTGATCATATCCCAGTTAGGGGGTGATCATATCCCTTGAGGGGTCCCAGATTGGAGAGGGTGCAGGCTGGGCTGAGGGACACCCTACCCCCCCCCCCCCGCCCTGTGGACTAATTTCGTGCACTGGACCTCTAGTTTAATAATAACAGCTTTGGCATTTGAACGCTTATTACATTCCAGGCATTTTCCATGCTTTATCTCATTTAAACCAACAATAACACTATGATGTAGGTACTATTAGCCCCATTCTGCAGATGAGAAAACCAAGGCGCACAGAGGCTAAGTGATTTATTATGGGTTCCACAACAAGAATTGTGGAACTGAGGTTTGAATCCAAGCAGCCTATTCCCCTCTATTAAGTTCTGTTACAGAGGTATAAGCAAAAGAAAAAGCACAAAAAATTAAATATAATTTAAATACAGGAGGGATTAGGGAAAACTGCAAGGAGCAGGTAGTATAGACACAGTCAAGATAGACAGAGGTGTAGTGAAAGAATGACCAGGTTTGTCAGTGGAGAGAGAGTGGTGGGAACAAAGACAGAGAGCCTGAAGCCAGACCGTGAAGGGTTTTCCATGCTGTGCTAAAGACGTTTGGGCTTCAGCCTGCAGATGGGAATGACAGGAACTGGAACCATATGCTTTCGTTGGTTAAGATTATTTGGGCAGAAATGATTTTGGATGGACTGCAGTAGATGACTAGTTGAAGGAAGGCTGGGTCAAGTGGCTATCGGGTTCGAACAGCTGTCCAAGGCCTGCCTGTCAAAGGCATTCTGTCCTGTGCTGAGTGTCCTGCTGAAACCTAGTTGTGTGACGTTGCCACAGCCAAGAAGCTTCTCTGAGTCTCGGATCTGGAAAATGGAAGTGCTGAGCAAGCTCTTGCAGATTTCCTCCAGCTCTGAAATTTTCTAAGTCTCATGAAAAACTTGAAATTCAATTTTGGGTGGTCTTAGCCTGTGGAACTGGGGCTGATTTGTGCTTGATAATATCACTAGTATTTTCTCCTGCTAGAAAAAGAACCAAGATTCTAAAGTTAATGTGGCGTTATGCGTTCTATCTTTAGCATCACTTACAACTATTTTTACTTTGTGGCTGGGTAACTGTGACCCAAAAGTATTGACTTTGTTTAAAAGAAACCCCCAGTCTTGGTGTTTTCTATAATCTTCTCATAGAGTGGCTAGCATAGAATTGGTGGGAGACTAGGTAACAGTAAGGTATTTTTGAATCCATGTTATTGGTTTGAGAGCCAGTCTGTTGCCTTTTTATCAAGTCTTACCAAAGAGAAGGGAAAGTGCCCCCCTAACTTAGTTCAGTGTAAATCCACCATTACAATTTCCAGTTGACCTATTCACTAAGAGGCTTATAGAACTCTTCCAACACCTCTCATCCGTGTTATGAGCCAGGGTAAGGTTTGGATGGTGCAAAGACTGGGTGAACAAGTTATCCCTGTTTACCTGAACTTTCTCAGTTAAGGCACTGAAAGTCTTGTGTCCGGGAAATCCCTGTCTTGGGCAAACTGGGATAGTTGAGCACCATAAGAAAATGCACTTAAGATCCAGAACTCAAGAAAGTCCAAATCCTACCTTGTCTTAATCTCCAACTCCCCACTGAGGCTCTGAAAGGGGCCATGTAAAGAGGAGACGGCAGCAAAGGGTAAGTACAGTTTTACTGGATCAGCAGTTATTAGACTAGGCTCAACCCGATATCGCCAGGAAACCTAGACGGAGCACAGGGACAAGTCTGGACACCAAGGGTCTCTATTCCTCCTTCAACCCAAATCTAAATCTTAGAAGCTAAGGTCCTTTGGCCTGCAGGAAAAGTAGAAAAGAAGACTGAAGCAAAGATGAACTGGCTTAGGTCTTTGTGCAAGGAAGAAAGAAAAGATGGCTGCCTCGCGAGCCTGGGCTCAGTTCTCGCTCCTCCTTCAGGAAACATGAAACAGAAGAGTCACATGTGTGTGGTCTTTTCTTGCCGAGTGACTCTCATTGGTAAACATGGTGTAATCTATTCTGGAATATTAACGCATCTCTTCCCTAGTGGGGGAGCTGGGGGGGGAGGGGGGTGGAAGAAGAGAGGGGAGACTTTCCCCACACAATGCCAATAGCAAAACCAAACTAAGAGGCATGGAAGTATCACTGTGAATATGTGAAATCTCTATAAGAAATCAATTTTGAAATAAATTTTAAAAATCAAAGCTTATTTCAAAGTAATAGAAGGCTTTTTAGTTTCTTTAGTAGATAATTTATTTTGATAACTTGCTCAATAACAAAAATACAAGTGAAGAAAATTATGTTCATTTTATACATTTTATATTAACAATTTGTTTTGAAACTATTAATTGAAAAATGTTATAACCAATTACAAAACAATTCTTAATAAAGTTTGGGGTATTATACAGACCTTGATCACAAACTTCAAAACCTCTTGAGGTGATACAATAAATCCTGTGTAGGGAATGGAACCCACACGGGCCACTTTTTTCCTTCATATATTTTTATCCTTCAAAAATCAGTCTGAAAGACAGTTTACTGTTTCGTATTGTGAATGTAGATTTAATTTTAGAGAAGACTAAAGTGGGTTGGTAAAACAGAGTAACTGTGGCTAGCAGCCTTTTAATGAAGACAAAAACCAATGCAACTGTTCTTCCCACGAAGCCCACGATGCAAAACAAAAGCTAGTTCCCAACACACTCTCAGGGCCTTCCTCTGAGTCGGCAGATCAGGTGTCGCCAGGACTGATCCTTTACTTCAGAGGTTAAACAGTGAATTTACAGAACATCAAGTGGGGATCCAAAACTTTAGGCAAAAGGGTAAGAAAGGAAAAAAGTCAATGAAGTGTTTTGGTCATGTAGAACACTAAAAAGAAGGGGGAAGAGCTATCCTTTAAGAAGAAAACATGGAGCAGAAAGTAAGTTTATGAGAAGTAGGAGAGTCAGACACTCACACACATTAACAACAAAGAACATGGATCACCTTGGGAAGAATCAAACCGAAATGTTGCTTTTAATGAAAGGAAGGCTTTCCACATTTACAGATGTTTAGGCATATTTAATAGGAGCTTCCAAAAATTTCAAACTAAGTAAGTCCTGTGCAAATAAAACCTATAACTAGTTTCAGCAGATTTTACAGTGTGTTCTTAGGTATGAGACTACACACTCTAAAAACAATGTAACAGACAAAAGTTTGACAAATGATTGCACCATAAAACAGTGTTTTATATACAGTTCACAAGCTCTGATTTCTTGCTATAAATTAATACTTATTATTGTGACCTTTTAAAAAGCAACTGCTGACAGCAGTCTCTCTTTTCACTTATAGGATGTATAGAATTTTATATGAATGAGTCCATTTCAATGTTTGGTCTGGAAGAATACAAAGGTCTGACTTCACACAATATTTGATGGACGGTTTTAACCCTGGGTGCTGACTGGTTGTAGGGAGCTTCCCCCTATCAGTCCTTTATGCACTGGACTTCCATGATGATGATGAAATTATAGTCAACTTAATGGCTTGGGTAATAGATACAAATAAAACCTCAAGTTTTGTCAACTTGCAATACCACTGTAAGTGAAAGAAGTAAACAGTGGGGAAATTCTTAGCAGCTGAGAAACTTTCTCTCCCCATGCTCCTGATCCAGTTAAAAATATTTTGAGAAACTATTTACAATGTAATTCATCTTTTTGGAAGAGAAAAACTCTTGGTCATGTAAATTAATTTGAACCACACTTTGCTAACACTTGATCTCAGTGGTATAATGGTGACAACGCAAGCTTTCCTTCAACGTGACCCATGTGACTGAGGACCAAATAGATCCCTTGGGGTGGCCATCTCAAACGTCCACAGAACGTGTCCAGCGGTACACAGTCCTGACCAGACCTCACAACACTTGGGGAAAAAGTTTCTTTCAAGCATCTTCTAAGGTTTCTTTGGTCCCGGGAGGAAAAGTGACACCCCCATAACTCCAGGAATGCGCCTCAGTGGTGGCTCCCCTCTTACCCCCCCGAGTGAGCTGCAACACGGGTTTTCTTCCTCAACAAATACTGCTGAGCTCACACTGAGACACAAACACGAAGCCAGCCAGCGTGGCAAACAGCAGCTTCCTCCGCTTCAGACTTGAAACGCCGGAGGCGGCAGCCCCACCTCTGACGTGACCATGCTCCAAGACCTAGGTCCTAGGCTTTTAACGAGCAGTGTGTGTGTGAAGCTGGACTCACAGGGCTCTCCGGCCAGGGAACTCGGATGGCCACTTCCCTCTAAAGAAGAAAAAGCTTAGCTCCTTTGTCATGAAAGACCCCCTGCCCCACATTTCCAACAGGAGATACCTGTGTGTTCACCTGGAAAACAACTGTGCACGGACACGGGCATGAGACGTGGAGAAGAGAAATGTGTATTTGAAAACAACGGGTGGGTTCAGGGCTAGTGGCAATGCTGCTTTTAGGAAAAACATAAAGCTGTGGGTTTTACAGCCCTTTAAAGTAAATACAAGGAAGGTAGCTTTTAGCAAACAAAGGCATACAGCACACAAAAGATACTGTACTGCTCAGGTTTTTGGTAAAGGAGATGTATTAGTAAGAATGCTTACGGATGAAAAGAACACATTTAATTGCTACAGCAGAGTGATCCTGGTGTGGTAAACAGCCAGAATAGTGTGAACTGACATCAGAAGAAAAAGAACCTCTGCACAACAGACAACAGTTGCCAATAATTTAAATGGTGTCAAATTCCCCAAACTACGAGGTTTGACATGATCTTACCTTCTACTATCACAAAGAAATAACTTAGCCTACAGAGAATTGTAGCGTAACTTAAAATTTGCACCTAGAAAGATACGGGATTATTTGTACCTATTACAAAAACCTGTTAAAATCAAGGGCTGTTACAAAGAATGAGGTAAACTGAAGACTCTCTCCACTACACAGCCTTCAGATAAATGGCTTTTTTCTATTGAGTTCTAGGTTTGCACACCACAGTGTTTTGCTAGCAAAGCATTCAGAGTTCTCTTCCAGGAACAGTTTGCATGTGTGTGTATAAATTTACACACACACACACACACACACACACACACACACACACACACACACACATATATACACTGTATACTGCATCAGCAAAATATATATATTATATATATTTATATAAATATAAGGAACATTTCCCCCACCCACCCCCAGTAACATGTTTCTTAGTGTTTTATTTTTTTTGTACAGAGAGAATAGGGAATTTCAGAATTTTTACATACATTTTAGCAAACAAGTTTTGATCTATTGGCTTCTTGGTGCAGTAACGCAATGGCAATCCCCTCTGGTGCCACAGGCTCATACGACTACCAGGAAGCTGTGAACACTAATTTCTTAGGAGGTGAGGCCAGCCCCACAGGAACTTCTCTTGCATCCCTCTGGTCCACCACGTCTCATAAATACTTAGGATTTTTTCCTCAAATGAATCATTAGACGTTAAAAACGGAACAGCAGAGTCACAAAGGGCCACGTGCTTTTCAGCAGAAAGCATTCTCCCTCACTGGGCGACTACCACAGTGCAGGCCCGACGGCCTGAAAATATGCTCAGGAGGTTAGTCAATATAGTCTGTATTTGGTTATGGAAAAGGCTCTCTTTTTAAAAAAATCCAAAGTGCATAGTGAGAACAAATCAAAGCTTTTTTTTCTTTTTCTTTTCAGCATCAGTTTCATCTAAGCATCTTTCTAAGCCAGGACTACTCAGATGCCTTGCCTTTGTCCTCCCCACCCTCCAAAAATAAAAAATTTAAATAAAATAAAAAATAATTAAAATGTCAAGCAATTTAGACATTCATCAGCCTGGTAAACAAACTTTGCCAGCAAACAGAAGTCCTACTATTGTAAAGAAAATTGACAAGACAAAAAGTACATATGATGAACCAACTACTGTGTTGTTGGGTAATTTATAAGGTTGACCTCCGACTTCATTGATGTAAAATCCTATTGGGAATATTAGGGCAGCCATACAGAAAAGGATCACTGTAAAACAAACCAAAACACAACATTAGTAACATGGTTTGGTGATTAGGAAAACAATGAAAATTTGGCGCAAAGGAAGTTTATAAGAAGGGTTGTGGATTGATAACATGATCAAACCTGTCAAAACATAAACCATTTGTCAAAATATTTGCATATACTACAGATCATATAATACCCCCCAAATCTAACAATTCAATTCAGGAAAAGCTGGATTAACCTTTTGAGACAATTTCAAATATCAGCATTAAGAAAGGTCCCAAACCTACCAAGTACTCGTATGCATTGCTCTTGACCATTTAAATGGTGACTCAGGGCTACATTCTGGCCGTGCTACTTACAGCTGTGCCATCGTAGGCTTCTGGTTCCCATCTGAAAATGAGGTAAATGCTAGAAGTATAAACAAGCATTATCAAGTCCAGGCACAGTGCCAGCCACACTGACAGTAAGTGCTGAATAACTGCTGCGTATGTCACTGGAGTTCTTATTTTGCCAACTCTCTGTTCCTCTCAGTTGGTACTAGTTAGAAAAAATTAGAGAAAAGGTACATGAATGTACCATCCACCTTACTCTGGTGTAAAGTCAGTTAGTGGAAAGAATCTTAGACTTCTGCAATGATTAGCAAATTGTCAGAGTGGCTATCTCTATGGACAAAGCCTCAGCCCCACCCACCCAACCTGTTAGGTTTCTGAGTATACACAAGTGGGGGAGGGTGGGAAACCTTTGAGTTTTATATACAAACACAATGAAATCTAATATTTGCTAAAAATATCAGAAAACCCAGCGTCTGAGTAGAAGTAATTCCAAGGCCACTATGTTAGCAAACAGTGCGCTCCCCTGTGCTACAAAAGAAATGTTCTGAGCAAATGCAGATTGCCTACAGATAGGCTAGTTTTCCCAAGAAAATAGTTTATGCTTTTTGAAGCACATTGGTAAAATGTGAAGTCTTTCCAATTCTGGAGGCGGAAACATTTCTCGGTGTAATGTGGAGACATTACTATACTCATTGTATATGAAGAGTTGAAGCTTTCCATTATAATCTGAATGAGAAACCTTTTCCAAGTTAGACCCATCCCAAGGAATAGTGACAGAGTCCTGGATAAACATATCAGCTGACACTTGTCTTAAATTACTTTTGTGCCAACCAATAAAATTTAATAGAGTCTTTTAAAAGCCAATAGGAGTGCCCTTGCTGGCTTGGCTCAGTGGATAGAGCATCAGCCTGTGGACTGAAGGGCACTGGGTTCGATTCAGGTCAAGGGCACATGCCCGGGTTGTGGGCTTGATGCCCAGTAGGGAGCATGCAGGAGGCAGCTGATCAATGACTTCTCTGATCATTGATGTTTCTATCTCTCTCTCCCTCTCCCTTCCTCTCTGAAATCAATGAAAATATATATTTAAAAAAAGCAAATTAAACAAAAAAAAAAGTCAAAATAGGAGTCTTTTCCTGGAACAGCTCCAGAAATGTATTAAAGTAACATTTTCTCAAGTAACATACTAACTCGAGATACACCAGTACCTTGGTTTGCTTTGCACTATTTAGGAGGATTATTTTATATTATACACACAGTCAGTCTATCTCATTTTGGGCAAAGGACCAAGCCAAATGTTACATAAGCACATTTGGATTCTTTTGGATACCTACAACAGAACAAATAAAAAATCCAGTAATTAAGTGTTAGATCTTTTGGTCCTTCTGTTGTATAGTCAGCAATAATATCATCAGTGCTGCCAATGTCCACTTATCAGTATTACCTGTCACCAATTTCTAATAATTCTTATGCCATAATATGGTTTCATAAGTAAAATGAGACCACAATCTAAGTAGCTATACTTAATCTATAAAAATAATGGGATATGATTAGTTTTAAAATCAATTTGTTTCTTCTCATCTCAAAAACTAAAATAATTTAGACATTTGCTGATATACACAGTTCATTCTGTTAACTGATGTGCTGACTTTATTTCTATCCTTTCATATTTTTCTATTGTAAAATAAAAATCTATCCATTATAATGGAGTAAACATTTAATGACTATACTATTTTACAAGACTTAATTCTTTTTCCAAATTGGTTAGGAAAAGCTTAATCAAATTTAAAGGAAGCGCCCTGACCGGTTTGGCTCAGTGGATAGAGCGTTGGCCTGCGGACTGAGGGGTCCCAGGTTCGATTCCAGTCAGGGGCATGTACCTTGATTGCGGGCACATCCCCAGTGGGGGGTGTGCAGGAGGCAGCTGATCGATGTTTCTCTCTCATCAATGTTTCTAACTCTCTATCCTTCTCCCTTCCACTCTCTAAAAAAATCAATAAATATATTTAAAAAAATAATTTAAAGGAAGCAATGAACTCTTATTCAATCTAATTTTGGTTTTTAATCCAAAAATTAGGTTCTCTGTACTTCTTGGGGATATTTAATGTGAGTAGATGATTTTTCTTTTAAACTATTGAGAACTGTGAAGTTACTTTAGATCTTAAAATATAACTAATGCTAATATCTTTCAATTTTTGATTATTAAGTTCTGGGTCCTAAATAAGCCTATAAAGACATAACTTCATATCCGCCATGGTGGTGAGAGTTAAACGTCAGGTGTAGTGGTAGATGAGGGTGTAAATGGGTTAGGTAAAGACTAGGGTCAGACTTGAAGACCTTTGTTACCTGCCCCCTCCCCACTGGCCAGCCCCACCATGTGTGGCTCTCCTCTGCGAGATTTCCCCACTGTGTAAACCAAACAGAAAATATTACCCTCACATTCCTACCAAAACTACAGCTTAACGGGAACAAAAATATATGCAATAGAGATGATGATATGCAATAGTACATTTTCAAAGGCTGAATGGAAATGCTAGGGGGAGCCCAATCCCTCTCAGGACTGCCAACCCAGTGGATTAGCTCCGGTAACAAAAAACAAAGTGTTTAAGGAAGCTAGGAGTAATGCAGCTCTGTGCTTACTTAGATGACATTAACTCCAATATATATTCTTGAGCTAAAAGAACCCAAGGGGCACAATGATATAAACAGAATATACAGTTACAGAGCACTCACGTGTACATACATGGTTTTATGCCTAGAACACCTCTGGTAGGAAACCCAGAAACCAGTGACAATGGTTACCTCAAGGAAAGAGGTATTGGATATCTGGGTGACAGGGACACAAATGAGACTGACTTTTCATTTGGTGACACTCATAGATTTTGAATTATTATATGCATATTATTTAAAAACTTAAACAACATAATCAGCTCTTTCCCTTTATTGGGTCACAGGAAACAATGGCTCAGTGAGCATCTTAATGAATACTTTGATTCATACTGCTTTGCTAAATTGTATTTGAGATTTTTTTCATATTCATAGCTTATGCATTTCCAAATTTTAACTAAATCCAAAAACTATATGCTTCTTTGATTTTACATAAAGAGTAAATGCTCTCTAAACAAGTGAATACATCCTGTGAGTAAAGATTCCCTTAAAATTCCTCATCAATACCCTTTAAGGTAGCAACACTGTCTCTACAACTGTCTCTGGACCCTATTAACTAGAAAAGAACTGTCTTGGGAGGTCTGTTCGACCTCACAAAAGATCATCACCTTCTCTCATATTTCTTAACAAGAATGGAGATATTTTTATGTCAAAAGCAATTTGATCTGCCTGGCTGGTATGGCTCAGTGGTTGAGTGTTGACCTATGAACCAATAGGTTAAGATTAGGGTTAGGGTTTGATTCCCAATCAGGGCACATGCCTGGGTTGTGGGCTCGATCCTCAGTAGGGGGTGTGCAGGAAGGAGGCAGCTGTTTAATGATTCTCATCATTAATGTTTCTATCTCTCTACCCCTCTCCCTTCTTCTCTGAAATCAATAAAAATGTATTTTAAAAAAGCAATTTGATCTAAATTTTAAAATAAAGTAGATATAGAGACAATAATAAAGCAGAACTAGAAGCATACATTAAGAGAGTTTCACAGAGAGGGAGAGACAGAGGCTCGTGAACTAATATAATACCCTTATCTTATTGCCTTATAAGGATACATTAAGTTTTAACAACAACAGGGGTATGTGGGATTATGCCTCACCCCTAGCCTATGAATTCTAAATGAAAACAGCAAGTGAAAGCAAGCTGTGTTGTAATATTCACTTAAAAAGACGTACGCAGACCTGAGCTGAGTTCGGCACTGAACTAAAAGTCCAGTCCTGCGGTGCGGCACAAGTCTGTCCTGCTGTGCCGTAGAGCATGGATTCTCAATAGGCCTACTGCCCCAGGGGCCGAGAGGTCTTTGCTGCCCAGCGTGTGTGTGTACATGTAGGGTGTTTACGGCATCCCTGGCCTCCACGCATTAGGTGTCAGTGGCATCCCCCTTTCCTTTGACAACAAAAATGTTTCTAGATGTGGATAAATGTCTCCTGGGGCAAACCGCTTTAGTGAAAAAGAAACATGAAAGTCAAATTTCAGAAACAGCTTTTCTTCGTACATTTCTGTCTCCTTTAACTTGGGCTAAGCCTCTGACATTTTGAAATTAACCCAATTCTGCAAAATACAAAGGAATGTGCAGCATATAAATATATCACACCTTTGGGCACTGACTAATAGAGTAAGAAATGTTAAGAAGCAATTATAAAATAATCAAATGTGTTGATTTTCCAATGGTCACATATGTAGCTGACAAAAAAACTAAAAATCAAAGGCATTAAAAAGCACATCAGCACCTTAATCTAATTTATATCTGTTGTATTTTCATCTAGATTTATCTTTATTTGATAGAAGATACCAATACCTTCCAGAAGAGGAAAAGACTCAGGTTAGTGGTAGCTCTGAGTCACAGACCTCAAACACTCATGTACAATGTTAGCAAAATAAAATTCGTTAAAAGCATTTCACACAAAGCAATTAAGGTTTTGGATGTCCTGGTCTTGTGGTGAGGATTCTGAAGAGCCGATGGGACTGTGCGGTTTATCTGACGGCCACGAGTGCTGCTCTCTGGTGATTATGAAGTCCTTAGTACTGATTCTTGGTTATCTTCATCAAAATACCAGTGTGCACGCCTTCTAGACAAATGACTAGCACAGGTTACTTACTTCCAGTGAATGCTATCCATCGAGCATATTTTGTAGCTTCTCTTCGCCAGTGGGAAGCCACCAGCAAACCACATGTGACAGTCAGTGAAATGATTCCCATGATGATAAAAAACAGGGTGGTGACCCACTCCGGGGGCAGCCGCGGGGGGACGCACGTTCGGTCCCGACCATGGATGGTCTGACACTGTCGCACGAGGCCCACGGTGAGTGCTCCTGGGGGAGATGCAAAAGGCGGGATGTTTTAGTGGGTTTGGCACACGTGGGGGATATTCCCTACCAACACCCCTTCCGTTCTTAAATCGTATTTCTCTCTATGTGCGTCATTCAAGCACTTAATGCCACTGAGTCCCATTCTTCAGCATTCTGCTACAATGCATAAGGTAATAGTAATTCTTGACTTAACATAAAAAGCGAACTTAAAATAAACCTCACAAAAGCCATTAAAAGGCAGCTCACTTGATCCTTCATTCATTAGACACATACTTTCCTGAGTACTTGTGTCACCCACTGTTTCTAGGCGCCAGGAAAATAACAGTGAACAAGAGAGATGAGTTTCCAGCTCTTGTTAGCTGGAACTTTTGTTTTCCCAGACCCCAGACTCATTGTATATTATCTACTTTTGGCTGAGGAGAAAAAACACTTCTCAGGAAATTGAAGGCAAACTTAAAATATGTTTAAGCATAACATACAAGTAAAATAAACAATGAATTAAATACTAGAACCAGTATAATTTATTAAAGTTAAAAGGTCTAAGCATATTACAATATAAGTGCTTTTTCATTATATTCAAGAAAATGTTGTAAAAACTAGTAAATCCCACCATTTGGGAAGCTCAATGATGTTGGTACGATGTACAGCGTTCACAATTGGCAACCCATGACCGGCATGTTTCAGCAGGAACGCACAGAGGTACAAGGTGCCCATTCTCCTTATTCATTCAAATAACAATAAAGTGAATTTTGTAAAATATGAAGTACCATTTTAATATAAACTGTTCTCATGAAAACCAAAGGAAACCCTCTATCGAATTTGGGGGAATTAGTCTGGAGAAACCTGGATAAAGAAGGTGAAAGAGTAATTACTTTTCTCCTTCCCGCTAAGAACTGCTTGTTGCCCCCTTTAAGGGCAAGTGCGAACGGGAAGGTTGCCACAAAAGTACAGGAAAAGAAATTTTTGGAGCCACTGAAAAAATAATAGATTTCTACATCATTTTGGGGTTTTAGTTATTTTTTCAAGGTGAACAACATAGCACTTGCCTTGAACAAGTGGCTCCTTAGAGGAGAGCAGTGAAGCTCGCAGACACCTGGGAGGGAGCTGCCTTGAGGGAGCAGGCAGACCAGGGAGGGTGCGGTGCAGCTGTGGGGGGCGGTGGGCTGGTGGAAGGAGGGGCTTTCCTACAACGTGGGCTTTGCCACTGATACACCGTTAGAAATAAAACATACGTTCAAGGGAAATGAAGCAAGAAAACCAGTTCTGCTCTCCAAACTGAGCTGTACTCTTCTTCCTCTCCTAATGAACTCTGACTCTACCTTTTTCAGGAGAATGAAAGATAACTCAAACTAGTTGTACCTTTTTCTCTCAAATCACATAATAATTAAGCCCATGTTGGGATGTCCAGAGGTGCAACAGCATTATGGGATCATCTCTGGAGGGGTGGAGGAGTAGAAAGTGAGCGCACCCTCACATTAATGCCACACTATCCCTCTTCTAGCTGTTGCTTGCAGTTGAGTGACTTCATAGCCCGAAGAGAAGTAAATCAGTTTAAAGTTTTTGACAACTGCTAACCTTTAAAGTATCACAGCAACTGTTAGAAACCAGAAAAGGCAAGAGGATGGGGGTTAAGCACCAGGGAATTGCAAAATGGTTCTTAAATTGAAAGACTAAAAAGTTTCCTTGAAAAGAAAACTTGGGCGAAGAGGGAGTGTCTTATTATGATAAACCTTTTATTGTAATTTTGGAAACAAATAAGGCTTTCAGAGTGCTAGAACCCCTAACAGGAAACTACTCCTGATCATTCATCAAAAGACCTCTAACAAATTAACCTCTGTAGTCACTACCCATTTATAAAAGCTGTAACTGCGTAAGAAGAACAGACAACAGGCAATGAAAGACCCCTCTGACAAAATGCAATACTGTGGATTCTGATGACAGCCCCACATCTCCTGACTGGCAAAGCACACCACATGAGAGCAAACAGAACCAGTCAGAAAAGGAAAATTAGAGCTATGCCTTCCACAAACCCAATGGACACAATGACCTGACAGATGGTCAGCTCTGAGAGAAGAGCTATGCTCCTATGGTGACGGAAGTCCTTACAACACAAGTCAAGACCAAATATTCAGCAGCTGCATTCTGAAAGGAAAGAAAGCTAATGCTAACACACAACCAGACGGTACACTGTATATAAGAAAATAAATTCACAAATATTTTTAAAAAATCTTTATTGTTGAGAGTATTACCCATGACCTGCCACTGTCCCATCGCACTAGTTCCTGCCCCACCCCAGGCCCTCACCATCCTATTGGCTGTGTCCATAGGTAATGCATATTAAGTTCTCTGGTTAATCTCTTCCCTCCCCGCTCTTACCCCTTCCTTTTGAGCTTCTGTTCCATGTTTCCATGCCTCTGGTTCTATTTTATTGATCAGTTTATTTTGTTCTTGTTCGTTTATTTTTATCTTTAGATTCAATTGTTGATAGATACGCATTTATTGGCATTTTATTGTTCATATTTTTAATATTTCTTCCCCTCCCCCTCCCCCTCCTTCTTCTTCTTTCTTCTTCTTAAAAAAAGACCCTTTAACATTTCAGATAATACTGGTGGTGGTGAACTCTTTTAGCTTTTCCTTGTCTGTGAAGCTCTTTACCTGACCTTCAATTCTGAATGATAACTTTGCTGGGTAGGGTAATCTTGGTTGTAGGTTCTTGCTATTCATCACTTTGAATATTTCTTGCCACTCCCTTCTGGCCTACAAAGTTTCTGTTGAGAAATCAGCTGATAGTTTATGGGCGCTCCCCTATAGGTAACTAACTGCTTTTCTCTTGCTGCTTTTAAGATTCTCTTTTTGTCTTTAACCTTTTACATTTTAATTATGATGTGTCCTATATGGGCCCCTTTGAGTTCATTTTGTTTGGGGTTCTCTGTGCTTCCTGGACTTGTAAGTCTATTTCTTTCACCAGGTGGGGCAAGTTTTCTGTCATTTCTTCATATAGGTTTTCAATATCTTGCTCTCTCTCTTCTTCTGGTACCCCCATAACACAAAAATTGGTATACTTGAAGTTGTCTTAGAGGCTCCTTACACTATCTTCATATTTTTGGATTCTTTTTGCTCTTCTGATAGGGGTTTTTTGCTTTTTAATATTCCAAATAGTTGATTTGATTCTCGGCATCCTCTACTCTACTGATGATTCCCTGTAAATTATTCTTCATTTTAGTTAGTGTATCCTTCATTTCTGACTGGTCCTTTTTTCATGTCTTTGATGTTCTCACTAAGATCCCGGAAATTTTCACTAAGTCCCTTAAAGCTTTCATTAAGATCCTTGAGTAACTTATAATGACTGTTTTGAACTCTGTGCCTACTAGTTTGCTTGCTTCCATTTCATTTAGTTCTTTTTCTGGAGATTTCTTCTGTTCTTTCATTTGTGACATGTTTCTTTGTATCTGCATTTTGGCTACTTCCCTGTGTTTGTTTCTATGTATCATGTAAAGCTGCTATGTCTCCTGGAATTGATAAGAGTGGCCTTGTGTAGTAGGTGTCCTGTAGGGACAGTGGCTCAGCCTCCCTAGTTACCTGAGGTGGACACTGTAGGTGCACCTCTGTGTGCACAGTCTTGTTGTAGTTGAACCTTGATTGCTGTTGGTATCATTGGGAGTACTTGATCCTCAGGCCAATTGGCTGTGAGGATCAGCTGTGACTACAGTAGGAGAGCTGCTGTGTAGGAGATACCCTCTGAAGCAAGACTTGCTTCAGTGGGGCTTTGGTACTCAATGGTATGACCCTTGAGTGTGTTGCTTGTGGATGTGTAGTTATAATCTGGCACGGTCTGAAGTTGTCCACTGGGTGCACTGGCTCTGGGGCCTCCCAAAAGGTACCAAGTCAGCCACTGTCTGCACCCTGCCTAGGGCCATGCTACAGAGCAATCTGCAGATGGCTGCTACTTGTGTTGGGCTTAGAGGTGCCCAGGAGAGGCCAAACTGTGAACCAAGGCAGGCTGCTTTTAGTGTCGGGCCTGGGGCCACTTATTGAGAGGTATGGGGCATGCTGAATCCAGATGTACTCGTTTGAAATTTTAGGAAAGTCTAAAGCCTGAGCCAGGGCAGGCCATTCATATAGCAAAGTTGCTGCAAACAGCATGGGTGGGGCTGCAAACTGGGTGGGGTGGGGTCTCAGGGAATCACCAGGATGGGGCGGACTGTGTGGACCAGATTGATGGAGACTCAGATATGATGCCTGCCAGTCAGCTCTGCGGTGAGGGAGGTTTCAGCGAGCACTTTTGTCTGGGAGAAAGCTGCCCCTGAGTTCTTGCCCTGATGCCAGACAATTTAGTTCCTCCTTCTATGTCCCTGGATTCTTTTTTTTTTTAATTTCTTTATTGATTAAGGTGTCACATATTTGTCCTCATCCCCCCATTCCCATCCCCCACCCCCCTGTTGTTCTTAACCATTGGTTAGGCTCGTATGCATGCACACAAGTCCCTTGGTTGATCTCTCCCCCCTACCCCCACCTTCTCCTACCCTCCCTCTGAGGCCCGACAGTCCGATCGATGCCTCCTTGTTTCTGGGTCTGTTCTTGTTCATCAGTCTATGTTGTTCATCATTTCCCCTAGATGAGTGAGATCATGTGTTACTAGAAATATACTTATAAGAACCGAATGTGAGACGAGCAATAATAGTTATGCTGACAGGCAAATGAATCAGTCTGTAGTAAGTTTCTTTCTGGACCAACAGTTCTTTTGAGACCCAATTTCAATGTCCACCAGTTCCTTATGTGTACATGTCGGCACTGACTTTTCAGCTCTGGATGGTGGGCAAATGGTGGTAATGCAGGTCCGACTCCCTCTGGTTTGGTCTCGCCTGGACGCAGGGGCGCGGCTTCACCCAGACTCAGTGGCGCGCGGCCTCACCCGGACCTGGGACCCAGCATCACCCAGGCCCCAGGGCACGTGGCCTCACCCGGACCCAGGTGTGTGCGGCCTCACTCGGTCCCGGGATCCAGCTTCACCTGGACCCGGGACCCAGCCTCACCCGGATCCAGGGGCGCACGGCCTCACCCGGACCTGGGATCCAGCTTCACCCGGACCCGGGACCCAGCCTCACCCGGACCCGGGATCCATCTTCACCCGGACCCAGGGGCACGTGGCCTCACCCGGACCCAGGTGTGTGCGGCCTCACCCGGACCCAGGGGCGCGTGGCCTCTCCTGGACCCAGGGGCGCAGCCTCACCCGGACCCAGGTGTGTGTGGCCTCACCCGGTCCCGGGATCCAGCCTTACCCGGACCCAGGGGCGCGTGGCCTCACCCGGACCCAGGGGCGCGTGGCCTCTCCCGGACCCAGGGGCGCGGCCTCACTCAGACCCGGGACCCGGCCTCACCCGGATGTCCCTGGATTCTTTCAAGCTGCTACCCCAGTGCTAGAGCTCACAGGGAGGGAGGGAGTCCATTTAAGTCCATGTGCCGGTCCTTTAAGAGGAACTGCCTGTGTTTCTAGCAGCCTGTGTGTCACTCGGCCACAGTTCCTGCTGGTTTTTACAGCCCAAAGTTATGGTTGCTTCTCTTCCCAGCACTGAAATCCTGAGGTGATGTCTGGTGTGCAGCTGGGACCCCCTGCTCCTCATGGAGGCATCTGCAGCCGAGATAATCCTCCCGATTAAAAACAAACAAAAAAATGCCACACATGTGTGTCAGACGAGCCCCTTCCATGCTTTAGCCCCTCCTATCAGTCTCAATGTGCTTTCTTCTTGTCTAGTTGTAGGACTTCCACTCAGTCAGATATCACTCAGTTCTAAATGGTGGTTGTTCTGTATTTTGGTTGCAATTCTGATGTGGTTGTGGGAGGATGCGAGTACTGTGTTTACCTATGCCGCCATCTTAGTTCCTCATCTGCAAATATTTACTGTCTTTCGTGTACTCAGACTGTTGTAGTGGTCAAGGATTCCAAAACTAATACTGTCATACTTTCACTGAAAACAGACTTTCCTTAGATACATTACTGGGCTATTGCAAACAGTGGTCAGTCCCTATCGTTGCTAAGATCCATTTTCTGAGTAAGACTCTAGGCCAACATAATTTATATCATACTCACATATTTCCCATAAGCTGTCTGGGGAAAGGGATCTGCCAAGGCAACTGTGTTGCTCCTAATGAATCTTCTAAATTCTGGTTCTGTCAGTATCCAAACTTCCACCAGTTTAAATTTCATCCTTTACCTCAAAAAATTATCTCCTACTTGTAGATTCAAATCCATTTCTTACACTGACTAGCTAGTCAAGATCTTTTACATCCTCCAAATTCTCTGAGCACATTCAGTTTGTATCACACAATTATGCATTTGATTTACAGCAGCTTCTTTTTACCCCAAACAGAAAATGAGCTTTTCAGGAAGGGAGGGAACCTTCTACTTCACTGGAAACCCCAAAGCAGGCCTACAGCAGTGGGCAAAGCAGGACTTCATAAGCATTTTGGTGAACCTAGACAAGTAAGAAACGTGCTAAATTTAAAGTCATGCTGTATTAACTAGATTCTCCTGTAGAACGGTGGTAGTGTGAACCACACTAATTCAGCCCAAGCTCAGTCAGTAATTCATTTTTGTTTTACCCAACAAATCTTCACCCTGTGGCTGTTTCCTAGGTAACCAATCCAGCCAAATAAGACTTGCACACAACAGAAAAAGGAAACTACACCAGGAACTGTAGCATTCCATATGTGTCTCAGTATCTCACCTATGTATTATAACACACAATAGGAAGTCATAATGAGTCTTACCCCGTTATGTGGCGTATCTTAACTAAAGAGGCTTTTCACACTCATCTTCTGTAGTTCCAGGAACTGTGGAAATGATCTGGTATGGCCAGTCTAAGCATGTCTGTTGTCATAATGAGGATTATTATAAGGCATTTAAGTCACTACTACATCATAGAGCACAGCAGGATGAAATGGTTTTTCTCCCCCCGCTTTTCTTATTAAATTTATTGGGGTGACATTGGCTAACAAAATTACACAGGTTTCAGGTGCAAAATTTGAACAACCAATTTTTAATGGTACTGAGGATCCCTTGTCTATCCTACTTTGAATTTGTTGAGATTTTCCAACATGCAGATTAAAGTTTTTCATCAAACTTAGAGAGATTTGGGCCATTATTTGCTTAAATACAGGTAGTCCTCAGGTTACATCAGACTCGTTTTGTGGTTACTTCACCATCTCCCATTTATTTATAAAAGAAAAAGTTCTGTCATTTTGACGTATGTACATATGTGCTTTATGTTTCTATTATTTATTTACCACAAGTAAAGGTCAAGAATTATCTTTCTTTTAAAATTTTTTTACTGTTTCACTTCATTACTGTTGTGTATGTGCTCCATGTGAGTTACGTAGGTGCTTATGTAGGTGGATTCTGACTTATGGAGAAATTAGCATTACGTAGCACCGTAGGAATGGATCTCCGACGTAACCCAAGGACCTACTGTACTCTTTCTGCCCCTTTTTCTTTCTCTCTCTTCTCTGTCTGGGACTCCTATTATGTGTATGCTGGAATACTTGAGAATGTCTCATGGATCTCTCATGCTCTGTTCATTTTTATTTTTTCCCCCTTTTCTTCAGATTAGATAATATTGACCGACCTGTCTTCAAGTTTGCTGGTTCCTTCTTCAGACAATTTCCATTTTCTTTTTATAATTCCCATCTCTTTATTAAATACTAGAGGCCCGGTGCATGAAATTCATGCAGTGTGTGTGTGTGTGTGGGGGGGAGTGGTGGTGGTGGTGGTGGTGTCCCTCAGCCCAGCCTGTGCCGTCTTCAATCTGGGACCCCTCCGGGGGTGTCCGACTGCTGGTTTGGGCCCGATCCCTCTCACAATCTGGGACTGCTGGCTCCTAACTGCTCACCTGCCTGCTTGCCACTAACTGCTTCTGCCTGTCAGCCTGATCACCCCCTAACTGCTCCCCTGCCAGCCTGATTAACACCTAACTGCTCCCCTGCCGGCCCGATTGCCCCCAACTGCCCTCCCCTGCCAGTCTGATCTCTCTCCCAACTGCCCTCCCCTGCCGGCCTGATCTTGCCCCCAACTGCCCTTCCCTGCTGGCCTAATCACCCCTAACTGCCTCTGCCTGCCTTATCATCCCTAACTGCCCTCCCTTGCCAGCCTGATCTCACTCCCAACTGCCCTCCTCTGCCGGCCAATTTGGTTCTGATTGGTCGGTTCCTATGCCAGTCAGTATCAAAAGCTTCACCTCCTAGGTAGCCATTGGCTCCTCACAGTTGGCCCAGATTTGGTTCCGATTGGTCAGTTTCTAGGCCAGTGAGCATCTCTGGGCCTATCAATGAGGCCTGATCAGCAACCCTGGTGGAGGCCTAGGGAGAAATGGAGGCACGCCTGCTGACCAGGCCTGGAGCTAAAGAGAGAGGCAAGTGCTGATCAATAGATCAGACCCTGCTTCTCTCTTCAGGCCTCTCTCTGGGCCTGATTCGCAGTCCCGTCAGCAGTCAGTGCTGGATCACCGTGCCTGCAGCCACGGCAGCCCAGTGCTGACTGCAGGACTGACTTCCGGTTGGTCGAGCCTCCTGGTCGTTGCAGACCCAGGGTTTTTATATATTAGGATTCTCTATGTAGTGAGATATTGTTTTCTTATACCCCTTTAACCCTTTGCACTCGCTTTTTTCTTGATTCCTTTATTCTAATGCTAACCATGTCGAGTCACACTCGACATCCGAGTGCAAAAGGTTAATTCTTTACATGTGGTTTCCTTTATTTTGGGGAACATATTTCTCACAGCTGATTTAAACTCTAGTAGGCCCAATGTATGCATTTTCTCAGAGGCAGTTTCCACTGACTTATTTTTCTTGTGTATCAGCCAAACTTCCATGTTTCTTTATGTGAATTGACATTTTTAGTTGAAAATTTAAAATAATACAATGTGACAACTATGGATGTCATATACCTCCCTTTCTCAGTGTTTATTGTTGCTGTCTGTTTTCACTTCCCTAGAATAGTTCTGTAAAGTTTGTACTCATTGATGTGTGGCCTCTGGAGCCTCTGTTCCACTTAGTAGTCAGCTAGTAGCTGGAATAAGGTTTCCTTAGATGCCTTGAATCAGTATGTCTCTCAGCCTGTGCTATCTGTGTCTGCCCTGGCACACTTTCAGTGTTCCAGCAGGCAAAGTACAACTCTGCCTTGGCACTCACTTCCTGCTTGCACAGAGCCACAGGACCAACTCGAGGAGATGAGGGCCTTCACAGGTCTCTCCCGTGGGCCTGACGATTTTTGCTAGTCTTCTTATTGCACTTATGGAGGAGCAGATTTTTAGAAGTTCCTTCTCCACTATCCCAGAAGTTAAACCCAACAGGTCACAATTTCAATCTCAGCTTTGCCACACTTGGACAAGTCACTTAATCTTTCTAAGCTTGCTTCAGCAGAAAAATAGTATGACTTACCATTTAGGTTTCTATGAGAATGAAGAAAGACAATAAGATAATACTTGTAAAATAACTGGAAGCATTGAATAACTATTACATGCTTTCAGGAAAGAAAATTTTATATATATATATATACATATGCGCGCGCGCAAGTGCGCGCGCGCGTGTGTGTGTGTGTGTGTGTGTGTGTGTGTGTGTGTGTGTATGTATGTATATTTTATTGATTTCAAGGAAGGGAGAGGGAGAGAGAGACAGAAACATCAAAGATGAGAGAGAATCATTGATTGGCTGCCTCCTGCATGCCCCCTACTGGGGATCGAGCCTGAAACCTAGGCATGTGCCCTTGATCGGAATCGAACCCAGGACCCTTCAGTTCGCAGGCTGATGTTCTATCCATTGAGCCAAAACAGCTAGGGTGGAAATTACATATTTTTGTTTTAGTTAAAAAAATACATTAGTAGCCCTAGCCAGTTTGGCTTGGTGGATAGAGCACTGGCCTATGGTCTGAAGGGTCCTGGATCTAATCCTATAAGGACATAAAATATAAACTAGCAGTGAATCATGATTTTAAAATCTGCTTTATCGACAAGTACAAAATAGGTCAAGACTCTGTCCTATCACTCTCCCAATCATTGAAGCTCTTAACCTATCATGCATGAAGAAGTCCTTAAAGAAAAGCTTACCACAACTTTTAAACTGTACACACAATGTAACAAAAGTATGTGGAAGGGTATCTGTCACACTGCTAAGGGTGGCCCACTCTAGTTCAGCCGGATTGGAGGGGGGAGTGGGTGGTGGGGCTGAGCTTTTTACTTCCTCATATCTGAGATTAGATAAATTTAAACAATTTTGTCCTTTTTTAAAAAACAACAACATGCATTTGCTTTATATTTTTAAATGTTTATAGAGTATTGCACATTAAATTTAAATAAAATGTACTAATTGCATTTATATTACACACCGTGAAATCTTTCAATGATGCATGAATTTAAGTGCATGTTACAAATCTAAAAAGAAATTAGACAATGCCAAAGAAATTAGAGTAAACTGAAGTAAATCAGGTAGAGAACTAATATGGAATTTAAGTTACTATGTCTACATTTTCTATTCAATTTCCATTTGTAGCTCATAAGAAACCCTACGGAGGAACATGATAGATCATATTGGGATGCGCACTGTTTCTTCCCTGGTTGATTTGGCAGAAGAAACCCAAAACATGTTTAACATTTATTTCACCGAAATGAATAGTTCCCATGCTTTCTACGTAGCAGTGGCTTAAGGCAGGGTACACCGGTAAAGGGGAAATCAAACAAATTTGGTAGGTCGAATGGTTTCCGTGGACAGTAAGTACTGCAGAATTATTTGCAAAGTATTTTAACAAAAAAAATGCTGAACATCAGTAACTCCACAGCCTTCAACCGTTAAACAAGTTCTCCTATGGGCAATGATCAAGAAGTAAGCAGTACAGCCCACAGAATGGCTCTCAATCATGCAAAACTGGCCAAAGCAGTCACAAAGTTAGGGCATCTAGAGCTACATGGGATCTCAAAGTTCACCTATCCTAATCTCCCCCAGTTAGGGTTCAGAGAATACTGAGGCCCAGGGAGGGTAAGTGATAAGTCAAAGATACAAAGGAACTAGTGGTGCTGGGACCAACAGCCAGGTTTCAACTGGGCTGACTTCCTGAACTTCATTCACCTACTAAGGAAAATGATTAGTATTTCTAAAAATACCTTCAGGAACATTCAGATTTATATTAGAGAATACATAATTACAATGTTATAAGCACAGGGCAGTGAGTCTAAGAGTAACTTTTCATGGCAGGTGAAAACATATACAAAGAGGGAGACCTGTCTTTGGGGTTTCTCTTGTCAGTTCATAGGAGTCACTCCTTTGGGTTCCACACTCTAAAATACAGCCTCACCCTGGCCAGATAGCACAGCTGACCAGAGCATCATTCCCATAGGCCAAGGTTGCAGGTTCAATCCCTGGGCAGGGCACATACAAGAATCAACCAATGAATGCATAAATAAGTGGAACAAATTGATCTCTCTCTCCCTCCATCTCTTCCTCGCTCTTTAAAAATCAATAAAAACTTTAAAATATATTCTCCTCCCACATCAGCCAACTCTCATAAATGTTCAAGAAATACTCTACTTTCAGCTCATCCTTCTTAAAGAAATATCCCAATTTCTTTGTCTGAACAAAAGGATTCTCTGTTTTAGGATCTTATCCGATCTCTAAGGAACTTTGGTTATTTATAGTCTACGCACAGACACCACAATGAAGACTCACATTTGTCTTATTTATTTGCATAGTCCAGAAAATGTGCACCACCACGATCTCAGGAAGGAATTTGAAAGATAAGTCACAATAAAAAAACTTTCCTGAGAGTGTATCAAAGGTTCCATTGTATGAACTCCAGGTCTGTCAAAATCACTTCTTTTTGAACTACTTGGTATCTTGGTATTAAATAATTCTAAATTATTTTTCTAATAAATTGTACTCCCCTAATATACACTAGTATAGTAATTTTCTGATACTAAATCAAATTCGAACCTATTTAGTCACATGTCCATTGACTTAACTGGGAGATAACATATCACACTGACTAGAATTCAGGTTCTGAATTAATATTTAGATTCCAGGCCCACCACTTACAAGCAGTGAGTTTTAGGTAAGTTATTTATGCCTTAGTTTCCGCAACTATAAATGAAGAACAAAATAACCTCACAGTGTTGTGTGGATTAAGACAGAGAATATATGTAAAACACTTAGAAAAAATGCCTAGGATAGAGTAATAACCTGATAAATATTAATATTATTAATGATACACTAGCGGTCCCGTTGCAGGAAAAATCCTGCAATAGGGTTTCCTGCTGCACTCTACCCCGCCCCGCCTCCGCTCCTCCCTTGTCCCCCGGCCCGCCTTCTCCGCCAGCCCGCACCGCTCTCCTTCCTCCTTCCTCAGCCCCGCCTCTGCTCCTTCCTCCCCCCTCCTCGCCCCCCCCCCCCCGCTTGCTTGCTTCTTAGCAGCTTTGCTCCCTTCAGCATCTCTTGGCTTTTAAGCTGTCTTGATATGCAAATTAGCTACCATCTTTGTTGGGATAATTTGCATACTCATCCTGATTGGCTGGTGGGCGTGGCTTGGTTGGTGGGCGTGGCTTGGGCATAGCAAAGGTGCAGTCAATTTGCATATCTGTCTATTATTAGGTAGGATTGCTATTTTGCTAGAAATATGTACTTTTACTTTAAGGAAGGAGACAATCTGTGGGATTGCATCTTCTTCTGTACCTTTCAGTTCCCTGCTTTCTTGAGCTTAGATGAAAAAATGATTAAATTTATGTCCAAATTTTTAAAAAATATATTTTTATTGATGTCAGGGAGAGGAAGGGAGAGGGAGAGAGAGAGAGATAGAAACATCCATGATGAGAGAGAATCACTGATCGGCTGCCTCCTGCACAACCCCCATTAGGGATTGAGCCTGCAACCCGGACATGTGCCCCTGACCAGAATCGAACCACAACCCTTCAGTCCACAGGCCAATGCTCTGTCCACTGAGCCAAACTGTCCAGGGCATGTGTTCAATTTTGCAGATCTATTGAATTATTTAAAAACTAGAGGCCTGACGCAGAAATTCGTGCACGCGGGTACAGTCCCTAGGCCTGGCCTGCGATCAGAGCCATCTTCCCCGGCTGCCGGCAGCCTGCCCTGTGCCCCGCCGCCACCCACCCCTGGTTCCCTATTCGCCACTGGGTGATCGGAGCCTGCCAGCCAGGGGGAAGGGACCGAGAGGTCAGCCATTCCCGCCCACTCCCCTGTCCCGCCACCGCCGAGGTTATCCTCTGTGTGTGGGGTGACCCTGCCCCACCCCCGGCACGGTTACCCTGTGTGTATGGGCAGGGGCGTTGGCCTGGCGCCACCTGCATCCCCCGCCACCCACTCTCAGTTCCCCGTTCGCCATCAGGTGATGGGAGCCTGCTGGCTGGGGAAAGGGACCAAGAGGTGGTCAGTGCACCTCATAGTGACTGGTCCAGCAGTCATTCTGGTCATTCCGCCGTTAGGGTCAATTTGCATATTACCCTTTTATTATATAGGATGAATCAGAGTTGTAAAAGTTTAGGGTCTTGCAAATGCGAGGAAAGCAAGTTTTATTCTGTGCCATTAGCATGGTCCATCAATTACAGGAGAGGATGGGTTTAAGAGTAGAGAGCTTTGGAAAAAGATAAAAGTTCTGATTTTGATAGCTGCTCTTCCATTTAATTTTTAAGAAGAGCTTATGATCTCACTGTAGTTTATATTTGGCTTCAGATTGAAAATATAAGGTGACTATCTCCCTTAATTTTCAACATCAGAAAACATTACCTAAGCTTTCACAGAACTATATAATCTCAATCCCCCGTAAATTTGCTTGTTATCTCCTAAGCAAAGAGATGGTGGTCTAGGGAAACCAGCCATTAGAGAAAGTGCCTGCTGAATTTGAGAAACCTGGCACTGTGCCATGAGATATTCCTGACTTTTCTTTTTTAAAAAAATATGTTTTTATTGATTTTAGAGAGAGCAGAAGGGAGAGGGAGAGATAGAAACATCAATGAGAGAAAAACTTCAATCGATGCCTCCTGTACGACCCCTACTAGGGATCAAGCCCACAACCTGGGCGTATGCCCTGACAGGGAATTGAACCAGTGACCTCTTGGTTCATAGGTTGATGCTCAACCACTGAGCCACCCTGGCCGGGCATTCCGACTTTTCTAGCAAGTCTAGTAGGTACATTGTGCTATACCAAACTTTCATTCATTCAGCAAATAATGAGCACCCACTCTGTGCAATACACAAAGAAGGAAGTATGAAGACAAACACAAGATATGATCCCTGTGATTCCAGAGCTTGTAACACTCACAAAGAACCAAACCACACTCACAGAAAATTAAAAGCACAATACAGAGCAGGATGTGATCTAATGCTAAGAAAGCTGTGCAGCCTAGAAGACTAGGAAGCTGGAGATATACACTCTATGCAAGGCACACTATTCATGTAATTTCGAGCAAGAAACTTCACTCTTTAAGGTCTACTGCCCCATTTTACGAAGAAAATATTTCCTAACGGGTTCCTGACGACTCTTCACAAATATTTAAATTAGCTGTACTGAGGTATCATTTAGATGCAATAAAATTCACCATTTTTATGTGTGCAACTCAATGACTTCTAACAAATGTATACAGCTACCTCAGTCATGACACAGAAACCACCACCAAAAGTTCCCTCATACTCCTCTCTGCAATTAATCCCTTCCCCCAGCTCCCAAGACAAATCTACTTCTAGTACAGTAAATCCTCAATTCTGTGGAGCTTGATTTAATGGACAAAATTTCCAGTCCATATGTCATATGTGAAAATTGACATCTGTTAATTTTAAAACGCTTTTAACCAAGATTTGTTTATAACTAAAGTAATAGGTTATTTTTGTTATTAATTCACTAAAATGTGTTATTTTTAAACTTTAGCAAATAGGCCATATGTTGGAAAAAACACTGTAGTAATTTTGCCGACATAAATATTACATTATGTACAACTGTAGTCTACGTATTTAAATCCAAGAGTCACCGCTTGTAAACAATGTTCAGCACGTGATCAATCCGCATCGCGTGAGGTGACTGGTTCTGTTGTCCCCTGGCCCGAGTTTCTGCAGCAGTTTTAATGCCTGCACACCCATGTTCCCACATGCGCTAAGCCGCTAAGCCCCACCTCAGTTGTGTGCATTTGTTTACTCTCAGTGACTGATGAATGCATGAATTTATTAGACCTATTCAGTATAAATTTAAAACTACAAAAATACACATAGGCCGAGACCGGTTTGGCTCAGTGGATAGAGCGTCGGCCTTTGGACTGAAGGGTCCCGGGTTCGATTCCGGTCAAGGGCATGTACCGTGGTTGCGGGCACATCCCCAGTAGGGGGTGCGCAAGAGGCAGCTGATCGATGTTTCTCTATCATCGATGTTTCTAACTCTCTAAACTCTCTATCCCTCTCTGTAATAAAATCAATAAAATATATTAAAAAAAAAATACACATAGAAAACTCTTCTGTGAAATTGAACTTTTCATACATGCTTAATTTTAATTACACGAAATTAAACATGTAAGTGCAAAACATGTAAACTAGTCAATTTTTTTACATATGCATTTGGAAAACCTACTTTATTATATAACTAGAGGCCCGGTGCACGGACTTGTGCACTGGCGGGATCCCTCGGCCTGGCCTGCAGGGATCGGGCTGAAACCGGCTCTCCAACATCCCCTGAGGGGTCCTGGATTGCAAGAAGGGTGCAGGCCATGCCGAGGGACCCCACCAGTGCATCTGTGCACTGGGCTTCTAGTATGCATGTAAGATCTTTGGGTAATCTCTCTTCCTGCCCTTCCTCTTCCCGCTCCCCTCTGAGATTCATCAGTCTGTTCCATGTTCCCATGCCTGTGGTTTCTGCTCCGGCATTGAGCATCTGCACCCTAGTGATCAGTGCGTGTCATAGCTACTGATGGGCCGGTTGAATGGTGGGCCGGTTGCTTAGGCTTTTATATATATACTAGAGGCCTGTTGCAGGAAGATTCCTGCAAGAACAGGGCTTCCGGAAGGCTTCCCTCCTGCCACTACCACCTCTCCCACTCCCCCTGTGCTTTCCCTTCCGCTGCCGCCCCATACTTTTCCACCGCCCACTGCCGCCTGCCCCACCCGCGCTTTCCCTCCCACAGCCACCTTGCTTTCTGCTTTCCTCCCTCTTCCTTCTATGCTGTCTTCAGTCTTCACTCCTCCCTCCCTCAGCGTATGCAAATTAACCACCATCTTTGTTGGGTTGATTTGCATACTCGCTCTGATTGGCTGAGGGCGTAGTGAAGGTATGGTCAATTAGCATTTTTCTCTTTTATTAGTGTAGATACCAGCAGCCTGGTGCACAAAATTCATGATTGGGGGGGGGGGGTCCCCTCAGCTCAGCCTGTGCCGCCTGCAATCCAGGACCCCTCGGGGGATGTTGGAGAGCCGGTTTCAGCCCGATCCTGCAGGTCAGGAGGAGGAACCCCACTGGTGCATGAATTCGTGAACTGGGCCTCTAGTTACGAATAAAACTGCTGTAAACAGCCGAAACCGGTTTGGCTCAGTGGATAGAGCGTCGGCCTGCGGACTGAAAGGTCCCAGGTTCGATTCCGGTCAAGGGCATGTACCTTGGTTGTGGGCACATCCCCAGTGGGGAGTGTGCAGGAGGCAGCTGATCGATGTTTCTCTCTCATTGATGTTTCTAACTCTCTATCCTTCTCCCTTCCGCTCTGTAAAAAATCAATAAAATATATTAAAAAAAAAAAAAACTGCTGTAAACATTTGTGTACCAGTCTTTGTGCAGACAAATGTGATGGTGTGGGTGGTTAAGGCCTGAATAGAACAAAAGGCGAAGAAAGGAGAAATCTTACTTTTTTTTTTTCTTGTCTCACTGCTTGAGCTGGACATCTTATCTCATCTTCTGCTGCCCTTAGACTGGAATTTACACCACCGGCTCCCCCAATTCCCAGGCCTTTAGGTTCAGACTGAATTCCATTGCTGGATTTCCTGGGTCTCCAGCTTGCAGGCAACAGGTTATGAGACTTCTCAGCTTCCATAATCCAGAAACCCTGACTGATCCAACACATTTTCATTTTTTCCTTGTTAATATCTAAGAGTAAAAATGCTGGGTCATATTTATAAGAAACTACCAACTGTTTTCTAAAGTGGTTGTACCACTTTGCATTTCCACCAGCAATATATGAAAACTAGAGGCCCGCTGCACATAATTCATGCACGGGGTGTGTGTCCCTTAGCCCAGCCTGCACCCTCTCCAATCTGGGACCTCTAAAGGATGTCCGACTGCCCATTTAGGCCCGATCCCACCGGTGGGATCGGGCCTAAATGGGCAGTCGGACATCCCTCTCACAATCAAGGACTGCTGGTCCCCAACCGCTTGCCTGCCTGCCTGTCTGACCACCCCCTAACCACTCCTCTGCCAGCCTGATCGACGTCTAACTGCTCCCCTGCTGGCCCAATTGCCCCTAACTGCCACTGCCCTCCCCTGCCGGCCTGGTCGCCCCCAACTGCCCTACCCTGCCAGCCTGGTCACCCTTTACTTCCTTCCCTTGCCAGCCTGGTCACCCCCAACTGCCCTCCCCTACAAGCCTGGTCCCCCCCAACTGCCCTCCCCTGCAGGCCTGGTCCCCCCCAACTTCCCTCCCCTGCAGGCCCGGTTGTCCCCAACTGCACTCCTCTGCCAGCCCGGTCACCCCTAACTGCCCTCCCCTGCAGGCCTTATTGCCCCCAACTGCACTCCCTTGCAGGCTTGGTCCCTCCCAACTGCCCTCCCCTGCTGGCCTGGTCCCTACCAACTGCCCTCCCCTGCTGGCCTGATCGCCCACAACTGCGCTCCCCCGCTGGCCATCTTGTGTCCACATGGGGGCAGCCATCTTTGACCACATGGGTGTGGCCATCTTGCGTGTTGGAGTGACGGTCAATTTGCATATTGCTCTTTTATTAGATATGATTCCAGCTGCTATCCATGCTCACCAGTACTTGGTATTTTCAATCCTTTGAGTTTTAGCCAATCTGAATTGCAGAGGTGGGTATGTAGAAGTGGTTTTAATTTGTCCTTCCCTGCTGTCTAATGATGTACAATATATTTTCATGTGTTTATTTGCCACCTTTGGTCTGTTTACATCTTTTTTTTTTATTGATTTTTTAAAGAGAGGAAGGGAGAGGGATAGAGAATTAGAAACATTGATGAGAGAGAAACATCGATCAGCTGCCTCCTGCACACTCCCTACTGGGGATGTGCCTGCAACCAAGGTACATGCCCTTGACCGGAATCGAACCTGGGACCCTTCAGTCTGCAGGCCGACACTCTATCCACTGAGCCAAACCGGTTAGGGCTGTTTACATCTTTTGCCTACTTTAAAAAATCAAGTTGTTTATCATACTATGAATTGTAAAATCCTTTATATTCTGACTACAACCCCATTATCTACTATGTGTTTTAGAGATACTTCCTCCTTTCTCTAGTCTTGCCTTTAAATTTTTCTTAACAATGGCTTTTGAAGGACCAATGTTTTACATTCTGACAGAATTAATTTCTTATCCCTATCTTCAGTGACTCCTTAGTGGCATAGGTGGTGCCACCATTGTCACTTAGGTGATCAGACATTATATCCGATAGGACACCTGAGTAGTAAACGTTTATTATTTTTAAAGCTCTTGATAAGGAGGCTCCCAATGGCTCACAGAAAAAGACTGTGCCAAGGAGTATTCAATTTTCCTTATTATGTATGGATAGCACCTCAACTATTTTAAGGACAAATATGTAGTGAGAATAGTTCTTCATTCCTTATCTAGACAAAGCTCCCTGTCTACCAAGATACTTAGAAAATGTCAATTGCAGTAGCTTTGGAAGATAATTTAATTGTAAAGCCTATTCACTGTCTGAATAAATAATAGATATTATAGAAAAATAAGAAATGACAAATGTACCTGACAAGAGGAAGAGAGTTACTATATCATAACAGAAAGCCTCAGTTAAAACAACCAAGCTTATTACAAAGTACAATTCTTATAAACCAAAGATTGCCAATAAAAAAAATTATGCAGAATATCCCTAATGAGTTCTTGAAGTTTATTCCAAGTCACCTTTTTCTTCTCACTCCAAATTCTTTCTAGGCAATCTAAATCAGGTCCACAAATTCATTTATTACGTATAAGCCAATGACTCACAAATGTACCTCTAGCTAGGACATCTCTTAAACTCCAGATTCCTACATATTACTACTTACCTAATTTTCCACTTTTGATGCTCCATAGGCATCCTGAACTCATCAAATACAAAAATAAAATCATCTTCCTTCTCAAACCTGGCCTTTCCCAGTGTCCTACTCAATGTCACCACTATTCATCCAGTCACTAAACCAGTCCTTCCTCTTCTAACCCCTAGAACTGTCTACCTCAAAATCACTAAGTGGAATCTATTTCTAAACATAAAAACCCATCCTCTTCTCACCATCTCTACCTTCAGCATTTCATTCCCAGTCATTACCAATTCTTATGCATTTCTTGTCCCTTCTGATCCTTTCTTCTTCAGACTGCAGAATAACTATTTCTAAAATGCAAATCTGATTTTTGTCATACTGTCTTAAACCCTTAAATGGCTTCTCATCCTCTTAGGATAAAGACCAAGAAAAAGATTCCTATCATGGCCTGGACTGTGCCTGTTTCTTCCGTTTACCTCACCTCACTCTCTTCCCCTTCTTGATGCATTGGCTCCACTCATTTTCTTTAGTTCTTAAATGCACTGAACTCTCTCACTTCAAGGCCTTTGTACTTTACTCCTTTTGCCTGTAGCACCATGCCCTGCTCATTTTCTTGCTAACTCCTTCACTTCCTTTCATTCTGGGTTTAAGTGCAATTTTCTTAGGGAAGACTTCCCTAGTAATTTATTCCTGTTATAGGTTCTCATTAAACTATGCTTCTCCTTTCAGAGCACTTACGACAATTATGTTTATTTTCATTATTTTTTTGTTGTTTATTGTTCCTTCTACCTGCTAGAGACTATCAGAGTGTGGTCTTGTCTATTGTATTTGCTAATACACACACACACACACACACACACACACACACACACACACACACACATATTCAATGCTCAGCACAGTGCCCAACATATGATGTGCCCTTAAAAAATATTTTTTCCAGCATTATTGAGGTATAATTGATATGTATAATTGTATATTTTTAAAGTGTACAATATTACAATTTGATATAGATCCTGAAATGATTACCACAGTTAAGTTCATTAACACATTGATCACCTCACATAGTGTGGTGAGAACACTGAAGATCTACCCTCTTAGCAAATCTCAAGTATAAAATATAGTATTATAAACTACTAGAGGCCCGGTGCATGAAATTCATGCACGGGGGTGTGTGTGTCCCTCAGCCCAGCCTACACCCTCTCCAATCTGGGACCCCTAGAGGGTTGTCCAACTGCCCATTTAGGCCCGATCCCACTGGTGGGATCGGGCCTAAATGGGCAGTCAGACATCCCTCTCACAATCCAGGACTGCTGGTTCCCAACCACTCGCCTGCCTGTCTGCCTGCCTGAGTGCCCCTAACCACTTCTGCCTGCCAGCCTGATCACCCCCTAACCACTCCCCTGCCAGCCTGATAGACACTTAGCTGCTCCTCTGTTGGCCCAATTGCCCCTAACTAACCTCCCTTGCTGGCCCAGTCACCCCTAACTTCCCTCCCTTGCTGGCCTGGTCACCCCCAACTGCCCTCCCCTGCCAGCCTGGTTGCCCCTAACTGTCCTCCCTGCAGGCCTGGTCTCTCCCAACTGCCCTCCCCTGCTGGCCTGATCACCCCTAACTCGCCTCCCTTGCCAGCCTGGTCACCCTTAACTACCCTCCCCTACCGGCCCGATTGCCCCTAACTGCCCTCCCCTGCCGGCCTGGTCCCCCAACAACTGCCCTTCCCTGCAGGCCTGGTCACCCCAACTGTCCTCCCCTGCAGGCCTGGTTGCCCCCAACTGCCCTCCTCTGCCGGCCCGGTCACCCCTAACTGCCCTCCCCTGCAGGCCTGATCACTCCAACTGCCCTCCCTTGCAGGCCTGGTCCCTCCCAACTGCCCTCCCCTGCTGGCCATCTTGTGGCGGCCATCTTGTGCCCACATGGGGGTGGCCATCTTTGACCACATGAAGGCGGGCATCTTGTGTGTTGGAGTGGTCAATTTGCATATTACCTCTTTATTATATAGGATAGTCACAGGCTATACATTAGATTCTCAGAAGTTATTCATCTTATAACTGAAAAATTTTACCTTTTCCCCCCCAACCACAAGCAATAACCATTCTACTATTTTTATAAGTTCAAGATTTTAAAAAATTATATTTTCAGTTCCCACATATAACTGATAGCATACAATATTTGTCTTTCCCTGTCTGGCTTATTTCACTAGCATAATGTGCTCCAAGTTCATCTGTGTTGCTGAAAATTTTCCCTTTTGTATGGTTGAATAATATGGTAATATGCCACCTTTTCTTTATTCACTTATCTGTCGACAAACATTTAAGTTGTTTCTATACTTTGGCTATTGTGAATAATGCTGCAAAGAACATGGGACTGCAGGTATTTCTTCAAAATACTGACAATTTCCTTTGGATATAAACTCAGAAGTGGGATTGCTGGATCATATGGCAGTTCTATTTTTAATTTCTTGAGGAATCTTCATATTGTTTTCCACGACAGCTGTACCAATTTACGTTCTCACCCAGAGGGTATAAGGGTTCCCTTTTCTACACATTCTCACCAACACTTGTCATCTTGTCTTTTTAATAGCTATCCTAACAGGTGTGAGGTGATATCTCATTGTGGTTTTGATTTGCACTTCCCTGATGATTAGGAACAATATTGTTAAAACGTCCACACTACCCAAAGTGATCTACAGATTCAATGTGATCCCTACCAACATACCAATGGTACTTTCCACAGACATTAAAAAAACACAAAACCTAAAATTCATATGAAAGCACAGAAGACCACAAATAGCCAAAGAAACCTTTTGTTAAATCTTTATTATTGAAAATAGTACATATGTCCATCTCCCCCCGCCCCCCCAACTGACCCTTCCTAGCCTGCCCTCACCCCGTCCCAGGCAGGTCTTCACCACCCTATTGTCTGTGCCCACAGTTATGCATATATGCTTACAAGTTCTTCCCATTCCACCTCCCCGCCCCCGCCTCCCCTCTGAGATTCCAGTCTGTTCTGTGCTTCTTTGTCTCTGGTTATATTTTGTTCACTAGTTTATTTTGTTCATTAGATTCCACATATGAGTGAGATCATGTGATACTTGTCTTTCTCTGACTGGCTTATTTTGCTTAGCATAATACTCTCCAGGTCCCTCCATGCTGTCTCAAAGGGTAAGAGATCCTTCTTTATTACTGCTGCATAGTATTCTATGGTGTAAATGTACCATAGCTTTTAAAAAAAAAAATATATATATATATATATATATATACACATTAATTATTGGTTTACAGAGAGGAAGGGGGATAGAGAGTTAGAAACATTGATGAGAGAGAAACATCAATCAGCTGCCTCCCGCACATCTCCCACTGGGGATGTGCCTGCAACCAAGGTACATGCTCTTGACGGGAATCGAACCTGGGACCTTCCAGTCTGCAGGCTAATGCTCTATCCACTGAGCCAAACCGGTTAGGGCTACCATAGCTTTTATATCCACTCATGTATGATGAGCAGTTGGGCTAATTCCAGATCTTAGCTATTGTAAATTGCGCTATGAACATAGGGTGTATACATTTTTTCTGAATGCTATTTTGGGTTTCTTAGGATATATTCCTAAAAGTGGGATCACTGGGTCAAATGGCAGTTCCATATTTTTTTCTTTTTAAATCTTTATTGTTGAAAGTATTACATAGGTCCTCCTTTCCCCCCATTAACCTCTTCCAGCCTGCTCCCATCCTCCACCTTCCCTAGGTCCTCACCACCCCACTGACCATGTCCAGAGGTTATGTATATATGCATACAAGTTCACTGGTAGATCTCTTCCCACCCACCCTCCCCTGCCTTCCCTCTGAGGTTCAACAGCCTGTTCATGCTTCTAAGACTGGGTCTATTTTTGATCATCCAGTTTATTTGGTTCATTAGATTCCACATAAGAGTGAGATCATGTGATACTCATCTCTCTCTGACTGGCTTATTTTGTTCAGCATAATATTCTCCAGGTCCCTCCATGCTGCTGCAAACAGTAAGAGTTCTTTCTTTTTTTATTGCCACGTAATATTCCATTGTGTAGATGTATAAGTTTTTTTATCCACTCATCTGCTGATGGGCACTTAGGCTGTTTCCAAGTCTTACCTATTGTAAATTGCACTGCTATGAACATACAGGTGCATATATTCTTTCTGATTGGTGTTTCAGTTTTCTGAGGATATATTCCTAGAAATGGGATCACTGGGTCAAATGGCAGTTCCATTTTTAATTTTTTGAGGAAACTCCATACTGTTTTCCACAGTGGCTGTACCAGTCTGCATTCCTTTTTTCTCCCCAACCTTGCCAACACTTATTGTTGCCTAATTTGTTGATGATAGCCATTCTGATAGGTTTGAGGTGGTATCTGATTGTTTTGATTTGCATCTCTCAGATGATTAGTGACTTTGAGCATTTTTTCATGTCTCTTGACCATCTGTATGTCCATTTTGGAGGAGTGTCTATTTAGGTCCTTTGCCCATTTTTTAATTGGATTGTTTGTCTTCCTTTTGTTCAATTGTATGAGTTCCTTATTTATTTTGAATATTTACCCTTTATCAGATGTATCATTGCCAAATATGTTCTCCCACTTAGTAGGTTGTCTTTTCATTTTGTTGATGGTTTCTTTTGCTGTGCAAAATTCGTAAGACCTATGATAACGTTTATGGCATCAAAGTGTGTTAGATTTTTCCCCTACAGATGCTGAGGCCACAAACTATAAATGTCAACTCAATTAAGAACAGGGAACCCTCTTTCATGTTATGAATCATACATGTATCTGACAGCCTAGAGAAAGAGTACTTCAAGCTTGGAGGGATTTTAAATGCCAGGAATTTACATTAGACAATTTGCCATTTAGGTCTTTTGAAAAGATGCACATAGCATAAAAGGAAAAGGAAACAATGATCTGATTATGTTCATTCATTCACTATATGGTAGTGAGGGAATGCAAATTGGAGGGCATGAAATATATCATTTATATCACCTTTGGCAAAGTATGAGCTTAAACAAATTGGGAAGCATTGAAATCTTGCTCAAATAAATTCTTTAAAAAATAAAATAAGTCAAGAAGATATCACTGAGTAGATTAGATACACATTACAATTCTTGAAAGTATGTTTTAGAAATAAGTTTAAAACACTGTCTGATACTTCTTGAGTATTATGTGCTTCTGATGTTAAGATCCTCTCTTTAAATTCCAGGGTCCAGAGTCTATCTATGATATTGCTGAAATGATTATGATCAAACAAAAAATTCAAATTACATTTGTATGTGTATTTGTCTGTGTGTATGTGTGTGTAATGATTATATTCTAAAAACTTTAAGGAAAAACTCCAGTAGTTTAATTGGTAATGATGAGTTTTATTGGTTGTTAACTACATACTTTATATTTTCTGAATAAAATAATTACCTCTTAAAATGGATGGGCACAATCAACAACAACAATAACAAATGTATGGGCATAACTGAGGAAAAGACATGAAACCAGTAATTTTACAACTATAGAAATTTAGTGATGAAAAAAATTATAGACTTTAAAAACTGAAACCACATCCAGTTGTTCTTCCAAAAGGCTCAGGTTAGCTAGGTACAGTAACACTATTATAATTGTTCTCCATTGTTTCAGTGGGGCCTGATGCTCCAAAGGAATATAGACAATTTCACACTGAGGCAACCGTGTTTCACACTGAAGGCAAGGGCTAGGTGCAGGAAACAAATCAGAAAATTCAAATGTCTTGCCACTGCACAAGTAGAGCATGTATGTGGCAGCTTCCTTGTTTATTTCTCAAACAGAATCTCAATTGTTTTGGTTCCGAAAAATCTAGTTTTGTTCTAAGCTCTACTTTATAACTTGATATTAAAATAAAGGGCACTCATAATAAATTTTCTTTCCCCATCACGCATAAATCTGGAGGCGGTGAAAGGATAAATATAAACATTTTGGAAGCTTACGTAGTGCCAGTAATGGTATTAAGTGCTTTACATATACTCATTTAATTATCAAAATAATCCAATGAGGAAATTGAATAACAGGCTAAAGAACTAGGCACCAACTAGAAAAAGCTGAAGTTAGGGTATGAACCAAGTCTGATTCAATAGCTGTGTCAAAGTTTACTAACCTATCTAATAAAAGAGTAATATGCAAATTGACAATCACTCTAAGACACAAGATGGTCGCCCCCATGTGGTCAAAGATGGCTGCCCCCATGTGGACACAAGATGGCTGCCACAAGATGACTGGCAGGGGAGGGCAGTTGTGGCCAGTTGGGGGTGACCAGGCCGGCAGAGGAGGGCAGTGGGGGGAGACCAGGCCAGCAAGGGAGGGCAGTTGAGGGGGACCCAGGCCTGCAGGGGAGGGCAGTTGGGGGGACCAGGCCTGCAGGGGAGGGCAGTTGGGGGGGACCAGGCCTACAGGGGAGGGCAGTTAGGGGTGACCAGGCCAGCAGGGGAGGGCAGTTGGGAGCGACCAGGCCTGCAGGGGAAGACAGTTAGGGGCAATCAGGCCAACTGGGGAGCAGTTAGGCATTGATCAGGCTGGCAGTGGAGTGGTTAGGGGGTGATCAGGCTGGCAGGCAGAAACAGTTAGGGGCAATCAGGCAGAGGCAGGTGAGCAGTTGGGAGCCAGCAGTCCTGGATTGTGAGAGGGATGTCCAACTGCCCACCGGGATCGGGCCTAAACGGGCGGTCGGACGTCCCTCAAGGGGTCACAGATTGGAGAGGGTGCAGGCTGGGCTGAAGGACAACCCCCCCCCCCCCCGTGCATGAATTTCGTGCACCGGGCCTCTAGTTTTTATATAATAGTTTAATTTTTCTTGAATATCTGTCCAGAGTTAAAACCTTAGCAACATTAACAAATTGGTCTCAGAAACACTGACTTCCATAGACAAATGGTACACTGTCCATAAACAGATACTTTGAACAAGAAATACTAAGTTAATTTTCCCCAGGTGTTTAGAAACTGTTAATCTAATAAAAAACTAAAACACTATTTTACATTCTTAACACATTGCGGACCAGTAGTTTTATTGCTAGCTTTACCTAGTGGCCAGATAAGTTTCTATTGAATGAGTACAAAAAATGTTTTGTATAAATGTTAAATTAAATTCCCATTACATTTTGAAATTATTTATTATATGTTCTTACAAGCTAATATCTTTTTAAAGAATTCTCGTGATTGGCCACAAGCCTTAGAACAGAAAACAAGAGAACTCTCGTGATCCGTCTGGAATGTGTTGATTCTGATTAAAAACAAACAATTTTTCAAATTATTCTGATTGCCAACCTTATTTTCTTTTAAAATTTTGTTGAAATACTGGGCCTAGATCTTCTGGACAATTTCTCTGGTATATTATATAAAGTTACATTTTAAAGACACATACTTTAATAATTTAAAAAATAGAATTCCACTTTGACCATGCTACTTCAAGAATTGGTTCTTCAAATGCTATAATTTTTAAAACAAGTTTGGAGATTTACTACATAAAGTACTTCAAGCAAGACCCAACTAAATTCTTGTATGGTTTATTTCCTCCCATCATTTCTAATCAGCAAAATCTCAAATAGCAGCTTGTGTACTCTAAGTTATTTACATATTTCCTCCCTTAACCATACCCTTTGCAAAGGACATAGAGTTCATTTAACAATCAGTTATATCTTTTCATTGCAATGTTTATTTTCCTTCTTTAATGAATGAATCACTTCAAAATCAGTTTATAAAATAACACTCGTTTCTAGTATCTCTCATAAAAAATGCAGGTCCAGCCTCAGTGGTTAGAGCACCGGCCCGCAAACCAAAGGGTCCAGGGTTCGATTCCCAGTCAAGGGCACATACCTGGGTTGCAAGTTCGATCCCTGGCCCCAATAGGGACGTGAGCAGGAGGCAACCAATTGATGTGTCTCTCTCACATTGATGTTTCTCTCTCCCTTCTCCCCGACTCCTCAAATCTCACTCCCACTCTCTCTCTAAAAAAAACACCAACTCAATCCTTGGGTGAGGATTAACAACAACAAAAAGCCAGGTCCAACAATTCTTTCTCACTCTTTCCAACTACCATTGTTCATATGTCTCACCACCAAATCACTATAGGATATCTTAAATTACAAATAGATTCTGTCTTTAAGAACACAACTCTCTCATGTACCACTTCCAGGCTTAGTCATCAATATAGACTGTATTTATAAGTAATCATGACTCTGACACTAGCTAAACTCAGGAAAATAGTTATTGGTGAAGTAGGAAAATGAGAATCAAGAGAAAGATCCATCAAGTCATCTTAGAATTTGTTAAAGGATGGGACAAATCACAAACCCTTTAATATAAATGGCAGATTTCAAAAATGTAGGCATGATTGCATGGGAATAAAATTCCTTAAGGGAAGGAGATCCAAGACGTTAGGAAGCTCTTGAAAAGGTGGTTCTGAGGAATAATTAGAGATGATGCCAATAAAAAGAAATGTAGGTACTAAAGAAACCAGGATGGTAGCACAGGGACTCATTTGAACAGCACACTATGTAAAAACAAACAGAAAAAAAACAACAACACAAAAAGTAGTGTGCTATAATGAACAAGAGCATGGGCTTTTGACTCTAGCTCCAAATCATTCCCCTCTCTGAGTAGGTTAATCTTCATCAGCAAATGGGAATCACATTTCTTGTGATGACCTACTATAGGGGGTTGGCTACCTAGTAACTTCAATATTTCTTTGCTGTTCTGTTTGTCCTTAGACTATAGCCTATTAATAAAGCATAGTCAGAGTACTATGTTTAAGTTACTTGACGTAATCCTTTTTTCCTTGGTAGCAACATTATCAATCTGATATACAGTTAGGCTCATTGGTTTCAATTTCTATTCAATAGTAGGATTTGCTTTCTTCCCATCATTTTTAATTTTTTGAACATGTAAAACGTAGGCATAGTTCAAGCAAAGACGACTCATCCCACTTCATTATATAGTAGGGGTACTAGTTTTCCTTCCCTCTTCTCCCCGTCCCCTCCAGGCTTTCACTACACTATTGTCTGTATCCATGTGTTATGCATATACGCATATAAATTCTTTGGTGATCTAAGGTAAAGATTTTAGTCATTTGTCCATGCACTGCAGCCTGTATTCCAATATGGTGACATTTATATCTACAACCTAAAACTATATTTATGATCAATTTTAAGACAGCTACCTCTGGCTATTGAAAATACTATAGCTAAGATGGTGGTGTAGGTAAACGCTGGTATGCGCCACAACCACATCAAAATTACAACTAAAATACAGAACAACCATCATTCAGAACCACCTGAAAGCTGGCTGAATGGAAGTCCTACAACTAGAGAAGTAAAGAAAAAAAACACATTGAGACTGCTCCTGCGGGGTGGCCCCAGGCAGTGACTGACTTAGCATCTCTCTGGAGGACTTAGGGCCAGTGAACCCAGTGGACAGCTTCAGACCACACCAGATTACAACTCTACACACCCACAAGCAACACACTCAAGGGGCAGCCTCAATGGGCACCAAAGCCCTGTGAAGCAAGTCCTGCTCCACAGGGGTGTCTTCTGCATAGCAGCTCTTCCACTGTAGTCACAGCTGGTCCTTATAGCCCAGTGGTTCTCAACCTTCCTAATGCCACGACCCTTTAATACAGTTCCTCATGTTGTGGTGACCCCCAACCATAAAATTATTTTGTTGCTACTTCATAACTGTAATTTTGCTACTGTTATGAATCGTAATGTAAATATCTGTGTTTTCTGATGATCTTAGGCTCTATAGCAGCAGTTGTCAACCTGTGGGTCGCGACCGCTAGCAGGGTCACCTAAGACCATTGGAAAACTCATTGGAAAACTTGGACTGACTGTGGCAAAGCAACATACAAGTCCCAGCTTAGAGGGCAAAGCCCTCCCAGCACAATTATAGGCAAAAGACTATGGTTGTAAGCCTGACCTTATAGTCCGACCCTGCAGTCCTAGGTAGCTAAGGAATGTGGGCTGTGGGGGGGAGAGGGGGGAGTGCAGCAAGTGCTGCCAAAACAAAGCTTGATAGAGTTCCGAGAATGGCAACAATAGGAAAGAAGCAGATTTGAAACTCGCAAGAAAATTGTAAACATCTTGCCCTTGTTTTGCTTTGTGTGATCTGACTATAAAATAAATCTTCGGCTTATAGGCTGCCACTGTTTCCTCATCCAGGCACAGTGATCCACCTGGTCCCAACTATATTCTCTTGTCTGTTTTCTTTAATCCTTCAACGCCCCTCCTCAGGTTCACCCCTGGCCGTGCTGGATGGGGTTCAGTCAACTGCTCCCCAACAGCAATCAAAGCTCAACTACAGCAAGACTGTGCACACAGCCCACACAGGGCTGTAATTAGTTCTAGAGGGTCCAGCTCAGGTGACTGGGGAGGCTGACCCACTAAGCCTACAGGACACCTACTACACAAGACCACTACCAATTCCAGAAGACATAACAGCTCTACCTACTACACAGAAACAAACACAGTTAGAAGCCAAAATGCAGAGACAAAGAAACATGTTACAAATATAAAAAATGGGAGCAAGCAAACTGCTGGATACAGAGTTCAAAACAATGGTTATAAGGTCACTCAAGGATCTTAATGAGAGCTTCAAAGGACTCAAAGAGAGCTTCAAGGGGCTTAGTGAGACTTTCAAGGACCTTAGTGAAAATGTAAAAGACATAAAAAAAGACCAGTCAGAAATTAAGCATGCACTAACTGAAATGAAGAATAATTTGCAGGGATTCAACAGTAGAGAAGAGGATTCCGAGAATCAAATCAGGATTTGGAATACGAGGTCCAAAAATATGAAGATAGTGTAAGGAGCCTCTGGGACAACTTCAAGTGTACCAACATTCACATTATGGGGGTGCCAAAAGAAGAAGAGAGAGAGCAAGATACTGAAAATCTATTTGAGGAAATAATGACAGGAAACTTCCCCTGTGAAAGAAATAAACTTACAAGTCTAGAAAGCCCAGAGAGTCCCAAACACGAGGAACCCAAAGAGGCCCACACATCATAATTAAAATGTCAAGGGTTAAAGACAAAGAAAGAATCTTAAAAGCAGCAAGAGAAAAGCAGTCAATTACCCTATGAGGAAGAGCCCATATGACTGTCAGCTGATTTCTCAACAGAAACTTTGCAGGCCAGAAGGGAGTGGCAAGAAATATTCAAGGTGATGAACAGCAAGGACCTACAAGCAAGATTACTCTACCCAGCAAAGCTATCATTTAGAATTGAAGGTCAGATACAGAGCTTCACAGACAAGAAAAAGCTAAAGAAGTTCATCACCACCAAACCAGAAGGAGAAGTATAGAAGAAGGAGAAGGAGGAGGATGAAGAAGGAGGAGGAAAAGAAGAGATAAAAATGTGAACAATTGGGGGATAATAAGGGGATAAGGACACATATGTAATACCTTAATCAATAAAGAAATTTTAAAAAATGTGAACAATAAAATGGCAATAAATGCTTATTTATCAACAATTGAATCTAAAAAATCAAAATAAAAGAAGTCTAAAGAACAAAATAAATGGGTAAATAAAATAGAATCAGTACAACAAAAGGTTGCAGGTTTGATTTCCAGAAGCATGGAAACATGGAACAGACTAGTAAAAATCAAAGGGAAGGGGAGTATGAGAAGAGATTATTAACCAAAGATGTTACCTATGGACACAGATAAGAGGGTGGTGAATGCCTGGTGAGGAGGGACCAAATGGAGGGGGGCAATGGGGAAAAAAAGGGGGACATCTGTAATACTCTCAACAATAAAGATGTTTTTTTTAAGTGGAAACAACTTTAAAAAAAAAGAAAATACTACAGCTAAGCCCAGATGGTATGGCTCAGTGGTTGAGCATCAACCTATGATCATGGTTCAATTCCTGGTCAGGACACATGCCCAGGCTGTAGGCTCGATTCCCAGTATGGAGCGTGCAGAAGGCAGCTGATCAATGATTCTCTCATCACAGATGTTTCTATCTCTCTCCCTCTCCCTTCCTTTCTGAAATCAATAAAAATATATTAAAAAAAAAAGAGAAAATACTATAGCTAAGAATCTCCAAAAGTTAGTCCCATTAATCTTAGTTCACATTTATATAGTGCTATGAAACTGTTTTTACACACATGAATGCTTTAATTTTCAAACAGGCCTCCTAGGTATGTTGGCCAAGACCATGCTGCTAATAAGCAGCATAGGTAGAATTTGAACCTAGACTCTGGTGCTGTTATCCACTAAACTGTGCCTCCTGCCATATGAGGAACCATGGAATTTAAACTTTTTCTGGCTTACCTAAAAAGTTATGTGACCTGCCCTGGCCAGTGTGGTCGGGTTGGAGCACTGTATCGTACACCAAAGGTTTTGGGTTCAATCCTGGGTCAGGGCACATAGGGGAGGCAGCTGACCGATGTTTCTTACATGGGTGTTTCTCTCTCCCCCTCTCCTTTCATCTCTGTAATATCAATAAAAAACATACCCTTGGGTGAGGATTAAAAAAAAGAAGTGTATGACCTTAGCAAAATTGCTGTTTCATAACTTTCCGTTATCAATAAAAATTTACTTTTTTTAAAAAAATATATATATGTATTTCAGAGAGGAAGGGAGAGGGAGAGAGAGGTAGAAACATCTATGATGAGAGTGAATCATTGATTGGCTGCCTCTTGAATGCCCCACACTGGAGATTGAGCCTGCAATGGAGGCAGGTGCCCTGACAAAGAATCGAACCGTGACCTCCTGGTTCACAGGTTGATGCTCTACCACTAAGCCAAGCCATTTAGTTTAGGCAAAAACTAAAATGATAATTGGCTCCTGGCTGGTGTGATTCAGGTGGTTGGAGCGTCGTCAGTACAACAAAAGGTTGTAGGTTTGATTCCCAATCAGGGCACATACCTAGGTTTCGGGCTTGATCCCCAGTTGGGGTGTTGTACAGGAGAGGCAGCTGATCGATGCTTCTACCTCTCTCTTTCTCTCTCTCTAAAATTAATTAACAGCCTCGTGCACCTAGGCCCGGGTGAGGCTACGTGCCCCTGGGTCTGGGAGAGGCCACGCGCCCCCGGGTCCGGGTGAGGCCATGTGTCCCTGGATCCAGGTGAGGCCTCGCGCACCTAGGTCTGGGTGAGGCCACGCGCCCCCGGGTCCGGGTGAGGCCATGTGTCCCTGGATCCGGGTGAGGCTGGGTCCCAGGTCCGGGTGAGGCCACGCGCCCCTGGGTCTGGGAGAGGCCACGCGCCCCTGGGTCCGGGTGAGGCCATGTGTCCCTGGATCCAGGTGAGGCCTCGCGCACCTAGGTCCTGGTGAGGCCACGCGCCCCTGGGTCTGGGAGAGGCCACGCGCCCCTGGGTCCGGGTGAGGCCACGCGCCCCTGGACCCGGGTGTGGCTGGGTCCCTGGGCCCGGGTGAGGCCACGCGCCCCTGGGTCCAGGTAAGGCCTTGCGCCCCTGGTCCCGGGTGAGGCTGGGTCCCTGGGCTCGGGAGAGGCCACGCGCCCCTGGGTCCGGGTGAGACCACGCGCCACTGGACCCGGATGAGGCTGGGTCTCTGGGCCCGGGTGAGGCCATGTGCCCCTGGGTCCGGGTGAGGCCTTGCGGCCCTGGGTACGGGTGAAGCCGGATCCTGGGTCCGGGTGAGGCCGTGTGCCCCTGGATCCATCCGGGTGAGGCTGGGTCCCGGGCCCGGGTGAGGCCACGCGCCCCTTGGGTCTGGGTGAGGCCATGTTCCCCTTAGTCCGGGTGAAGCCGTGCCCCTGGGTCCGGCCGAGACCAAACCAGAGGGAGTCGGACCTCCGTTACCACCATTTGTCCACCATCCAGAGCTGAGGGGTCAGTGCTGACATGTACACATAAGGAACTGCTGGACATTGAAATTGGGTCTCAAAGGAACTGTTGGTCCAGAAAGAAACTCACTACAGACTGATTCATTTGCCTGTCAGCATAACTATTATTGCTCGTCTCACATTCAGTTCTTATAAGTATATATCTAGTGACATATGATCTCGCTCATCTAGGGGAAATGATGAACAACATAGACTGAGGAACAAGAACAGAATCAGAAACAAGGAGGCATCGATCGGACTATCGGGCCTCAGAGGGAGGATAGGGGAGGTTGGGAGGAGGGGGGAGAGACCAACCAAAGGACTTGTGTGCATGCATATGAGCCTATCCAACGGTTAAGATCAACAGGGGGTTGGGGCATCCGTGGGGAGGGGTGTGGGATGGGAATGGGGGGATGAGGACAAATATGTGACACCTTAATCAATAAAGAAATTAAAAAATAAAATAAAATAAAATCAATAAACATACCCTCAGGTAAAGCTAATAAAAATAATTAAAGGAAAAAAAAAGATAATTGGCAAATATGGACCAAAGTTTTTATAAATATTTTTCAGACCAAATCAACTGCACTACCCACCAAATTATTTCTCTCATTCAAGTAACATTTATTAAACACCTTTGGGAGATAAAAGTGAGTCATATTATTTGTCCAAACCCCACTGAAATGATCAAAGCTATATATAAAAGGGGAAGGAAATAGTTTTATAGTAATTTGTAAGGAAAATAATATAATAATGACTAAATAATACAAGAATAAATTTTTGTGTACTCACAACTGTAAACCTACTTTAGTCAACCCCATATATATATACTAGCCGCCCATTGCAGGAATACTCCTGCAAGAATAGGGTTTCCTGCAGCCTGAGCGAAGCTCCCACCCGTCTCCTCTGCCTCGCTCCCTCCCTTCTCCTCTGCCTCGCTCCCTCCCTTCTCCGCTGCCTCACCTGCTTCCCTGTTTTCTCCACCGCCCCGCTTTCTTACTTCTCTGCAGCTTTGCTCCCTTCTACAGTGCTTGGCTTCCTTCTCCATTGTCTTCAGTCTTCACTCTTCGCCTGGATATGCAAGTTAACTGCCATCTTGGCTGGGTTAATTTGCATATAACTCTTGATTGGCTGGTGGGTGTAGCAGAGTGATGGTTAATTTGCATATTACTGCTTTATTAGATAGGATAATATCCTCACTGGAGGATATGCTCATTGATTTTTAGAGAGAGGAGAAAGAGAAGAAACATTGATGTGAGAGAGAACACTGAACAGATGCTTTCTTTACATGCACCAATTGGAGATTGAACCTGCAACCTAGGTATGTGCCCTGACCGGAAATTGAAGCCACAACCTTTCGGTATAGGGGACAACACTCCAACCAACTAACTCATAATGGGCTGGACAGAATATATATTTATTAAAAATGGAAAATGACAGGGATTACCAATAACAAAGCAGAATCATTACTGAATTTCTGGGGAAAAGAAGAATTTCTGTAATGTGTAAAAGAGAGAAAAGATACACATAAAACAAGTGCCTCAGTAGACCATAACAATACAGTCAAAGACAGTCCTTCTCCTCCTCATTAGAGAAATGATTCTTCTAAAAAAAAAAAAAAAACTCAGCAAAACCCCAAGCTCAGAGAAACAGGAGCTAATCATACAAGAGGGCTGTGAGTGCTATATAAGGGAATACAAGAAAAGTCAGTGGGAATTGCACCAGTGACTCTGACCATCTGGAATAGCTCATGACATTTACACCTCAGTCTTTTTCATCTGGGTATGAACTTCCTGAATGGTCAAACTGAGGATTTGTCACAACAGATTCCTCAAGAGAAAGGGCAGCCCAGCTGGTGTAGCTCAGTGGTTGAGCACTAATTTATGAACCCAGAGGTCACTGGTTCAATTCCCAGTCAGGCCACATGCCTGGGTTTCAGGCTCGATCCCCAGTAGGGGATGTGCAAAAGGCAGGCAATCACTAACTCTCTCATCAATGGTTCTACCTCTCTATCGCTCTAAAAAAAAAAAAAAAATCAATAGAAAAATCTTTGCCTACAACTTTAACCAAAAGAGGAGGATTAAAAATGGTGGTGGAGTAAATGGATGCTGCACAGACATTCTCCCAGGACCAAATTAGAATTACAACTAAAATAAAGAAAAACTTCATGAATAATTAACCCTGAAGAGAACCCTGATAACTGAGAACAGAAAGTGGAGACTGCACAAGACTGGTAGGAGGGGTGGAGGCATGAAAGGGCTGGCCGGGTTCCCACAAACAGTAGCTGAAGTTCTGGAGAGATACCTCAGCTGTGGGGGTTGCCACTGAGAAATCTGGGGTCCAATCCCCAAGCTAGGCCCCCAGCAGAGAGCACCAGAACTGAGAAGGGTACCCACATAACATCTGACCATGAAAAGCAGCGGGGTTGCTGTCTGCCAGGGAGAGACAACTGGAAATTCAGGCACGTTCTTAAAGGGTCAACATACAAAACTCACCATGGAGCCACTCACCTAGTGCTCCAACAGAGGGAGGGCAGAGTGGATTGGAGCTTTGTGAGCAGAAGCCAGAATCTTGACTCCGAAGACAGACACCCTGTGAAAGTCATCTTTCCTACTCAGACATTTGCTATACAGGAGACAGTTGACCCACCCTAGTGTAAAACACCTTGCCCCAAGGTGGGGAGTTTCTGAAGCCTATTAAGAGACTGAGAATAATAATTAACCTCCAAGCAGAAGCAAATGACCCACCCTGTTGAAAAAATAAAATCTTGCCACACCTGTGGACGATGGCCTGAGGGCAATCCAACACAGAATCCTATCAGTCTGTACACAGAGGTGCTCTCTGGAGGCTTTAAGTCTTTGCCTGATCTAATTAGTCCCAGGCAGCCCTTGACACTGTCTTGCACTAGATATTGAGAGGCATAGCATATCTACCTAATGCACAGTCACAAGCCCAAACAGGCAGCCAAAATGAGATGAAGAAACAACCCCAAAATGAAAGAACAAGAGAATTCTCCAAAAGAAGAGATAAATGAAATGGAGATAAGAAATTTATCTGATATAGTGTTCAGAATAATTAGGGTAAAGATGCTCAATAACATGAGAAAAGATATAGTAACTATGAAAACAGAAATAAAGAATGATATAAAGAACACATTGGAAGGAATACAGAGCAGATTAGGAGAAGCTGAGGATTGAATCAGTGAATTAGAAGACAGGATTGAAATAAGCACTCATTCAGAGACCCAAAATGAAAAAACAGGAGGATAGCTTAAGGGAGCTGTGGGACAATGTGAAATGTAACAAACTTCAAATAGCAGGTGTGCCAGAAGAGGCTGAAAGGGAGAAAGGAATAGAGAACGTGTTTGAAGAAATAATGGCAGAAAACTTCCCTAACCTGGTAAAGGAAAAAGTCACACAAGTTCAGGAGGCACAGACAACCCCAATCAGGAAAAACCCAAACAAGCCCAAGCCCAGACACATCATAATTAACATGCCAAAAATTAAAGAGAGAATGTTAAAGGCAGCAAGAGAAAAGCAAACTGCTATCTACAAAGGAGCTTCCATAAGGCTGACACCTGATTTCTCATCACAAATTCTTCAGGCCAGAAGGGAATGGCATGAAGTACTCAAAATAATGGAAAGAAATGATCTGAAACCAATCCTATCTAATAAATAGGGAATATGCAAATTGACCATCACTCCATCACAAAGATGGTAGCGCCCAGTCCTCTCAGCCCTGCCGGAGTCCCCCAGTCCCAGGGGGCAGCTGCTGAGAGCAAGCAGCATGAGCTGTCTGGTAGAATGCTTGCTTCGTCACCCTGGCCACGGAGGGCCTCTGGACAGTGGGCACGGAGCAGCCGGGAGTGTGTGTGGGGAGTTGGGAATGCTTGCGTCAAGGCAAGCTTTCCGTGCCCAGCCACAGAGGGCCTCTGGCCAGGGAGGGCAGTTGGGGGCCATGAGGCCGGCAGGGTAGGGAATTTAGGGGCGATCAGGCCAGCAGGGGGGCAGTTGAGGGCGAGCAGGCCAGCAGGCAGAGTGGTTAGGGGCGATCGGGCAGGCAGGCAGCTGAGCAGTTAGGAGCCAGTGGTCCCAGATTGCAAGAGGGATGTCCGACTGTTGGTTTAGGCCCAACCCCACAGGGACAACCCCCAGCAGTCGGACATCCCCTGAGGGGTCCCAGATTGGAGAGGGTGCAGGCTGGGCTGAAGGACACCCCCGTGCATGAATTTCATGCACCGGGCCACTAGTATTACTATATCCAGCAAGGCTATCATTCAGAATAGATGGTGAAATAAAAAGCTTCCCAAGCCAGCATTACAAGAAATGCTAAATAGACTGCTGTAATGAGAAAAAGAAAGAGAGAAGCCTTAGGCATACAGAATTAAAATGCCAATAAATAAGTACCTATCAATAAATGGATTAAATGCTTCAAGCAAAAGACATAGGGTAGTTGAATGAATACAAAAACATGACCCAACTCTATGGTGTCTACAAGAGACTCACCTCAGAACAAAAGACACACAGGATGAGAATGAAGGGATAGAAAAAATATTTCCATGCAAATGTAGAAAAAAAGCTGGAGTAGCAATACTTATATCTGACAAAACAGACTTCAAAATGAAGGCCATCGCAAGAGACAACAATGATCACTAAATAATACTACAGGGATCGATCCAACAAGAGGATATAACACTGGTAAACATATATGCACCCAATATAAGAGCAACGAAATATATAAAAAAAACTATTAGAGGACTTTAAGAGGGAGATAGACAACAGTACAATCATAGTAGGGGACTTTAACACCCCCATGACTTACCTGGATAGATCTTCTAGACAAAAAATTAACAAGGAACAGTGACTCTAAAGTACACAAGGAATCAGATGGATTCATTGACATTTATAGAACATTTCACCTGAAAGCTGCAGAATATATATTTTTCTCAACTGCACACAGATCATTCACAAAGATAGATCACATGCTAGGATGCAAAAAAGTCTCTACAAATTTAAGAAGACTGAAATCATATCAAGTATCTTCTGAGATCACAGTGGAGTGATATTAGAAATCAACTACAGTAAAAACACCAAAAAACAACAACAACATTCAAACAATGGAGACTAAATACCATGTCATTAACTAATGAATGGTTATCAACCAGATCAACAAAAAAATAAAAAACTTCTTGGAAACAAATGAAAATAAACACACAACAACCCAAAATCACTGGGACAAAGGAAAAGCAGTCCTGAGAAGGAAGTTCATAGCATTACAGGACTATCTCAAAAAACAAGAAATATTAACAATAAACTATTCAACCCTAAAACTTAAAGAACTAGAATGAGATCAATAAGAAAAGCCCAGAGTAAGTAGAAGGAAGGAAATAATAAAGATTAGAGCAGAAATAAATTCCAGAGACATAAAAAAAAACCCACAAAAAACCAATGACACCAAGAGCTGGTTCTCTGAAAGGATAAAACAAGATTAATGAACCGTTAGCCAGACTCATCAAGAAACAAACAGAGAGCACCCAAATAAATAAAATCAGAAACAAACGCGGAGAAAAGACAAGGAGAAGAGGTCTAGAAGATGGCTGCTGACGGTAGACAGACTGCAAGATAGCGTGTGAGTGAGAAAACAAAGGGAGAGTGTGTGGTCGCACGGGAGTGTTTGTTGGTGACTTGGGGGACAGCTATACTCCAGGAACTGTAGGGGACTGCTGGACGGGGCTCCCCTGACCGGGCAGCCCCCACTGCTGCTGGGTTCCCTCCTGGAGGGACCGGCTCAGACGTGGAGACCGCACCAGCTTGAAGGGGAAAGTGGATGTTATCGGACGCCTGAAAAGCCCAGGGAATCTACAACTACAGCACCCACCAAACAGCTGCGAACCCGAGAACACTGGTCCCCAATTGGCGCAAGCACGCGGATTCAGAGGAGCTCTACACTCCCTCACGGAAAGGTCAGATTTTGCCTGGGAGAAGATGAGGTATATGGTCCCGGCAGGAGAAACGCATGCACTGCGGGAGCTGGAGAAAGTGGGGAAGTCTGCGCCTAGAAAAATCCGCGGCCGTTGGCGCTGGCGTGATCCGTGAATGTGGAAGGGGGTCCGCAGAGCTGCTAACAGAAGGGAACTCTAAAAAGCAACCCATTTTGATCTGATGCAAAAGGACAGTCTAAAAATTTTAAAAGTGTGCCGGCTGCTTAGACCCAAAGGAAAAAAAGACTGCACAGACTTGCGCGCAGCCCCGGAGTTTGCACACTTACTCTGGCTCTTTCTTTTTTCTTTTCCTCTTTAAGTCCTTGCTTCTGATTACTAAGCCCAAGACATAGGATCACCCAATTGGGGACACCATAAGATACTGCAGGGGAAAGTTGTTTTTCTGGAACCTGGGGATCAGAGCGGGGAATAACTATCAGAGAACCAGCTCTGGGGCCACCCACTCCCCTAAACCGGTATTAAGTGCCACAGGGAAAACAAAACCTAAACACTAGCTAGAGAGGACCTATAGACCCGGAGGTCAATCCAGAAACACTGCCACCCAGGGGCTGAATCACAAATTGACTCGTGTAAACACAAATAAAGGAATACAAGAAATAAAGACGTTCTGGCTATTTAAAAATCAGGACTGGCTTACAACACTGAGGAGCAGTGGAACGCAGGGAACTTCAATACTGTCCTGACTGGGAAAAAGGCGTGCCACAAAGAACAGGAGAGGGAGTGAATGACCTTCACTACTGCACATTTTATTTTTTTATCTTTTACTTAAGAAACTATTTTTTTTCTTTTTTCCTCAACTGATTTTACTTTTAATTATTACATTTTTATTTTCAATCAGTATTATTACTACTACTATTTTGCCTTTTTGTTTAAAAAAGTGTCATTTTGCCGAAACCGGTTTGGCTCAGTGGATAGAGCGTCAGCCTGTGGACTGGGAGGTCCCGGGTTCGATTCCGGTCAAGGGCATGTACCTTGGTTGCGGGCACATCCCCAGTGGGGAGTGTGCAGGAGGCAGCTGATCGATGTTTCTCTCTCATCGATGTTTCTGGCTCTCTATCCCTCTCTCTTCCTCTCTGTAAAAACTCAATAAAATATATTTAAAAAATAAAAAATAAAAAAATAAAAAATAAAAAAGTGTCATTTTATTTTCTCTTTATTTTACTTTGGGATTAGTGTTCTGCATTCTATTTGCATCTTTCCTTTAGCATCATTTTACTCTATCACAACTTTACCTTTATGCCATCACTCTCTTCCTCAATTTTCCCCTTTTGTTGTCCTGTCTCTCTTACCTTATTCCTGCTTTAAATGTTCCCTAATCCTTCTTTTTACCCGTTAAAATTTCACCCTACTTATATGCCTAATTTCCAATCCCCCTGCTCCAAGTCCATACACACCTCGCTCTTCTCTTTCTTCACTATCCAAAAATTTTTTCTCTCTCTGTCCTTTTATTGTTGTTTGCATGACTGTTGATTATATGGATTTTTTATGCTTGTTTGTGAGATTGTTTTGCTTATTCTTTTTGGGTTCTTTTGTTTTGTTTTTGTTTTGTTGTTTGTAGTTTGCATTCATCTGCAGGTTCCTGTTGCTGGCATTTGTTGGGAGTAGTGGCTGTTTTATTGGAGTTTTCTCCCCATATATATAGTTTGTTCCCCTCTTCTTTCTTATTCTCTTTCTTTTCTCTCTTACCTTTTTTTCCCCTTTTTCCAATTTTATTTTTGCACTCTCTTATTTTCTCTCTCTCTCTCTTCTTTCTCTCCTATCCTCTAATTCACCTTTCTCTGGTGGTCACCTTTATTTGGGGTTATCAGTATCGTGAATACATTTATGTTCAGTGCCTTGAGCATGGTACCTGGTTGTGTTGTATTTTGTGCCTTTAAATCAAGACAGGAGAGAAAGAACTACATAACCAGACATATGGAGAAGAGAGATCATGGGGAGACAAAGAAACAGCCCGCATATGAAAAAAAAAAAAAAAAAAAAGCAGGAATCACCAGAAAAGGAAGTAAACGAAATGGAGGCAAGCAACCTGTCAGAGAAAGAATTCAGAGAAATGGTCATAAGGTGGATGAAAAGAATGGAAGACAAATTCGACAATATGTGTAAGAACCAAGAGGAAATGAAGAAGAACCAAGAAGAAATGAAAAATGACATTGCGGCTGTAAAGAACTCAATAGAAAGCATCAAGAGTAGACTAGAAGAACCAGAGGACCACATCAGTGAGCTAGAAGACAAGGTAGGAAAAAATACCCAAGTAGAGCAGCTTCTAGAAAAAAAAATTAAAAGCAGGAGGAGAGCCTAAGGGAACTTTGGGACAACACGAAACAAAACAACATCCGCATAATGGGGCTACCAGAAGGAGAGGAAACTGAGCAAGAAATAGAAAACCTGTTTGAAGAAATAATGGCAGAAAACTTCCCTGATATAGGGAAGAAAAAACCCACACAAATCCAAGAAGCTGACAGAATCCCAAGCAAAATGAACCCCAAAAGACCAATACCAAGGCACATTATAATTAAACTGGCAAGCACCAAAGACAAAGTAAGAATCGTAAAAGCTGCCAGATATAGACAGAACGTTACCTACAAAGGATCCCCCATCAGACTAGTGATTGATTTATCAACAGAAACACATCAGGCCAGAAGGGAATGGAATGAAATATACAAAGTCATGCAAAGGAAGGGTCCGAATCCAAGAATACTGTACCGAGCAAGGCTATCAATCAAAATTGAAGGTAAAATCAGGAGCTTCACAGACAAAAAAGGACTAAGAGAGTTTATTACCACCAAACAAGCAATGCAAGAAATGCTAAAGGGTCTGCTGTAAAAAGAAAAAATAGGAAGCGAAGAAGGAACACAGGGGTAAAGGATAAAAATGGCGACAAACAAGTACCTATCAATAACAACTTTAAATGTAAGTGGGTTAAATGCCCCAATCAAAAGACATAGGGTAACGGATTGGATAAGAAAACATGACCCATTTATCTGCTGTCTACAAGAAACCCAACTCAGAAAAAAAGACACACACAGACTGAGGGTGATGGGATGGAAAAAGGTTTTTCAGGCAAATGGAAATGAAAAAAAAGCTGGGGTAACCATACTTATATCTGACAAATTAGATCTCAACGTGAAGGACATAAAAAGAGATAAGAAAGGCCACTTCATAATACTAAAGGGAGCAATCCAACAAGAAGAAATAATTCTGGTAAACATATACACACCCAATACAGGAGCAGCCAAATACATAAAAAAACTCCTGGAGGATATCAAGGGAGAGATTGACAGCAATACAATCATAGTAGGAGACTTTAATACCCCATTATCACCATTAAACAAATCCTCTAAACAAAAAATCAGCAAAGAAACATCAATCCTAAATGACTCACTAGACCAGATGGAATTAATCAACATCTTCAGAACATTTCACCCCAAAGCCACAGAATATACATTCTTCTCAAAGTGAACATGGGTCATTTTCAAACATAGACCATATGCTTGAACATAGGCAAAGTCTCTTCAAATTTAAGAAGACAGAAATCATACCAAGCATCTTCTCAAATCACAGTGACATAAAACTGGACATCAACTACAATAAAAACAATCCAAAAAAATTAAACACATGGAGATTAAACAGCAGACTATTAAACAATGACTGGGTTACCAGAGAGATCAAAGAAGAAATAAAAAACATCATGGCAACAAACAACAATGAAAACACAACAATCCTAAATCTATGGGACACAGCTAAAGCAGTCTTGAGATGGAAGTTCATAGCTCTACAAGCCTACTGCAAAAAATAAGAAACAATGATAATATATTACCTAACCCTACAACTCAAAGAGTTAGAAAGAGAGCAACAACAAAAGCTCAGTGTAAGCAGAAGGAAGGAAATAACAAAGATCAGAGCGGAGATAAATGACATAGAGACCAAAGAAACAATTCAGTCGAAACCGGTTTGGCTCAGTGGATAGAGCGTCGGCCTGCGGACTGAAGGGTCCCAGGTTCGATGCCGGTCAGGGGAATGTGCCTTGGTTGCGGGCACATCCCCAGTGGGGGGTGTGCAGGAGGCAGCTGATCGATGTTTCTCTCTCATCAATGTTTCTAACTCTCTATCCCTCTCCCTTTCACTCTGTAAAAAATTAATAAAAATATATTTTAAAAAAAGAAAGAAAGAAACAATTCAAAAGATCAACAAAACCAAGAGCTGGTTCTTAGAAAGGATAAACAAGATTGATGAATCTCTAGCCAGGCTCACCAAGAAACAAAGAGAGAGGACCCAAATAAACAAAATCAGACATGACAGAGGAGAAATAAAAACAGACCCTGCCGAAATACAAAGGATTGTTAAAAGAAATACTAAGAACAACTCTATTCCAACAAACTGGACAACCTCAAGGAAATGGACATATTCCTAGAAAAATATAACCTTCCAAAACTCAATCAGGAAGAATCTAAACAGCTCAATAGGACAATAACTATAGAAGAAATTAAAGCAGTCATCAAAAAGCTTCCGGCAAACAAAAGCCCCGGGCCAGACGGCTTCACAGGGGAGTTTTACAAAACATTCAAGGAAGAACTAAAACCTATCCTCCTCAGACTATTCCAAAAAATTCAAGAGGAAGGAACACTTCCAAGCTCCTTCTATGAAGCCAGCATCACCCTAATACCAAAACCAGATAAGGACAACACAATGAAGGAGAATTACAGGCCAATATCCCTCATGAACATAGATGCCAAAATCCTCAACAAAATTCTAGCAAATCGGATCCAGCAGTACATCAGAAAGATCATACACCATGACCAAGTAGGATTTATCCCAGGAATGCAAGGATGTTACAATATCCACAAATCAATAAACGTGATATATCATATAAACAAATTGAGAGATAAAAATCACAGTCATATCAATTGATGCAGAAAAAGCATTTGACAAAATCCAATACCCTTTCTTGATGAAAACGCTCAACAAGGTGGGAATAGAAGGATCATACCTCAACAAAATAAAAGCCATATATGATAAACCCACAGTAAACATCATACTCAATGGGCAAAAATTAAAACCATTTCCCCTAAGAACAGGAACAAGACAGGGATGCCCACTCTCACCACACCTGTTTGACATAGTACTGGAAGTATTAGTCATTGCAATTAGACAAGAAGAAGAAATAAAAGGCATCCAAATTAGAAAAGAAGAAGTGAAGCTGTCCTTATTTGCAGATGACAAGATATTGTACATAAAGAAACCTGAAAGACTCCATCAAAAAACTATTAAACTTAATAAATGAATTCGACAATGTAGCAGGATACAAAATTAACTCCAATTAATCTATGGCATTTCTATACACCAATAGTGAACTTACAGAAAGAGAGACTAAAAAAGCAATCCCATTTACCATCGCACCAAAAAAATTAAGATACCTAGGAATAAACTTAACTAAGGAGGTAAAAGACCTATATGCGGAAAACTACAGGACACTGAAAAAAGAGATAGAGGAAGACGTAAACAGATGGAAGAACATACCATGTACATGGACTGGCAGAATCAACATAATTAAAATGTCCATACTCCCCAAAGCAATCTATAGATTCAATGCACTCCCTATTAAAATACCATTGGCATATTTCACAGACTTAGAAAGAACTCTCCAAAAATTCATCTGGAATAAAAAAAAGACCCCGAATAGCCACAGCAATCCTGAGAAAGAAGAACAAAGTAGGTGGGATCTCAATACCAGATATCAAGCTATATTACAAAGCCACTGTTCTCAAAACAGCATGGTACTGGCACAAGGATAGACATATAGACCAATGGAATAGAATAGAGAACCCAGATATCGACCCAAACCACTATGCTCAATTAATATTTGACAAAGGAGGCATGAACATACAATGGAGTCAAGACAGTCTCTTGAATAAATGGTGTTGAGAAAATTGGACAGATACATGCAAAAAAATGAAACTAGACCACCAACTTACACCAAACACAAAAATAATCTCAAAATGGATACAGGACTTAAACATAAGACGGGAAACCATAACAATACTAGAGGAATCCACAGGCACAGAAATCTCAGACATATGCCGAAAGAATTTCTTCACTGATACTGCCCCTAGGGCAATGGAAGCTAAAGAGAAGATAAACAAACGGAACTACATCAAAATAAAAAGCTTTTGTACAGCAAAAGAAACCATCAACAAAACAACAAGAAAGCCGACTATATGGGACAACATATTTGCAAATGTTATCACTGATAAAGTTTAATCTCCAACATCTACAGGCAACTTATACAACTTAATAAAAGGAAGATAAATGATCTAATAAAAAAATGAGCAACGGACTTAAATAGAATCTCTTCAAAAGAAGACAGAAGGAAGGCCAAGAGACATATGAAAACATGCTCAAAGTCAGTAATTATCTGAGAGATGCAAATCAAAACGACAATGCGGTACCATCTCACACCCGTGAGAATGGCTATCATCAACAAATCAACAAACGACAAGTGCTGGCGAGGATGCAGAGAAAAAGGAACCCTCGTGCACTGCTGGTGGGAATGCAGACTGGTGCAGCCACTGTGGAGAACAGTATGGAGTTTCCTCAAAAAACTAAAAATGGGACTCCCATTTGACCCAGTGATCTCACTTCTAGGAATATATCCTAAGAAACTAGAAACACCAATCAGAAAGGATATATGCACCCCTATGTTCATAGCAGCACAATTCACCATAGCTAAGATTTGGAAACAGCCTAAATGCCCATCAGCAGATGAGTGGATTAGAAAACTATGGTACATCTACACAATGGAATACTACGCTGCTATAAAAAAGAAGGAATTCTTATCATTTGCAGCAGCATGGATGGACCTGGAGAGCATTATGTTAAGTGAAATAAGCCAGTCAATTAAAGAAAACTACCACATGATCTCACTCATTTATGAAAATAAAGAACATTATAACCTGATGAACAAAAAGAGAGATACAGAGGCAGTAAAGCATCGAACAGACTGTCAAATTACAGCGGGAAGGCTGGGGAGTGTTGGGGAGGGGGGAAAAGACATCAACCAAAGGACTTGTGTGCATGCATATAAGCACAACCAATGGACACAAGACACTGCGGGGGTGGGATGATGGCATGCGACAGGAGGTAGGAGAGGCTGGGGGAAGGTCAATGGGGGGGGGGGAAGGAGGTATATGTACTACTACATGTAATACTTTAAACAATAAAGAAAAGGGAAAAGAAAAAAAGAAACAAAAGTGGAGAAATAACCACTGACACCACAGAAATACAAAGGACTGTTAAGAAAAAATTATGAACGATATGCCAACAAGCTGGACAATGTGGATGAAATGGACAAATTCCTAGAAAAATACAATCTTCCAAAACTGAATCCGGAAGAATCAGAAATCCTGAATAGGCCAATAACAACTGATGAAATAGAAGCAGTAGTCAAAAAACTCCCAGCAAACAAAAGCCCAGGTCTGATGGCTTCACAGGGGAGTTGTAGCAAACATTCAAAGAAGCACTAATACCTATACTCTTCATTATATTCCAAAAAAATTCAAAAGGAAGGAACACTTCCAGGCTCTTTTTACGAAGCCATCATTACCCTAATTCCAAAACTAGATAAAGACGCTACAGAGAAAGAGAACTACAGACCAATATCCCTGATGAACATAGATGCTAAAATCCTCAACAAAATATTAGCAAATCGACCCAGCAATATATTAAAATGATCATACACCATGAACAAGTGGGATTTTTTCCAAGGATTACAAGGCTGGTAAAATATTCGCAAATCAATAACCATGATACCTCACATAAACAAATTGAAAGATAAAAATCGCATGATCATATCAATAGATGCAGAAAAAGCATTTGACAAAATCCAACACAAATTTTTGATAAAAACTCTCAGCAAAGTGAGAATAGAGGGAGCATATCTCAACATGTAAAGGCCATATATGACAAACTTACAGTGAACATCATACTGAATGGACAAAATTAAAGTAAGTTCCCCTAAGAACAGGAACAATTCAGGGATGTCCACTTTCACCACTCTTATTCAACACTAGAGGGTGGGGTCTGGGTAGCCCACCCAGATGCCAATTGGGCCCGGCCGGCCAGGGGGGAGGCCGTGGGCGGTTGGCTTGACGGCCCAGCCCCCTGGTCTAAGTCCCAGTTGAGGGGACAATTTGCATATAGTCTTCTATTATATAGGATAGTACTGGAAGTCGTAGCCACAGCGATTAGACAAGAAGAAGATATAAAAGGCATCTAAATTCAAAAGAAGGAAGTAAATCTCTCATTATTCACAGATGACATAATATTGTACATAAAAAACCCTAAAGACTCCACCAAAAAACTACTGGATTTAACAAATGAATTTGGCAATGTAGCAGGATACAAAATCAACACCCAAAATTTGATGGCTTTTTTATACATCAAAATTAAATCCTCAGAAAGAGAAACTAAACAAGCAATTCTAAACAAAAAACTAAAATACTTAGGAATAAACTTAACCAAGGAGAATAAAGATCTGTACTTGGAAAACTGCAAGACATTGAAAAAAGAAACAGAAGAAGATATAAACAAGTGGAAGAATATACCGTGTTCATAGATTGGTAAAATCAACATCATTAAAATGTGCATACTACTCAAGGCAATCTACAGATTCAATGCAATCCCTATTAAAATACCAACAGCATATTTCGCAGAGCTAGAACAAATACTCCAAAAATTTATATGGAGCTAAAAAAAACACACCAAAAAACCCTGAAGTAGCCCCAGCAATATTGAGAAGAACAAAGTTGGAGGACTCACAATACCAGATTTCAAGTTATACTGCAAAGCCACCATAATCAAATCAGCCCAGTACTGGCACAAGAACAGGCATATATATCAATGGAACAGAATAGAAACTCCAGAAATCAACCCAAGCCATTGTGTTCAATTAATATTTGACAAAGGAGGCAAGAGCATACAATGGAGTCAAGACAGTCTCTTCAATAAATGGTGTCAGGAATATTGGACAGATACATGCAAAACAATGAAACTAGACCACCAACTTATACCACACACAAAAATAAACTCAAAATGGATAAAAGACTTAAATGTAAGCCGTGAAATGGTAACAATCCTAGAAAAAAACATAGGCAGCAAAATCTGATATCTCTCACAGTAATATGTTTATGGATACATCTCCCAGGGCAAAGGAAACTAAGGAGAAAATAAACAAATGAGACTACATCAAAATATAAACTTCTGCACAGCAAAAGAAACCATCAACAAATGAAAAGAGGGCCCACTGTATGGGAGAGCATATTTGGCAATGATACATCTGATAAAGGGATAATATCCAAAATATATAAGGAACTCATACAACTTAGCAAAAGGAAGACAAACAATCCAATTTAAAAATGGGCAAAGGGCCCTAGCTGGTTTGGCTCAGTGGATAGAGCGTCGGCCTGCGGATTGAAGGGTCCCAGGTTCGATTCCGGCCAAGGACACATGCCTGGGTTGCGGGCTCGATCTCCAGTAGGGGGCGAGCAGGAGGCAGCTGATCAATGATTCTCATCATTGATGTTTCTATCTCTCTATCCATCTCCTTTCCTCAATAAAAATATTTTAAAAATAATAAATAAATAAATAAATAAATAAATAAATAAATAAATAAAAAAAAAAATGGGCAAAGGACCTAAACAGACACTTCTCCAAAGTGGACTACAGATGGCCAAGAGACATGGAAAAATCCTCAAAGTCAGTGATTATCAGAGAGACGCAAATTAAAACGACAATGAGGTATCACCTCACACCTGTCAGAATGGCTACCACTAACAAATCAACAAATGACCAGTGCTGGTGAGGATGTGGAGAAAAGGGAACCCTAGCACACTGCTGGTGGGAATGCAGACTGGTGCAGCCATTATGGAAAACAGTGTGGAGTTTCCTCAAAAAATTAAATATGGAACTGCCATATGACCCAGTGATCCCACTTCTAGGAATACCAACTAAAAAGAATGTATGCACCCCTATGTTCATAGCAGCACAATCTACAATAGCTAAGATCTGGAAACAGCCCAAGTGCCCATCAGTAGATGAGTGGATAAAAAAGCTGTGGCACATTGATACCCTGGAATACTATGCAGCAGTGAAAAAGAAGGATCTCTTACCCTTTGAGACAGCATGGAGGGACCTGGAGAGTATCATGTAAAATAAGTCAGTCAGAGAAAGGTAAGTATCACTTGATCTCACTCACATGTGGATTCTCAGTAACAAACTGATGAAGGGAGTGGATACTGAAACATGGAAGCATGGAACACATGGAGGGAAGGCCGTAATTTACCAAGGACCTTCTATGCATAGATGTATGGCCCATGGACACAGACAATGGCGTGGTGAGGGCCTGGGGCGGGGGTTGGGGGCAGGCTGGAGGGGGTCAATGGAGGGAAAAAGGGAACATATTAATACTTTCAACAAATAAAGCATTATTCAAGAAAAGAAAGAAAAGAAATGAAAGAGGCGATATAACAATGGACACCACAGAAATAAAAGGATTGTAAGCAAATACTATGGACAACTATATGCCAACAAACTGGATAACCTGGGTGAAATCGACAAATCCTAGAAACATACAATCTTGTAAAACTCAATCAGGAAGAATCAGAAACCCTGAGTAGGCCAATAACACCTGAGGAAACTGAAGCAGTAACTTAAAAACTTCCAGCAGCCCTAGCTGGTTTGGCTCAATGGACAGAGCTTCGGCCTGTGGACCGAAGGTTCCCGGGTTTGATTCCAGCCAAGGGCACATGCCTGGGTTGCAGGCTCAATCCCCAGTAGGAGGTGTGCAGGAGGTAGTTGATCCATGATTCTTTCTCATCATTGATTTCTATCTTTCTCCCTCTCCCTTCCTCTCTGAATCAATAAAAATATATTAAAAAAAAAAAAAAAGACTTCCAGCAAACAAAAGTCCTGGGCTGGACAGATTTACAGGTCAATTTTACCAAACATTCAAAGAAGAACTAACACCTATCCTCTTCAATCTATTCCAAAAAAATCCAAGAGGAAGGAACACTTCCCACCTCTTTTTATGAGGCCAGCGCTATCCTAATTCCAAAACCAGATAAAGACACCACAAAGAAAGAAACTTACAAGCCACTATCCCTGATGAACATAGATGCTAAAATCCTCAACAAAATATTAGCAAATCGGATCCAGCAATATATTAAAAAAAATCAAACACCATGATCAAGTGCGATTTTTTCCAGGCATGCAATGCTGGTACAATATTCGCAAATCAGTAAATGTGATACATCACATAAACAAACTGAAAGAAAAAAACACCACATGATCATATTAATAGATGCAGAAAAAGCACTGGACAAAATTCAGCACCTTTTTTTGATAAAAACTCTCAGTAAAGTTGGAACAGAGGGATCATACCTCTACATAATAAAGGCCACATATGACAAACCTATAGCCAACATCATACTCAATGGGCAAAAACTAAAAGCGTTTTCCTTAAGAATAGGAACAAGACAAGGAAGTGTACTTTTACCACTCTTATTGAACACAGTACTGGAAAATATTATGCTAAGTAAAATAAGCCAATCCTAGAAAGACTAATATCACATTATCTCACTTATTTGTGGCATCTAAGGAACAAAATGAATTGACCAACAGGGTTGGGGGATGAGAACAGATAAACCAAAGAACGTATGCATAGCCCTTGGGCACAGGCAATAGGGTAGTGAAAACTTGGGGAGTGGGGGGCTTGGGGGCTATGGGCTGGGAGAAGGGGGCGGGGGGAATGGGAGCTATCTGCAGGCCGAGGGACCCCACCGGTGCCTGAATCCGTGCACCAGGCCTCTAGTATTCACAATAAAAGGTGACTAAATCTTAAGTACACTTAAAGCAGACATCTTACTAGCTATAGGTGTGATTCCCAATGGTTCCTGGACAACAGCTAACGACTGCAGGGTAAGTGGGCAGATACTAGAAACAATTCTCTAAGCTCCTAGAATGAGTCCTATATCAGCAACATTTCTTTTTTTTTTTTTTTTTAATTTCTTTATTGATTAAGGTGTCACATATTTGTCCTCATCCCCCCATTCCCATCCCACTGCAACATTTCAATGTATAGGAATTTGTCTTCTGATCCTAACCCACTAAATCATATTTAGAGTAGGAGAAAGAGGGGGCGGGGGGAGAGAGAGAATGATCTATCAGTTCCTCCTATTTGGGCTGGACCCGGGATCAAACCAGCAACCTTTTGGTGTACAGGATGATGCTCTAACTGACTGAGCCACCTGACCAGGGTGAACAAAGGACCTCCCTCCTCTTTTTAAAAAACAGCTTCCAGTATTATAGTTGAAAGCAGACTTAACAGTGTCCCAGGTAAGTAACTGTGAATACACCACAAATGGAGAGACCAGTGAAATTTTGCTCTCCCATTTTTTTACTTGACCCAAGCAACTGCATTTTTCTTTACTCCTGTTTAATCTCTAATGATAGCAGTATATGGTCCCTAATTGAACAGAGCTATATTAGAAGTCAACAGCTGCCTTTTTTGCTCAATATACACAATAGCAAGTGTCAAAAGGCCAAATGTGACCTTTTATTTATAGCAAAGCTAGTATGGAGACACATAAAAAAGTGCATTTTCTTAATTAAAACAAAAACAAAAAACAGAGCAACCACTATGCTGTACACCTGAAGCTAATACAAAATAAGAGAGAATGTCAATTAAAATTAAAATTTTTAAAAAATAAAGAAGGAAAGAAATAGAGCAGTGACTCAAAGAAATGTCAGTTTCCTGACTGAATTGGAGTCAAACACAGAAACTTATCTAAGTAAACTATACAAGTTGGTTGGTATATACTCACAAATACATTTAAATTTTACTGACAGGAACCCCAAATCCATGGTTCTTTATTTTGTCAACTCCAAAGCAATAAATCTCAAAGGAACATCACAGTCTACCTGATCATTTGGTAAGGCACATTTATTTGGTGTGCACATCTCTTCTCTGTTCTTTAGAGCTAATGAGACACAGTCAAGTTTACAGAGGTGTATTACTGAAGAGTGATTTTTATCCAGATATTTATTTTTAGGGACATTGATATTCAAAGACCTTTAGGTTCCCTTATGGCTCTTATCAAACCTCTCTAGTATTTCAACAATAGCTTTTCTCAATATTACTTTTTCATCAGTCTGTGAATGAAATAATGTAGCCACTACACTTGTTACTAACTGTATCAGCTTTTGTTAAGTATTAACTTTTTTAGCAGTTAGCTGTTAGATGCTAGTTGGGTTGAGGATTCTAGAAAGTATTTGGGGGAAAATGTATACTGCCAGAACTTGAAAATAAATCATTCTGACAACGAAAAAGATATGTCATGTTTACATAAATCATCACAGAAATGTAAAGCTATAAATATGAAATTTATACCTATATATTGTCACTGCTGTCACAGCATAACCTAATCTTCTGAGTTATTTAGAGGATATAAAACAAGGTCACTATCTAAATAATTATTCATTCAAGTTGCATGATTTACACTCTTATTTATAATTCAACAATAACAATTTCATAAACAGTAATACTTCATTATATCTAAACTTCTCCTAAAGGATTATGCAATATGACCCACTGTTGACATAAGCAATGAAATGGGATATGGAAAAAAAACAACAAACAAATACAATTGCATTACAGAAGATATTGACAACTAGAAGAAATGTTATTCCATAAACAAAACTATATTTAGCTGTGCTATTTATTTTCCAAGTTTCTACAAAGAAACAACTACCTCATGTGTTTCAAACTTATTTTCAGTCTTTGAGGTGAGACTAATTAGTTGACTCTTGATACTCCAACTGTAAAGCTTAATACACCATTTGCTCTTATGTCTACTCCTTTAAAAATAATTTCTAAACTAAATGATTTACACAATTCACTGTGGTTATTTTACTCTTTAACTTATAGGAGAACAAAAAGTTGGGATCCGAATCCGCATTAACAATTGAAAGTACTGAAAGAAGGCTCTGACCAGTGCGAGTCAGTGGTTAGAGTGTTGGCCTGTACACTGGAGGGTATCGGGTTTAATTCCGAGGCAAGGGCACCTACCTGGGTTGCAGGCTGGTTGGGGGGGGGGGGGGGGAGAGACAGGGGGGAGATAGGATGCGAGGGAGGCAACCAATCGGGAGGCAACCAATCGATGTGTCTCTCTCACATGAACATTTCCCTCCCTCCTTCCCTTCCTCCCTCAAAAAATCAATATCCTTGGATGAGGATTAACAACCACCACAACAAAGTACTGAAAGAGGTATTAATTTAGTTTGATGATATGATTTCTATTAATAAAAAACCCCTCAACTATGACTATTCCACTATTAATTACATGGCTAGTAAGTAGAACTGGGAATTTCACTACATACTGGTTTTACCCCAAAATTTGGGTGCCCTTTCCAGCACGCTAGGCCACCTTTCACTTAGGAAACCTCTTCAATATGCTCCAGAAACATAAACCCCATGCATTCCTGGGACCTGTTACTGATGTGTCCCAATAGTTTACATTACCACCACAAATGACTTTTCAGTCTCTTCCCAGACTGGGCCCAGCTGGGCTTCAGAAGTATTCCAATACACACACACCATGTTGCCTGAAATTTCTTTTTAGAGCAAGGCAAGACACAGGTAAATAAATACAACAAATAATACAAAAGGGAAATATTTTAAAATTCAGATGTTTTGATCTTTTAGATAATAATTATAACTAAGATTTGAGCATTTACTATGTGCTAATTGCGAATATGCCATTTTTATTTCCTCCCAATTACCCTTTGAGATAAACATGTCATCCTCACTTTATAGCTGAGAAATCAAATTACATGCCCCAAATCACAAAGCTCATAAAAAAAGGAATCCAAGAAATCAAATCTAGGTATGTCAGACTCCAAATCCCACAGGACCATTTTCCTCCATTGCAACTCCAATACAAACCCAGTATTTATCAGGAAAAGGAGTTAAACAACAACACTGATTTAGACCACACTAAGCTCAACAGTGGAGGACTGACAGACTATGTGACTATTCTATGACAGCTTTGAGAGGGACTCTGGGAGCCAACTGACAAAGGATTCAAGAAGCTTAGTCAGGCTAAGGCAGTGATGGGCAACCTTTTGAGCTTGGTGTGTCAAACTTCGCCAAAAAACTGAGCATAACTCGGGTAGTGTGTCACTTTGAGGAAAAAACATTATTTCGCAAATGTTTCATCCTCGGCATGCGGCTGTCAGAAATGGCTACGCGTGTCAGTGCTGACACGCGTGTCATAGGTTCGCCATCTCTGGAAGGAGTGCAACAGCAGTCATAACTCTGTAATTTCTTTTGATGCATTTCTTTCCTTTTAGTGATGTCCATTTACTTATGGCTTCTGTCCATGTTCTTGGTCCCAAATTCCCCTTCTCCAAAACTTTTAGGCCTACTAAATTATTCCTTTCATCCTGAAATAGCTACATCTCTGTTGATAATAGTAAAAAGAGATGACTTCTGGAACTAAATGTGTTCAGAAAATCTAATCTTGTACAGGGAAATCTGGTCTCTACTGGGATATTCACAGTATCATGACTGATTTCAAGTTTAAGTATGTCTTGTGAGCACTATAAGAACACTGACTAGTCTTTGAGGTGTTGGTCAAAGTTCTTATTATTTGAGATGCTGAAATAATACAATAGTGTCACTTAAAAACAAAAAATAAATCTTCGTACCACTTTATCGTTATGGAAAAGTGTTATTCTTGAAAGTGAAAGAAATTTTTGGCCCAAATTCTCATCAACTGATGAATGGATAAATAAAATGTGGTATAACCACTTTATTTGTCACACACACACACAAAAGATGAATACTGATACTTGCTATAAGAGATGAATCTTGAAAACATTATGCTGAGTAAATGAAGCCAGTCACCAAGGACCACATCTATAATAATAAAAGCATAATATGCTAATTAGACTGGAGGACCTTCCAGACGAAGCCGGGGCTGCGAGGGAAGCCCGGGTCCCGGATGCTGGAGGGAAGCCAGTGCCTGCCGGGGCTGACCAGCAGCCGCTGAGCGACGGATGAACAGATAGATTACTTCGACACAGTTTTCTGTGGAAGAGAGGCTGAGGGACTCTTACTTTAGTTGTAAAAGCAGTCCTGTTCGCCGGCCTCATTGGCTCTTATTGTAACGACAGCCTGAACTCAGATTAACCTCTAGACACAATCAGCAGGGAAAGCATCCTTGAGAAAGCACCTGCTTCTACAAGGTCAGGTCTTTAAACAGAGAGATTCTAGCAAAACACCCGGGGATCGGACTTGTTTGGAAAGGTCAAGGCAGGGGCTGCCGCCTTCAGAGGCCCCGGATCTTTCAGAGAACCCTCCTTCCAGGCCTTCCAATCAAGTCCCCTGCTTCCCCACAGGTGCCGGCAGCCGGAGGAAGGAAGGCCTCCTCTTGCACGAATTTCATGCATTGGGCCTCTAGTACTGTATAAATCCCATTTACTGGTATATGAAATGCCCAGGATAGGCAAATTCACAGAGACAGACAGATTGGTGGTTGATAGGAGGTTGGAGGGATGACTAAAGGACATAGGGTTTCTTTCTGGGGTACCGAAATGTTCTAAAATTGAATGTGGTGATGATAGTACAACTCTATGGCCACTGAATTGGACACTTCTTAATATTTTAGGATTATGTGAATTATATTTCAATAAAGCTTGTTTAAAAAAGAAAATTTACGCCGAAACCGGTTTGGCTCAGTGGATAGAGCGTCGGTCTGTGGACTGAAAGGTCCCAGGTTCGATTCCGGTCAAGGGCATGTACATTGGTTGCGGGCACATCCCCGGTAGGGGTTGTGCAGGAGGCAGCTGGTCGATGCTTCTCTCTCATCGCTGTTTCTAGCTCTCTGTCCCTCTCCCTTCCTCTCTGGAAAATCAATAAAATATATTTAAAAAAAAAAAAAAGGAAAATTTACTTTAAAAAAAGACTCAAAGGCCATTAAAGAAATTTTGTTAATACTTTTCAATATAAAGGAGAACACAATGTCAAGATTTTGCCCTCTTAGTAACCAAATTCTGTCCTTTTCTACAAGTCATGTCCAAAATTATTAACAAAACAATGTTCTAGATGGGCTGGCTTGTTTAACAACTGAAGCACTTTTGTGATCATTGAAGTTGTCACAGTTCAGAGGCAAAGGCTTATCTATCTATTCTATCTATAAAAGGCTAATATGCTAAGTGTCCCTCCTACCGTCCGACCGGTCGCTACGATGTGCACTGACTACCAGGGGGCAGACACTCAACGCAGGAGCTGCCGAGCTGCAGTGATTTGGCAGCGGTGGTTCTCGGGTGATGCACCCCGAAACCAGAGAGGAGGGAGCCCAATTCCTCGTGGGGCCACATGATTCTACCTTTGGCCGTGGATTATGTTGTTGCTGGGGCACTGTCAGCCCTGAATCTGGTTTACTGCACACTTGTGTTTGTGTTCCACACCCTGTACGACAGCAGCTTTGCAGAGTGCTCTCGCACTCCGGGACCCCGCGGGGGATGTCAGAGAGCCGGTTTCAGACCTATCCCTGCAGGCCAGCCAGAGGGACCCCACTCACTCCGCAGACGCTGGGGAGGGACCATGGGAGGTTGGCTCCAGGGTGCGTTGGTGTGTCCAGCCCATCTCTCCCAGTCCTGTCCCACTGGCCACCTTCTAATTTATTTCCTTTCAATGTGCACGAATCCGTGCACCGGGTCACTAATTAGTTAATAATTTTCTAGCACTTAATAAATAGGTTAGCTTGGGTAGCTTGTAATTTTCATGTTTTGAACCAAGGACTCTCAATTTGTAGGCCAGGATCTACTTGTAGATCTTGAACCTTTTTTTAATCCTTACTACTAGAGGATATGTTTTTATTGATTTTAGAGAGAAAGGAAGAGGGAGGGAGAGGGAGAGGGGAAGGCAGAGGAGAAGGGAGAGGGAGAGAGAAGGAGAGAGAAGGAGAGAGAGGGAGAGAGGGAAAGAGAGGGAAAGAGAGAGAGGGGGAGAGAGGGGGAGGGAGGAGGAGGAAGGGAAGGGGGGAGAGAGAGAGAGAGAGAGAGAGAGAGAGAGACAATGATCAGTTGCCTCCCTTACACTCCCCGGCTAGGGATCGAACCTGCAACCTTTTGGTTCACAGGACGATAGTCCAACCAACCAAGCCACTTGGCAAAGGACAGATCTTGAACTCTTATGTGATAGATGTCAAGCATCACAGTCCCCTCTCTGAGGCTCACCCGGATATCCTGTGGAGAGGGTAGTAGGTAACAAAGTGGGAAATGACCTCCTCTCCAAGTATTTCACATCCCCAAGCATCCACCAATCTTTAGACTTGAAAAAGAAAACACTTCCTCACAAAATGTCAACCATCTCCTGGTTTCAGACAGGTAACTCCTCCTCCCTATTTCTGATGGAGGTGTGGGGTGGGAAGGCAGTGTCCTGTGGGAAGGCAGTTCCTTCACTCAATGGTTCCCAGGTCAGGAGGAATGACTTCATGTGACTGGCAGTTTAGGATTTAAAAAAAAACACACAAAAAAACACAAAACCAAACCTAGGCCTATGTGGTCCAACTTTTTGCCCTTGGGAACAAGTTGACCAAGGGGATCACTCATCTCAGCTCTTTCATACAGGAAATCTTTAAGGCAGGTCCCCAGCCCTGCCTGGAATTGGATCATTAAATCTGCTCATTTTTGAGGTCCAGTAAGAGGAAGTTGCTTGTCCACAGATAATAACGCTTTGGCTCCTATTCCCCCGCCCCCTCGCCCCCTCAATTAGTTCAGAATACAAACAGGGAAAGGGGTATCAGTCACTGACACCCTTAAATACTCCAACATTCAGTCTAACCAATTTAAAAAAGAACAACAATGAAAATAATTTCAGGAATAAACAGACTATGACAGATGACAATGTGGGTAGAATAACCAATTCTAGAGATAAAATTTTTTATTAGATAAAAGGGAGACATTCCTACATGTTCTGAAGACTTTGGGGAAGCATTTGGGAATCTTCATAGAAGAACACTAAGCAAATCCATCTATGATAATATAACCCTAAGTGGTCACTGAAATCCTTGATGAAAAGGGATGATGCCTCAAAAGAAAGGCATCTCTAGATCATCTATAATTATCAGAAGAAGCTTTGCTTAACTGTCGATCTTGTTAAAATTAATTCAATAAAATTTAAAAATTTTTTTTCACCAAAAATGTTTATCTCTTTAGGGATGAGAAACCAGTGACAGTGGTTAAGGGACTTATACAAAGCAAAGGACATCACATTAAGACTGAACCCAAATCTCCTTGTTCCCCAATTCTGTAATCTGGCAAATATTTCAGCCCGATTAATTAAAATTTAACCTCACTTAAGGTATCTATAATAATAAAAGCATAATATGCTAATTAGACCGGACATCCTTCCAGACGAAGCCACGTTGGCGGGGGCCGAGCCCCTTGCATGAATTTCGTGCATTGGGCCTCTAGTGTATAAATAAGATACAGGCAATAGTTCAATGAAGAGGTGTTGTTTTCTTGAGGTTTTTTTTTTTTAATTCTCACTGGAGAAAGAGAGAAACATCAATGTGAGAAACATCAATTGGTACTTCCCCTATGTGCCCTGACCAGGAATCAAACCTGCAATTTAGGTATGTGCCCTGACCAGGAATTGAACCTGTGACCTTTCGGTGTACAGGATAATGCTCCAGCCAAATGAGCCACTTTAGCCAGGGCCTATAGAGTTATTTTGAAGTGAGTTTTTGCAACACTGAAACTCAAACCTCATATGCAAAGCATTGATGTGTGGAGAAAATGTGGAAATGACTAGTTTACAATGGCCAAAATTAATAAGCCTAGAAAATAAAATCATCAATATAAAATTGCTTCAAAAACAATAAAGCACTATATAAAATGAAAAACATTGCCAATGATGTTGAGTTCCAGCCACCAGAAGAAATCTGACCTCAGGACAGCAGAATTATGTAATTGTCATTATATTTACCTGCTAGTTTAGGTTTTCTATTACATTAGTAGAAATTTATGAGTCCTTACTAAAGTGCGCTCACCATGTACTTTCTTTCCCCAGACATCTGCATAATATCTATTTGTTTCATTATATCTTCAAAAATTTGTGATAATCTACAAGCTATTAGAACAAGCTCAGGAAATGTTACCACATACAGATGAAAAGAAAAGGAATGTACTTTCTGGTAAACAAATTAAAAACTCTGTCAGAAGCAGCATGGTCCATAATCTTATGGCAATATAGTTTATGAGCTGGGATTTTATAAAGTTATTCCCTAAGTTTTTTTTTTTTAATATTTCATTCCCTTTTGTGATAGTTTAAGTAGAATCTGAGGAGTAGAGAGACCAGAATAAGAAGATGAGAGACTGAAAGAGGAACCGTATGGGAATGAAGTGCAAAGCCAAGAGAGAAGACAATTCATGTGACTTGTGCTAAGTCTGGCCATGTTATTTTTGATGTTTCCTTAATTCCAAGAACAAGTAACAAGTTCTGAGTTTTAATTTCAAAACTGGGATTCTGATGCCTGTTATTATAAGCTGTAACAGCAACACAACAATACCTAAATTGATTTTTAAAGAGAGAGGAAGGGAGAAAGAGAAATATTGATGTGAGAGGGGGACATCGATAGGCTGTCTCCTGCTACCAGGGATCGAGCCCACAACCTGGGCATGCACCCTGACCTGGAATCAAACCAGCAACCTTTGGTGCACAGACGATGTCCAACTAACTGAGTCACACCAGCGAGGACAACACCTAACTTTTATTGAACACTTACATGTGTGAGGTACTATTTTAAATGCATTAACTCAATTAATCACCACAATAATCCAATGACAGGGGTACGATTATTATTCCTATTTTATGGAAGAAGAACTGTAAAGAGAGAGTATCTTGCCCAAAGTCACAGAACTAAGAAGAGATGAAGTTCGGATTTGAATCCTAAAGCTTTGCCTTAGTTAAGTTCACTGCAGTGGTTTTCCAACTACATTCTGCAGAATCTTTTGGCTCCAGAATGCTACTTTCAAAATACTTTGTCCATTAAAAAAATCACAGGAAATCCTGGCCGGTGTGGCTCAGTGGTTGAGCACTGATATATTTACCAGGAGGTCACATGCCAGAGTTGTGAGCTCCATCCCCAGTGGGGGGGAGGGAGGGTGCAGGAGGCAGCTAATCAATGATTCTCTCATCATTGATGTTTCTATCTCTCCCTCCCCCTTCCTCTCTTAAATCAATAAAAAATACATATATTGTTAAAAAACACAAAAACTTTAATACTGTATGCAATGTACCAAAGGGAACCAACACAGCTTTTTGCTGCAAGGTTGTCACTTTTGTGCAGATCTTAGAATAAAGTTGGTCCTGTCACTTCTCAGGTCTTATTTGAACTTCCTGTAAATGTTTCATTGATTTGGAAGGTGTAACTCTGAACTGGTTTTTTTTTTTTTTTTAACTCAAGCCTAGCTCTGCCTGCTCAGGTCAAAGGAGCACACAAACTCAAACACCAGGTAAAGTTCAGGTACATCTTACCACAGTGCAAGAACAAAGGAGTGAACAAAGGCACATGTCCCATTTATTTTAAGTTCTGGGAGCTTATTGTCTGACATAGTTAAGAAATATGGGTTGGTCATGATTTTGAAAATTTTCCTAGTGTCCCTATCTCCTATTATTCATTCCTCTTTCTAGCTACAGAACATGGTATTCTGCGATGGCAAGCAAAACTGTTAAAAAAAACAAAATCACCTTTTACCCTACTTCGGCAACACATTCTCACTGTCACACTCCGGACCATGTGTCCACAATCCCTTGCCCTTTCACTTCGCTGTACTGACCACCCCGTCAGTTCTTTGATTCCCTTGGGTCCACTCTTCCACATACTGTTTGCTATTCATTGACCAATCCATTGCTCTTTCCTTTATTCACTTTTAAGCTTTACCCAGCGAGAGTCCATGAGCCATCATTATAATGATACTAGTAGCCCGTTTGCACGAAGATTCGTGCAATAGACCTTCATTCACCTGGCTGCCTGCACCAGTTTTCTGCCGGCACCGGGGACCCAGGCCTTGGCTGTGGCCACCGCCTTCTACCTTCTTTCAGGGTCCCGGCTTGGCCCTGGGCGGTGGCCTTGGGCTCAGCTGCACCCAGCGTCCCTGCGACCCGATCGCAGGAGCGAGCCGACCCATCAGGTTGGCTCGCTCCTGCGATCAGAGCAGGCACCCGGCTTGCGCCCAAGGCCCGGAAAGCCCCGGGTGGCTTTCCGGGCCTTGGGCTCGGCTGCACCCAGCGTCCCTGCGACCCGATCGCAGGAGCGAGCCGAACCCCCAGGTTGGCTCGCTCCTGCGATCGGAGCAGGCACCCGGCTGGCGCACAAGGCCCGGAAAGCCCCGGGCGGCTTTCCGGGCCTTGGGCTCCGACGCACCCCAGCGTCCCTGCAACGGTTTCCTGGTGGGCGTGGTTGGTGGGTGTGGCTTGGGCATAGCGAAGGTGTGGTCAATTTGCATATTTGTCTATTATAAGGTAAGACTAGGGGCCCAGTGCACAAATTTGTGCACCTTGAAAGGAACTGTGGGCCGTGAGGCTGCAGTGGGCACAGGGGCGGGTCCCCGCCTGGCTCCTCCGCCCGAGGCCCCTGGTCCCCATTCTGCTGGCAGCCCCGCTCTCCTGCCACCGCTGCTTTCAGGCACTGACGGTGCCGACCCCACTTGTACATGCTGATGGTGCAGAGCGATTGGAGCCGGTGCCAGCAGTGGGTGCAAGCGGGGCCGGTGCTGTCAGCAGGTGCGAGCAGCAGCTGCTGCCCCAATCGCTCCTTAGGAGGAGGGGGAGGTGAAGAAGCCCTCAGGGGCAATTGGGGCTGGCCGGCAGCCACCACTCACACCCGCTGCTGGCGCTGAGTGATCAGGGCTGGTGCTGGCAGCAGTTGCGCCCAGTGGGATCGCGACGTGTGGGAGCATAGAATTTTCAGTAACCACCAGAGGCTTGCGCCGATGACAGCAACCGGCTCCCCACCTTGGTCTGGAGCCCCCACTCACCTGATCCACCATCCCGCCGCAGCCAATGCCCGCCATGTTCCATGCTCTGTCACCTGCTGCTGACACCCCCCATGTTCCTCATGCACCTCCTAGCAATCGGCTGTTCGGTTGTTCCACCGTTCGGTCTATTTGCATTTTAGGGTTTTATATATATATACTAGAGGCCCGGTGCACGAAATTCGTGCACGGGGGTGGGGGGTGTCCCTCAGCCCAGCCTGCACACTCTCCAATCTGGGACCCCTCGAGGGATGTCCAACTGCCCATTTAGGCCCGATCCCAGTGGGGATCCCTCGAGGGGTCCCAGATTGGAGAGTGGGATTAGGCCTAAACGGGCAGTCGGACATCCCTCTCTCAATCCAGGACTGCTGGCTCCCAACTACTCGCCTGCCTGCCTTCCTGATTGCCCCTAACCGCTTATGCCTGCCAGCCTGATAACCCCCTAACCACTCTCCTGCCAGCCTGATGGATGCCTAACTGTTCACCTGCCAGCCTGTTTGCCCCTAACTGCCGTCCCCTGCAGGCCTGGTCACCCCTAACTGCCCTCCCCTGCAGGCCTGGTCCTCCCCAACTGCTCTCCACTGCAAGCCTGGGTCCCCCCCAACTGCCCTTCCCTGCATGCCTGGTCACCCCTAACTTCCCTCCTCTGCCGGCCTGGTCCCTCCCAACTGCCCTCCCCTGCTGGCCATCTTGTGGTGGCCATCTTGTGTCCACATGGGGGCAGCCCTCTTGTATGTTGGAGTGATGGTCAATTTGCATATTACTCTTTTATTAGACAGGAGGGTAGAGGCCTGGTGCACGGGAGGGGGCCAGCTGGTTTGACCTGAAGGGTGTCCCGGATCAGGGTGGGGGTTCCCTTGGGGTGTGGGGTGGCATGGGCGAGGGGCCTGTGGTGGTTTGCAGGCCGGCCATGCCCCCCAGCGACCCAAGCAGAGGCCCTGGTATCTGGGATTTATTTATCTTCTATAATTGAAACTTTGTAGCCTTGAGTGGAGCCAAGCCTCCTGCTTGCTCCATGGCCGCAACCATTTTTGTTGGGATTTATTTATCTTCTATAATTGAAACTCTGTAGCCTTGAGTGGAGTCCAGGGCCAGCCAGTGTGTGCGGAAAGCTTTGCTTCCTCCATTGCTGGGGAAACCCAAGCCTCCTATTCGCTCCATGATGGCAGCCATTTTGGTTGGGTTAATTTGCGTACTCGCTCCTGATTGGCTGGTGGGCATAGCTTGCGGGTGTAGCAGAGGTATGGTCAATTTGCATATTACTCTTTTATTAGATAGGACTAGTGGCCTGGTGCATGAAATTCGTGCACGGGAATGGGAGGTTCCCTCAGCCAGGCTGCACCCTCTCACAATCTGGGACTGCTGGCTCCTAACCGCTCACCTGCCTGCCTGCCTGATTACCCTAACTCCCTCTGCCTGCCTGCCTGATTGCTCCCAACTGCTCTCCCCTGCCAGCCCGATCGCCCCCAAATGCCCTCCCCTGCCAGCCTGATCACCCCCTAACTGCCCTCCCCTGCTGGCCTGATCCCCCTAACTGCTCTCCCCTGCTGGCCTGATTGCCCCTAACCGCCTCTGCCTTGGCCCCGCCACCATGGCTTTGTCCGGAAGGTCTCCCGGTCTAATTAGCATATTACTCTTTTATTAGTATAGGCAGATTCTGACCAATACCCTAAATACCTTTGCTCCACTGTCATTTTGTTCCAGGTAGCTGGCAAACCCCAACCCTGAATGAAGCCTTCTATTGGCTTTCACCACACACTGATACCAAGGAGCTGAGCACTCTGGAGAAGGTCAACAGGCAGATGTGTTATCACACTGTATGACCACCGACTTCTCTGAGGCTTCCACACTGCTAGGCAATCCTACCATGTCACTGGATGGTGTGCTCCCTTTGCAACTATTCACTTATTTCAAACATTTTCAGGTTACTTCAAACCTTGGACCTCCGTTCCTCCCATCTTCATAGCAACTCACCGCAGAAGGCTTAGCCTACTAATCAAAGGAGTTGTACTCATCCTAACCTTGCTTTCTCTTGAATATAACAGAGGAGCAATATACCCTTTCCCAGTGCTTTGAATGTTGCCCTTTTCCATCTTCTCAGGAATGTTATGCTGTTACTTAACTTACCTTTCTTCTCCTGTACAGATAACAGTTCCCTCTCAACTATATAGCTTTCTCATGGATTATTTAGTCTACTAGTGGCCCGGTGCACAAAATTTGTGCAAGGGGGAGGGAGGTGTGTGTCCCTCAGCCCGGCCTGCACCGTCTCCAATCTGGGACCCCTTGGGGGATGTCCCACTGCCGATTTAGGCCCAATCCCTGGATCGGGCCTAAACCGGCAGTGGGACATCCCTCTCACAATCTGGGACCACTGGCTCCTAACCGCTCACCTGCCTGCCTGATTGCCCCTAACCACTCTGCATGCCAACCTGATCAACCCCAACTGTCCCCCTGCTTCTGGCCTGATCACCCCTAACTGCCCACCCCTGCCGGACTGCTCGCCCCGAACTGCATCCCCCTGCCGGCCTGCTGTCCCCCACCTGCCCCCCTTGCCAGCCAGCTCGCCCCCAACTGCCCCCCCTGCCGGCCTGCTCATCCCCAACTGTCGCCCCCCTGCTGGCCTGATCGCTCCCAACTGTCCCCCACTACTGGCCTACTCACCCCCAACTGCCCGCCCGCCAGGCTTCTTGCCCTCACCTGCCCCCCCCCCCCTGCTGCCTGCTCGCCCCCAACTTCATCCCCCGCCAGCCTTCTCGCCCCCACCTGCCCCTCCTGCTGCCTGCTCACCCCCAACTTCCTCCCCTGCTGCCTGCTCGCCCCCACCTGCCCCCCCACCAGCCTGCTTGCCCCCACCTGCCCCCCCTGCCGACCTGCTCGCCCTCCCCCTATCGGCCTGCTCGCCCCCAACTGCCCTCCCCTGCCAGCTTGATCACCCCTAACCACCTCTGCCTCGGCCCCACCACCATGGCTTTGTCTGGTAGGACATCTGGAAGGTCTCCTGGTCTAATTAGCATATTACCCTTTTATTAGTATAGATTGGAATTCCACCTGGAACTTCTTTGCAAGGAGGATCTTTTTTGCTAAAACAGTGAAACTTCTTTGCCCTTAAAAACATAAAGCCCCAAAGAAAGTCTCATAAGAGGAGTCCTGCATATACAATTAGGACAAAAACAAGAACAGGTGATAGACTGATGTCACACATATAACTGTGCAAACTAGTAATGCTGATGTTGCTAACATTTTCAGAAATAAAACTCATAGTTTCACCAAATTTTAAACCACTGTGATGTTTGATATGCTTTACAATTTTTTACAAATTGACATATAACAATGGGAATGTTTAAGGTGTACAATGTGTTGATTTCATATTTCCCTACTGCAATAGGATCGCCACCTATCATTAGCTAACTCTTCTATCACCTCACATAATATATAGTATACTTTACAATTAAGAGCTGGGCTAAAACTGTATAGGCAAGAAGGGGAGCAGAGTTGTACTTTAATAACCAGTAAGTCTGACAGCATGATTTTATGTTACTAGGTCTAGAAGAGGGAGAGAAGGGTGGGAGGAGAAAGCAACAAATGTCCCAGCTACAGCCTTTTTTACGAACTAAAAATATTGCAGGATAAATACAGAACCGTAAGTAATACTTAAGAGCAGGTTGACAGCATAGTGATATATTTTTTATGACAAATTACTCACGGAAGGAACTTGACATTCCTAACCCCCAATATTCCCTTGGCCTGCAATGAGCAAGCAGTCAGAAACCAGCGCGGGCATTCACCTGCGACAGCCTCCCTCCGAAGGTGCCACCTCCGTTCTGCCGGCACCCGGCTCCCCGGGTTCCAGCCGGCACTGCTGGCTGAGCTGCCGGCAGCTCTGCTGTGTTATTTAACTCGGTAATACTACTAAGATCTCTAAAGCGTTTTTGCGACGCGCTGGGATGAAGGATGCTCCATAAAATGAAGTTTATTATTAGTAGGCTTATAGCTCCCGGGCCTAAAATAAAGCCAAATTATAACCACAGAGACCTCAAAGGGAAGATCGGAAGCCACACACGTCTCCAACGCTGCCAAGCGGGCAGGGGCTGGGCGGGGAGCGCCGAGGGGTCCTCCCCGGCGCCCGCTCCCCACCCCAGGCCGGTGACCAGCCTCTCCCGCCACCTCTCCCGGCCCGGCTTCCCGGGGTCCAGGTGGGCCCAGGCTCCTGTGGGTCCCTCCTCGCCCACAGGCAGCCTCGCTCCGGTCCCAGCCTCCCCGCAAGCTTTAGGATTCCTTCACCGGTGCCTCAGTTTCTTCCCATTTCCAACCTGGACTTTTTTTTAAAAAAAAACCAGAATGAAGCTTGTTCCCCCGCGGCCCCTCACGTCGGGGGACTGTCTCCCCTTAACCTGCTTCCCGGTCCGGGACCCGCCAGCCCAGCCCAGGTCTCCGCCCCCGGCCGCTTCCCTCCGCCGGCCGCCGGCCGCCGGCCGCACCCCGCCCCCGCGCGCCCGCCGCTCACCCGCGGACTCCCCGGTGTTGATCCAGTCGGGGTTGGCGATGCTGGCGATGGCGAAGATATCGGCGGCGAGAAAGAGACATCCTGAGATGATGGTCAGTTTATCCATCTCCCCGCCCCGCTCCCCCCACCCCCCGAGCCCCGGGCAGGCCGCGGCCTCACGCCTCGCGCCCCATGGGCCGCCGCCGGGGCCCGGAGACCCCGCGCCGCTCGCGCCCTCCGCGCGCCCGGGACCAGCAGCCGCGGCGCGGCCCGCACAGCCGGATCCGCCGCCCGCCCCGGAAGTGCTCAGCGCGCCTGCCCCTCACCCGGAAGCGAAGCCGCGATGCGGCTCCCGCCGCGTCCTCTGGCCTCCGGCGCCCGGGCCACAGCGCTCTGCCCCGGCCTCCGCTGGGCCGCCCGGCGCGGGCCCCTGCGGGCGCTGCCTCCTCGGGCCGGCCACGCTCTCCCGCCAGCGATGATAATGCTGCTCTGTCGTCAGCGCACTCTGGTCCCCAGCTGCCCCGCAGCCGCCAGCCCGAGACGCGGGGCGAGGCCGCCGGGCGGCCCGCTGGAGGCCCACGGCCCAGGTCACCTTGGGTCTGCCCGCTCCGTGCCGCCAGCTCGGGCTGCCCGGGTCGAACAGAACCATCCGCACCTCGTGCGCCAGGGCCGGGGGCGCCTGGAGACCAGGTCGCCGCTCTTTCGCAGCTGACATCCTGCTGAGAAAGAGACAGCCGCGCGCTAAAGCCTTGTCTTGAGCGAGCATTTCAGGTGTTGATCTGTGAACTGAGTTGGGGTCGGTCAGATGAGGGGACACGGAGGGTTACACCGGGACCGCGAGGCCTGAAGCCCTGACCTACCGAGTTCTGGGCAGGACCGCTCCGGCCGGCCGACCGCGAAGCTAGGGCGCGCCCCGGGGCGCTGGGAGCGGGGAGGCGGCGGCCTGTCCTCGGGCGCACAGCGCTGGGGGCCGTGCCGAAGTTTGGATTGTATTCAAGGTGCAACCGGAGGGGTTCCAGCGAGAGTGAGATCTTATTTAATCTGTAGGTAGTGTAGACTGTCGGAGGGAGGGGCAAGAACGAAAGCAGATACATCCGTTAACCGACCAAGTAGTCCAGGAGAGATGTTGCTTTGGCTGGGATGAGAGTAGTGAAGATGGAGAAAAATGGACAATTGGGATGTTTCGTAGGCAGAGGGAATGAGTAACTGGTAATGAGCTTGAGAGAGGACTCAGGAATGACTCCTAAATTTTTGGAGTAACCGGGTGTTCGGTGTACTACTTGGGGCCTACGGAGAGGCTTAGTGGTAGATCCCCCCTTCCCCCCACTGGTGAGTGGAGTATGATTTCAACCGGCTCCCGATTGATTTTTTCACTTAGGTTGGATGGATAACCAGAAAAAAAAAAAAAAAAAAGAACACATTTGTTAGCAGTTGTTGTCTATCATTCTATCGTTTTGCAATCTAGTGGAGATTTCCTTTTCTTTCATGGCTCATGGACCAAATCACCATTAACCTGACTTTGGATCCAGCTCTTTCTTCCCATGCAGCACCCAAATGAGACACTTTCTTCCTAAATGCCACCTAGCTTATCTCTAGAAAGTCCTAGAAGAGTGACATCTGTCTCTATGCCTACCTGTCCACAAAACTCAGCACATTTCAGATTCCACCAAATCCAACAGCCTTACGGAAGTGCCCAGAGCTACCAGCGTCACCTCACAGATTGGGGAAGCAGCCGTTTGATTGCTAGCCTACAGATGTTTCTGTTCAGTCCTGGCCCGTGTGTCTCGGTTGGTTGAGCATGGTCCCATGTACCAAGAGGACACCAGTGGGATTCCCCGTCAGGGCACATGCCCCGGTTGTGGGCCAGGTACCCAGTAGGGGGCGTGCAGAAGGAAGCCCATTGATATTCCCATATGTTCTCTCATCAATGTTTCTCTCTCCCTCTTCTTACCTCTCTAAAATTAATAAAGAACATTTAAAATAATTTAAAAATAGACATTCTTGTTCAAACATTGGTTTCTTAAGGGGAAAGATTTTTTTTTAAGTGTGCCATTTTGCCACTAGCACAAGCTAACTTCTATATTATAGGAATTCAGATATGCATGTCACATTATTGCAGGAGGTCTTCACTTTTTTATTTTAATTACTGGAGAACTTTGATGGAATCATTTTTGGCTTATTGTCTGGTGTTTCTATTGCCCAGTAATAGAAGAAACTCCAACTATACAGTTCTGAGTTTTCAATGTCCACTGATATTCACCACTGGAAAGTTAATGAGAATCCCTAGGTGAAATTTTGGAACAGTTTGTCTATTCCAATCCCAACTGAGTGGAATGATTCTTTTTTAATTACTTTATTGATTAAGGTCTCACATATTTGTCCTCATCCTCCCCCCCCCCACCCCACCCTCCCTCCCCTGAGTGGAATGATTCTTACATTTAAAAAATACAAGTATATCGCCGAAACTGGTTTGGCTCAGTGGATAGAGCATACGTCTGCAGACTGAAGGGTCCCAGGTTTGATTCCAGTCAAGGGCATGTACATTGGTTGTGGGCACATCCCCAGTAGGCGGTGTGCAGGAGGCAGCTGGTTGATGTTTCTCTCTCATTGATGTTTCTAGCTCTCTATCCCTCTCCCTTCCTCTCTGTAAAAAAATCAATAAAATATATATTTTTTAAAAATAAAAAATACAAGTATAAATTCTTCCTACCCAACAACACTTCCCAGGCCCACCTGCCTCTACCCCTCCAAAATAGTTTGTGGATTTAAGATTAAAGCATAAAAAAACAACCAGTACAGAGTTTAAAATTTTTAAACACTTTTAAATTTATTTTAAAATATATTTTTATTGATTTTAGAGAGGAAGGGGGAGGGAGAGAGAAACAATGATGAGAGATAATCATTGATCAGCTGCTCTTGCATGTCCCCTACTGGGGATCAAGCCTGCAACCTGAGCATGTACCCTGACTGGAAATTGGACCGTGACCTCCTGGTTCACAGGTTGATGCTTAACCACTGAGCCACACAAGCCAAGCAAAAATTGAAAACATTTTTTACCAGGTAAATGGCTGCACATCACTACAGACAATGAGAGTGGAGTAGGGGAGCGGACAGGGACCAAATACTATGCTTACAGTTTTCCCATTAATCCTATTTTCAGTCCCACATCTCTTTCTTGCCTCCCAATATCTGGTGTTTTACATCCCTAAGTCTCTGAGATCTATGGGACAGATCTCATGTCCCATAGATGAGATCCCTTCTCTATGTCTTAGTCTAGATCTTAGTTGAGGCAAACCGTAGGGGTTCGGGAGAGGTGGTATGACAGGAAAACGAATACAGAACTATATTCTAGGCCAGTGGTCGGCAAACTCATTAGTCAACAGAGCCAAATATCAACAGTACAACGATTGAAATTTCTTTTGAGAGCCAAATTTTTTAAACTTACACTATATAGGTAGGTACATTGTTGTTAACTTAATTAGGGTACTCCTAAGCTGGCCTTTGCTAAAAACTCAAGGGGCCAAAGAGCCGCATGTGGCTCACGAGCCGCAGTTTGCCGACCACTGCTCTAGGCCCACCCTGCTGCTGACTTGAACTTGGGAAAGTCATGTCGCCTCTCTGGGTCTCTTTCCCGGAGAGAGTCAGGCACTCTGCTTTAGTGATAGAACCTCTAAGCAAAGCAGCTGGCACTTTTCCGACAGGATGAGCCACGAGGCTCCTTAAAGGCAGAAAGCCCTTGGGGACCCAGAAGAACATAGGAGGCCCCAGCAGGGAGCTCTGCTGGCAGCCTGCAGTCATAAACAGCCATTCTGCACCGTTAAAGGGCTGTGAACACAATGTGCTTTAGCTTGATGGATGGTAGGCAGACGCTGGATCCAGATGGGACCTCTGGGAAAGCGGTGGAGGGGGCTGTGCAATCACGCTTCTCTGTGAGGAATCTCTGGCTTGACAGGATAAGGAACCCATTGCCTCCCTGGGGTTTACATCGACCGTGTGGGCCAAGAGCAAGCTGGATGTGCCACCCTCATCCAGGGTTTCTGGGATTAGATACAACAACAAAGCCACATCCAGAAGTTAGCAGCTTGTTCCTTGGGTTCAAGGCACAAGCTGCTAACTTGGTAGAGCTGACTCTGAAGCAGGACATTGTCGATTAGTGTGCAGGGACTTAGGGAGTGTTGTCAGGATCAACTGTGGGGGAAGGGAGCAAGCAGGACTGAGCAGAGGAAGCAGCTGCAGGGGCTCTGACAGGCCCCCCGGGAGCTCTGAAGCTGGATGGCTCTTTAGGGTTGTTACCTGAGTTGAGAGGCCAAGCCTTTGTAAGTCTGCATGGACCAGTCACTACCTTGGGTAAGGTGGCTCCCAGCCAAGGACAATTCCTTGAGAGGCTGGCAGCTGAGATCTGTCAACCCACCTACTACCATCCCAGTGGCTGGGGAATCGTGCCTGAGGCCTGGAGGGGGACTAGGCAGCACACTAGCATTTGCAACGAAGACCCAGGTGCTGCCGCCGTGCTTTTCAATCTGGAGAGCAGCACCTTCAGGACCCCGGGGGGCGTCCTTCCCGCAGGAAACTTATAAGAGAAAGAGGAGGGGGACACCCTAGAGCTCCCACTGTGCTGCAGCGCACCTGGAGGCAGAACTGACATGGATGTTATTTCCCTCCTCTCCTGTCATCCTTGATTTCTTGAACCCTCTGCCTGCACTTCTGATGACCGAGGTGGCGGATGTGGTGGGGGACCTAGGCTACCATCCCTGCGGAGTTTCATGCACTTCTCAGGCTGTGGCTGCTGTATTTGTCTATTTACTGTCAAAATAGGGCAAGGGACACCCACGTGGGTTGTGTGGGTGCCAAATCATTCCATTTTACTAATGGAGAAAAATTGAATCATCTAAGTGCTCCCTGTCTGCTGTGGGTGGGGTCCTCATTGTTATCTGGAGTCATCCAGCTCCCTAACCCCATTGTAGCATCTACGCGTTCAGACCCCCCAGCTGCTGGTGCAGGTGGGTTCTCTGGGAAACACTCTGACTTGCAGGGTGTTTATTGGAACCCAGACCTGTCGGGGGAGGGAAGGAAGTAGGACCAGGCAGAAGTCAGGTTCAGTGCGGGCACAGGCGGTCCTCAGTGAGCCCCAGAGGGAGCTCTGAAGCTGGGGTGGCCTCCAGAGTTGTTTGAGTTTGGCTGAGGGAGCAAGTTTTTACCCTGCATGGACCAGTCACTGGTTGCTGGCTTGGAAGGTGTGACCTTGGGCAAGAAGCTCTCTTCAGCTAGCAGCAGGAGTGAGGTGGGGGCAGGGGCGTCCTTCAGTCCTGAAGGGGGACCTGGGTGGCACAGGACAGCATCCATGACGGTTTGTACCCTGCAGTTCCAACCATCAGTGTGATCCTGGCATCGCCTCAGAAGCGCTTTCAGCCTGGGTTGGAGGGGAAGCCGGTGGAGCCCGCCCGGAGGTGCTCTCCTCGCAGATCCTGGGATAATGCCATGCCTCGTCCCCACAGGCTCACCATTCCCCTGCGCACAGGAAGATGGAGGGGAAGGGTGTGCTTTTTGGAAGAATCACTGGCACCCGCACGGAGGCTTCACCAGGTAGTCTGGAGGAGGAAGCCGGCTGCTCCCCGTTAGAGAAGCCACCCGCAGGGGAACCCGGCGTTGGGAGCAGCGGGTTTGTACCAGCCTTCGCCGCACGGGGCTGACCCGCAGGCCGTGCGCCCGCTGCGCAGCCTGGCGGATCCCCGCCCCGCCCCGCCCCGCCCCGCCGCCGCTGGGCGCTCCGTTGCCCTTGGTGGAGGCAGGAGGGCAGGGTGCTCAGCCTCAACCTCATCAAGTGGGAGGACAACAGGACCTCGTTCTGTTGTTTTCTATTTCTCCTAGAACTTATTTTTGAGAATTTATATTTTCCTAAAACTGTCCATTCCATCAGTGTTTAAATCTCCGTTCCGAGAGGCAGAGCCCCTGTTGCGTCCTCAGCATCAGCGCAAACTGCAGAGCAGGCTTCTGACCGCGCGGACCTCTGCGGGAGGGAAGAACTAATTCCTCTCCAAACGGGGACTCGTTTTCCAGATCACCCTTGGCTTTTGCTCATTCAAAATACCCGTGGGAAAAGCGCAGTTCCAAAGCAGTTGGAGTTGTTGATGGCACCGTATTTAAAACGCCGCTGCTCGCAGGGGCAGCAGGGGCGCCTGTGCTGGCTGAGGTCCTTCTCGGGAACCTTCCACACCCCAAGACCCGCCCTGCTTCTTCCACTCGCCCCATTTGCATGGCTTTTCAAGAATGGACGCGAGCCCACCGCGAGCCGCGCTGTACTGTCCCTGCAGAAGTTTTGTTTCTCCGCCAGAGCTTTTCACTCCGGTTCCCAGGGCCCGCTGAGGCCTTGGTGACGGCCCTGCTGCCCCACTGGGAGCGGTCAGGGTCGCGGGGCCCTGGGGCAACCCTCGGCGCAGGGCCCTGGGTCTCCTCGCCGCCCCGCCCCGCGGTGAGTGGTGGGGCACATGCGCACTCGGGCTCCTCGCGCCTCCAGGGTTCCAGACAGTTGGGAGTTGGACCGACTTGGGCTCTGGCTCCGGCTGCGGCTCCAGCTCCCGGAGGCCCTCCTGACGGCCTGCCCTCCCGGGGCCATGAAGAAGGCCGTCGCCAAAAGCAGAAAAGGTGACTGGGGCGTGGGAGCGGACTGACCGAGCATGCCTCACTCTCCTGCTCTGTAAAATGGGAGCGCCACCCTCTCGGCCTCTCCCACCACTGGTTTACCCGACCATCATTTACGTTCAGTAAGAGCCGGGTTTCAGTGCTCAGGTCTGTGGGTTTTGACAGCCGCATACCCACCTCTAAGGACCACCGTGGTCAAAGGCCGCACCTTGGCCTACCCTTCCCCTCACCCAGCTCCTGCTCTGCTTCTGGCTTTGCCCTTTCCATGGAAAATGTCATAACGCGGGATCATATAGCATGGAGGCTTTTGAGTCTGGCTTCTTTTACTTAACTCTGCTATCCTTTGAGACAGCAGAGCATATCACAAGGACATTTCATTTGCAAGCTGGACTTGGGAGGGAAGCCCTGCTTAAGAGGCCACTCTGTATGCGCAGGACCCAAAGGCCCAGGAGACCCTCCTCTCGGAATCGCCCCTACAATCTTGCAAAGCCTCTGAAGTCGGGTCCTCTTTGACCCTAGGTTGCCTTATTTTGCAGACAGAGACTGGAGATGGGCAGTAAGGGCCATGAACCCTGCCAGTTCCCCACAGCTGGGGTGGGGGAGAAGAGGAAGCCCCTTCCTCAGGAGGGGGAGATCTCCGGGCCCCAAATACCAGCCACATGGACTTGGTAAAGACTTGGCCAGTAGCAGTTTGTCATTTGTCCTTAAAGAAAAGTGGTGTGTGTGTGTGTGTGTGTGTGTGTGTGTGTGTGTGTGAAACTCTGGAAAAAGGTGCAGAAAACACATCTCACCAGAAGCTCCTGTGTAGTGAAAACGAGTCTCCCTAAGCTTCCTCTTGTTTTAAATCACTGCTCAGTCTTTGAAACTTCCTTGTGAGTTCAGTTCTGTAGAAAACCTACTTCAACCCCTCCCACTACCCCTTGTCCAGTTTCTTCCCCAAATGCTTTTTTCCTACTGTGCATTTACACTCATGGTCATGAATGCTTGGGTGATTGCTGTAACCCCTTCATTTCTCAAGTCCACTCTGGACCCTGGTCCGTGCTCCACACAGAAGTAGGAGGGTTCCTTTTTTAAAAAAATGCAAATTGTACTGTGTTCTGTGAAAACAGCTTCTGGCTTTTCCAGTTCGGTAAAGGAGGCAGGTCTGCTCTTCCCTTGCTTCTCCTGCCTGCCCTCCTCCTCTACGCCCCGTTCCTGCCTCCGAACCTTCATCTCATTTGCTCCCTTTCACCTCCTTTGCTTAAATATTTCTGATTAGTCCTTTCGACCCCAATTCAAATGTTACCTCCTCTGTGAAGCCTGGCCTGCCTTCCCCACAGGAGACCTTGACCTCCTATTGGTCTCCCTGAGCTTTCTGTGCCTTTCCTGCACGGCCTGTGTCACAGCTGTTATTTACCGTCTCTTTACTTGACTAATGGATGTGTCTCCTCCACTAGGTGTGAAGATCTGTGAGGGCAGACACTTCTGATTCAATAAATATTTGTTAAGTGAATGGATAATGATAGCTAATGTTAATTAAACATTCACAGTGTGCTAATTTCTGTGCAAAAGCCTTTCACTGCCTTATTTAATTCTCATTACAACCCTCTGAGGTGGACACTTACTATCCTCACTTTACTGATAAGGAAACTGAGGAATGGAGATGTTAACTGCCCTAGAGGTCTACTTTAGAGCACCTCTGAAGTGACGACTGTCATGCTGCTGTTTAGACGAAGGTCTAAAACACATGTCCCTCTCTTAATCAGAAAAACAAGTCAGCCTCAAGGTCAAGTCGTCTGTGCACAACTTGAGCAAAACCCAGAAGACCAAACTCCCTGTGGGCAGCCTGGGCTTAGGCCTGATAATCATCCAGCACGGGCCCTACCTCCAGATCACCCACCTCCTCAAGAAGGGGGCTGCAGCCAGCGACGGAACACTTCAGCCAGGTGACTGTGGGTCCCCATGCCTCCAGTCCACGCACCCCTGCCTCCCTCCCACTTGCCTTCATGGAGGCTCAGGTTATTAGGTTTCAGCGTAAATGGTTATGACGATGATGACATTGAGAGCTTCCTATGGGCCAGCCAGTTGCTATCACTTATATAGCCCTCCATATTGTGCATTATTTAGTCTTTGAATTCTTACAATAACCCTCTAGGTAGAAACTATTATCATCCCCCTTTGATAGGTGAGGAAACTGAGGCTCAGTGAGTTCCTGGTCCAGTTTCACCCCATCTGGCAAGTGTAATACAAACACAGGCAGAGTGTCACTGCAGAGCTCATGGATCTCTGTGGGGAGATTTCTTCCTTGTAGGCAGTATTGATCATTATTAACATTTATTATGTACCTTTATTGGTGAAAGTATTACAGATGCCCCTTCCCTATTTTTTGAGATAAAAAATCTTTATTGTGGAAAGTATTACATATGTCCCTATGACTCCTCAACCCCCCGCTGTCATTGACGTCTAATCTTTATTATTTCTTTCCTTCTTACTCTGGGTTTTTCTTGTTTTCTTTCTAATTCTTTAAATTGTAGGGTGAGATAGTTTATTAATAATTTTTCTTGTTTCTTGATTAATTTCTCTCTCAGGACTGCTTTTGCTATATCCCAGAGATTTGGGGTTGTTGTGTGTTCATTTTCATTTGCTTCCAGGAAGTTTGATTTCTTTCTGGATCTCATTGGTAATCCATTCATTGTTTAATAACATTCGTTTTATGCTGAAACCGGTTTGGCTCAGTGGATAGAGCGTCGACCTGTGGACTCAAGGGTCCCAGGTTCAATTCCGGTCAAGGGCATGTACCTTGGTTGCGGCCACATCCCCAGTAGGGGGTGTGCAAGAGGCAGCTGATCGATGTTTCTCTCTCATCGATGTTTCTAACTCTCTATCCCTCTCTCTTCCTCTCTGTAAAAAATCAATAAAATATATTTAAAAAAAAATAATAACATTCGTTTTAGCCTCCATGTGTTTGAATGTCTTGGAGTGTATTAACCGAAGTTTATTTCTAATTTCATTCCATTGTCATTTTATTTCAACCTTCTTGAATTTGTGGAGACTTGTTTTGTGTCCTAACATGTGGCCTATCTTTGAGAATGTTCCATGTGCACTTAAGAAGAATGTATATTCTGCCTCTTTGGGGTGCAATGTTTTATAAATGTCAATTAAATTCATCTGGTCCAGTGTGTCATTTAGACTGGACCAGAAAATTAACTGTATCTTCGTTAATTTTTTGTCTGGAAGATCCATCCAGTGAAGTCAGCAGGGGTGTTAAAGTCCCCTACTATGACTGTTGATCTCTTCCTTATGGTCCTCCAGAAGGTTTTTAAAAATATATATTTAGGTGCTTCTATATTGGGTGAATATATGTTTACTAGGGTTATATCCTCTTGTTGGATCTGTCTCTTTAGTATTAGGTAGTGACCTTTGTTGTCTCTTGTGATGGCCTTCATTATGAAGTCTATTGTGTCAGATATGAGTATTGCTACTCCAGCTTTTTTGTTCTTTCATTGGCATGGAAAAATTTTTTTCCATCCCTTCCCTCTCATCCTGTGTGAATCTTTTGTTCTGAGTTGAGTATCTTATAGATAGCATATAATTGGGTCATGTTTTGTATCCATTCAGCTATCATATAACTTTTGATTGAAGCATTTAATCCATTTATATTTAAGGTTATTATTGATGGGTACTTATTTATTGGCATTTTAATTCTGTATGCCTAGGTTTCTCTCTCTCTCTCTCTCTCTCTCTCTCTCTCTCTCTCTCTCTCTCTCCTTCTCATTACAGCAGTTCATTTAGTATTTCTTTTCCTTTTTTAAAAAAACAACAGTATATTTTCTTGATTTTTTACAGAGAGGAAGGGAGGGGATAGAGAGCTAGTAACATTGATCCGCTGCCTCCTGCACACCCCCTAACTGGGGATGTGCCCGAAACCAAGGTACATGCCCTTGACCAGAATCAAACCTGGGACCCTTCAGTCCACAGGCCAACACTCTATCCACTGAGCCAAACCGGTTAGGACCATTTAGCATTTCTAAAGTGCTTGGTTTGGCAGTAATAAACTCTTTTAGCCTTTTTTTGTCTGGAAAGCTCTTTATTTCCCCATCTATTTTTAATGGTAGCGTTGCTCGGTATAGTAATCTTGGTTTCAGATCCTTGCTTTTCATTGCCTTGAATACTTCATGCCATTTTCTTCTGGCCTGTGGAGTTTCTGATGAAAAATCAGGCGTCAGCCTTATGGGAGCTCCTTTGTAGGTAACAAATTGAATTTTTCTTGCTGCCTTTAAGATTCTCTCTTTGTCTTTAATTTTTGGCATTATAATGATGATGTTTCTGGGTGTGGGCCTGTTTGGGTTCTTCTTGCTTGGGACTCTCTGTGCCTCCTGGACTCGTGTGACTTTTTCCTTCACCAAGTTAGGGAAGTTTTCTGCTATTATTTCTTCAAACACATTCTCTATTTCTTCATCACTTTCTTCCCCTTTTGGTACCCATATGATGTGAACATTATTACATTTCATGTTGTCCCACAGCTCCCTTAAGCTGTCCTCTTGTTTTTAAATTTTTTTTTCTTTTTGGTCCTCTGATTGATTGATTGATTTTTTTCTACCCTGTCTTTTAATTCATTGATCTGATCCTCAGCTTTTCCTAATCTGCTATGTATTCCTTTCTATGTGTTCTTTATTAGTGCTATATCATTCTTCATTTCCGACTGGTCTTTTTTCATAGTTATTATATCTTTTCTCATGTTGTGCAGCATCCTTGCCTGAACTGTATATCTGATAGATTATTCTGAACTGTATATCTGATAGATTTCTTATCTCTATTCTTTTATCTCTTCTTCTAGAGAACTCCCTTGTTCTTTCATTTGGGGCTTATATTTTTGTCTTCCCATTCTTGCTGCCTGTTTGGGTTGTGTCTGTGTATTAGGTAGATCTGCTACAACTCCCAGAGACCCACCTCTACCTGCAGTCTGATTGTTATTCAGTCTTGATTAGCCTTAAGCTTTCAACCACAGTTTGGGGTATGGTTTTTCCAACAGGTTGGTGAAATTGCTTCCCCTGCAGGCAAATCAATTTGGATAGTAAAGATCTGCCAGAGAACAATGTTCTCTACAGTGTGTGGGGATGACTCAGCACAGGAACCTGGGGTGGTTGTCTTCTGAGCTCCAACCCCATAGCCCTCAACCCTGGAATCTGCTTACACAGCTCTAGTCCACTCTGCTCTTCCTCTGCTGGAGCCCTAGGTTAGTGGCTGCACACGAAATTTTGTGCATTGGCCCTTTAAGAGGGTGCCTGCAAACAGTAATGCTGCTGCTTTTCACAGCCAGATGTCATGTGGGCCCCTTTCTCAGTTCCAGTGCTCTGGGTTGGAGGGACAAGCTTGGGGTTTAGACCCCAGAGTTCTCAGTGGAGTCCTTCCCACAGCTAAGATATCCCTCTGGAATTTCAGCTGCTGTCTGTGGGCACCTGGCTAGCCCTTTCATGCTTCTTTGTGGGCTTCACTTTTGTCCTTGGTTATCAGGGTTCTCTCCAGCTAGTATTCATTGATTATTTAGGATGGTTTTTCTGTATTTCAGTTGTAATTCCATTTTGGTCCTGGGAGAGCATCAGTGTAGCTTCCACCTACTCCACCACCATTTTGGAATCTCTGATGTCTCCCTTTTTTCTCCATTGACCCCTCCTAGCCTATACTCATTAACATTTAGATGTATGATCTTATTCTAGCCTCCTGAAGAAGATTATGCATTAAATGACCTTGCAGCCCTGGCCAGTGTGGCTCAGTTGGTTGGGTGTCATCCTGTACAATTAAGTTTGCTGGTTTGATTCACAGTGAGGACACATACCTAGGTTGTGGGTTCAATCCCCAGTGGGTGTGCATATGGGAGGCAACCAATTGATGTTTCTCTCATACATTCTCTCTCTTTTTCTCTCTTCCCCTCTCTCTCCAAAATCAGTAAAATATATCCTCAGGAGACAATAAAAACAAAAACAAAAGATCTTACAGATAAGGAATCAGATATTTAGAAACCTGCCCATGCTCACACCAAGGAGCAAGGATTTGAACCTTCTCTGTTATACTCCATAGCCCAAAGGCTTTATCAGTACCCCTCTGCTTCTCTTGTCTTTGGGTGAAGGAGTTTTCTATCCAGTTTAAGATGTGTTTTCCCAGTGCCTGCTCTGGACCTAGTGCTGTGCTCAGGAGTCAGGGCTGCACAATGGGATGGTAATGTGGTGAGTAGAAAAACCATTCAGCATTAGCTAGACTGCCACTTTCTAGCTCTGTGGCCTTGGACAAAGTCACTTAACTTTTGAGGCCTCAGTCACTTAATCTCTAAGTAAACCACCTTTCCAGAGATCGATGAGACTTGATAATTTTTATAATAGTACTATGAAAACTACAGTGCTATAGAAATACTGGCAATCATTTCTCTTAGGCTGGTCTTACTTAGAGGGTCTCTAGACATGCTTTTGTAAATTTTCATTTTTAAAAATATATATTTTATTGATTTTTTCCAGAGAGGAAGGGAGAGGGATAGAGAATTAGAAACATCGATGAGAAGAGAAACATTGATCAGCTGCCTCCTGCACACTCCCTACTGGGTATGTGCCCGCAACCAATGTACATGCCCTTGACCGGAATCGAACCTGGGACCCTTGAGTCTGCAGGCCGACACTCTAGCCACTGAGCCAAGCCGGTTAAGGCTATATATCATTTTTTAAAATATTTTTATTTTTAGAGGGAGAGGGAGAGAGAGGGAAACATTGATGTGAGAGGGAAACATCAATCAGCTGCCTCCTGCAGGGGATCAAGCCCAAAACCTGGGTGCGTGCCTTGACTGGGAATCAAACCGGCACCCTTTTGGTGAATAGGATAACACCCAACCAACTGAGCTACACTGGCGAGGGCATAGACTTGTGTCATTTTTTAAATAAAAAATGATTGTGGTACCGGAACCCCAGTGGATTAAACCACTGGTTTGCAATTCTGGTTACCTATTAGAATCACCTGGAGAGCTTTTAAAATTAAGATGCCTGGGCTGAAACTACCAAGAGTTTCTGAATCAGTTGGTTTGGGGCTAGGGAAAAGGGAGTTCATATATTTTTTCAGTTTATTTGTTTTTAAATATTTATATTGATTTTTATGAGAGAGGAAGGAAGAGAGAGAAGTATCAATGTGAGAGACTGAAACATCAATTACTGCCTCCTACATGCTCCCTACCAGGAATGGAGCCTGCAAACCGGGCATGCCCTGACCAGGCACCAAACCAGCAGCCCCTTTGTGCACAAGACAATGCCAACCAACCCGGCCACACCAGCCAGGGCGGCAGTTCGCCTGTGAAAGCTCCTTGGGTAATTCTAACTGCAGCTCAGGTTAGAAGCAGTGGATTAAAGAAGAAAGTATATAAATATCCTGTTATGAAACAGTTTCTTCACCTTAAAATGCAAAACGTTTTCTCCATGCGTCACTGTGTGGGGCTGGGAACAAACTGCCCGGGAGTCTGGGTTTTCCAGACGGAAGGCACTCCAGCAGGGATCCTGAGCTCTCCTTGTTCCCCTCGGCTCTCTGGGGTCAGGTGACCCCTGCTGGCGATGACCAGGATGTACACTCCCTGGAGTGGGCCGGGAGTGTTTTCATGCTCACGAAACAGAATCTCTTGTTGGGGCTACAGTTAGTGGGGTCCTTGAGGTCAGAGGCAGTCTGGAATTCATCTTTAGAATCCAGGACTTACCTTCAGTCTGTGCTTAATAAATGAATACTAATTGAGTATTTGTCCTTGATATTGTGCAAAGTGTTTCTACATTCTCTAATTTAAGCAGTTAACTGCCACAATATTTTGAATTTAATTTAAAAAGGTCTGCCGCTTGCATCTATAGATGCTTATGGTTTATTTTTACAATGCTCCTGGAAGGTAGATTATGAACTATAGAGGCTTAGAGAAATGAAGGAACTTAACACACAGAGCTGAGTGGTTAGAGGTGTCTGCCCAGGAAGCCCCTACCTTTGATTAGAAATGAGACTAACACGGAGGAAGTCCAGTGTCCCCATCCTCTTCATGGCGAGCCAGCCACTTCTCCTCGGTGTAGGCTTCAAAGACTGTAATTCATTCCTTTGACAATGATTGACATTTTTAGAGGTGATAGTCCTAAAAACCTGCTATTTCTTTAACTTCATTACTTTTCAGACCCATTCTCAACAATGTACTTTACATTTTTTCCTTCAGTGTTTCATAACGGGGTTTCATCTTGATTTCCTAATTTAGTTTAGTGTTAGCTTATTCTGGCTAAACTTTAAATTTCTTTTGGCCAGGATATTTTTAGCAGGCTCTGATATCCAGAGTCTTAAGAAATTAAAATACATAGCTTTGAAAGTAATGTACTGACTGCCATTCTTACCAGGCCACATTCATTTAGCATTTCCTGAATGCCTACTGTGTGCAGGCGTCCTGCTAGGCACTGGGATAAAATGGTGAGCCAAACCGATGTGGTCTCACGCGAAATGGAGCTTATGGAACTTACAGCCTAGTTGGGAGAGGTGGAGAAAAATCAATCAATCTATTTTTTAGTAGTGGATTTGTTATTGGATGAAGTGGGGGCTCCTTTTCCCCACTGGGTGCTGGGGGTGGAGTCCTTACGATATCTTGAGAAAAAGAATTTTTGAGACTTGGCACAGGGAGACTGAGTGATTTTTATTTGCCTGGAATTATACTCCTGGGTTTCCAAAGTCCCATTTCCCTCGGTCCAGTCACAGAAGACATGTAGCTGGGGTTTCAGTAGAGCTAGACGCAGTGATGGCGAACCTATGACACGCGTGTCAGCACTGACACACGTAGCCATTTCTGATGACACGCGGCCGCATGCTGAGGATGAAACATTTGTTGCTCCTGCGGATGAAACATTCCTAGAGTCTTGGAGTTAGTTTTTTCCTCAAAGTGACACACTACCCGAGTTATGCTCAGTTTTTTCGCGAAGTTTGACACACCAAGCTCAAAAGGTTGCCCATCACTGAGCTAGAGGCAAAGCCAGTGTGCAGAGTTTCCTCCCCACATTGGAGCTGGGTCCAGTTCAGCCTCAGGCTGGCTGCAGTCCATTTATGCATTGTGGGTAGAGTCTGCATGGCTGTGGGTCATGTGGGTGAATGGCAAGGAGTCCCACAAACTCAGAGTCACACAAATCCCAAGAGTCCTGAGAATAGTAAGAGCACAGAGAGCACAAGAAAGCAAATTCCTTTGTTCAGGGATTAAATATTCCAAATCTTCCTGCGCTTGCAGTGGCCACACCCATTCTGGCCAACCATCTCTGTCCCCAGAGGTGTGATTGACAGTAAGCACCTTTGCTAGTCCCCCCAACTTTATTGGGCATGCATCTATCTCCCCTTTGTTGGACCCCTGGAGAGTATAAAGTTGTAGCTTCCTGGTGAAGCTTCCCAAATGTCATGCCCAAAATATCTGGCCTTCCCTTTGCTCCTTCCCTATCCTATCTAATAAAAGGGTAATATGCAAATTGACCATCACTTCAACACACAAGATGGCCTCCCCCATGTGGTCAAAGGTGGCCACCACAAGATGGCTGGCAAGGGAGGGACCAGGCCTGCAAGGGAGGGCAGTTGGGGGTGATCAGGCCTGCAGAGGAGGACAGTTGGGGGGGGGGGACCCAGGCCTGTAGGGGAGGACAGTTAGGGGGACCAGGCCTGCAGGGGAGGGCAGTTGGGGGTGACCAGGCCAGCAAGGGAGGGCAGTTAGGGGTGACCAGGCTGGCAAGAGAGGGCAGTTAGGGGCAACCAGGCCTTCAGGAGAGGGCAGTTGGGGGGAACCAGGCCGGCAAGGGAGGGCAGTTAGGGGTGACTAGACCAGCAGGGGAAGGCAGTTGGGGGTGACCAGGCCAGCAAGGGAGGGCAGTTAGGGGTGACTAGACCAGCAGGGGAAGGCAGTTGGGGGTGACCAGGCCAGCAAGGGATGGCAGTTAGGGGTGACTAGACCAGCAGGGGAAGGCAGTTGGGAGTGACCAGGCCAGCAAGGGAGGGCAGTTAGGGGCAACCAGGCTGGCATTGGAGGGCAGTTAGGGATGACCACGCCTATAGGGGAAGGCAGTTGGAGGGGGACCAGGCTGGCAAGGGAGAACAGTTGGGGTGGACCAGGATGGTAAGGGAGGGCCGTTAGGGGCAACCAAGCTGGCAAGGGAGAGCAGTTAGGGGTGACTGGGCCTGCAAGGGAGGGCAGTTGGAGGGGGGCCAGGCTGGCAAGGGAGGGCAGTTAGGGGTGACCGGGCCTGTAGGGGAGGGCAGTTGGAGGGGGACCAGGCTGGCAAGGGAGGGCAGTTGGGGGGGACCAGGATGGCAAGGGAGGGCGGTTAGGGGTGACCAGGCCAGCACGGGAGGGCAGTTGCGGGAGACCAGTCCTTCAGGGAAGGACAGTTAGGGGTGACCAGGCAGCAGGGGAGGGCAGTTAGGGGCAATCGGGCTGGCAGGGGAGCAGTTAGGCGTCGATCAGGCTGGCAGGGGAGTGGTTAGGGGGTGATCAGGCTGGCAGGCAGAAGCAGTTAGGGGCAATTAGGCAGGCAGGCAGGCAGGCGAGTGATTGGGAGCCAGCAATCCTGGATTGTGAGAGAGATGTCTGACTGCCCTCAAGGGGTCCTAGATTGCAGAGGGTGCAGGCTGGGCTGAGGGACACCCCCCCCCACCACCACCACCATGCATGAATTTCATGCACTGGGCCTCTAGTCTGTCCATATGTGTGTGTGTGTGTGTGTGTGTGTGTGTGTGTGTGTGTATGCCTAAGTGACTGGCCGACTGGTAGCTTTGACATGCATGCCCACCAGGGGGCAGATACTCAATGCACAATTTGCAGGCAGATGGGGAAAGAAGCCTTGTTTTATTGTGAAGTGCTTTGTTATTTTTACTTCATTACTTTAAAAAAAACTTTATTGTTGAAAGTATTACATATGTCCCCCTTTCCCCTATTGACCCCCTCCAGCCTGCCCCAGCCCCCCTACCCCAGCCCTTCACCACCCTATTGTCTGTGTCCATGGGGTATGCATATATGCATACAATTTTTTGGTTGATCTCTTTCCACCCACCCACCCTCTCCCACCTTCCCTCTGAGATTTCACACTCTGCTCTACGCTTCCATGTCTCTGGATCCACTCCGTTCAGCAGTTCATTTTGTTACTTAGATTCCACATATGAGTGTGATCATGTGATACTTGTCTTTCTCTGACTGGCTTATTTCACTTAGCATGATGCTCACCAGGTCCCTCCATGCTGTCTCAAAGGGTAAGAGATCCTTCTTTTGTACTGCTCTGTAGTATTTTGTGGTGTAAATGTACCTAAGCTTTTTTATCCACTCATCTACTGATGGGCACTTGGGCTGTTTCCAGATCTTAGCTATTGTAAATTGTGCTGCTATGAACATAGAGGTGCATACATTCTTTCTGATTGGTATTTTTCTGATAGTTCATTATTGGTGTGTAAAAGTGCCACCAATTTCTGAATATTAGGTTTGTAACCTGCTACTTTGCCAAATTCATTCATTAGATCTGGTAGGTTTTTGGTGGAATCTTTAGGGTTTTCTCTGTACAATATCATGTCATTTGTGAATAATATCAGTTTTACCTCCTCCTTTCCAATTTGGATGCCTTTCATTTCTCCTTTTTAATATATATTTTTATTGATATTTTTAGAGAAAGAGAAGAGATAGAAACATTGATTAGAGAGAAACATTGATCTGCTGTTTCTTGCATGCTCCCCACTGGGGATTGAGCTGTAATCTGGGCATGTTACCTGACTGGGAATTGAACCAGTGACCTCTAGGTGCATGGGATGATGTTCAATCCACTGAGCCAAACAGATGGCTAGTTCTTTTATATATATTTTTTATTGATTTTTTACAGAGAGGAAGGGAGAGGGATAGAGAGCTAGAAACATCAATGAGAGAGAAACATCGACCAGCTGCCTCCTGCACACCCCCCACTGGGGATGTGCCCACAACCAATGTACATGCCCTTGACCGAAATCAAACCTGGGACCCTTCAGTCCGCAGACCGATGCTCTATCCACTGAGCCAAACCGGTTTCAGCTGGCTAGTTCTTCTTGTCTGGTCGCTGTGGGCAGGACTTCCAGCCCTATGTTGAATAAGAGTGGTGAAAATAGATATCCCTGGCTTGTTCAGGGGACACACTTTTTGTTTTTGTCCATTGAGTATTATGGCTGTAGGTTTGTCATATATGTCCTTTATTATGTTGAGGTATGATCCCTCTATTTCCACTTCGCTGAGAATTTTTATCATAAATGGGTGATGGATTTTATCGAATGATCTTTCTACATCTACTGATAAGATCAAGTGACTTTTTCTTTTATTTATGTGATGTATCATGTGTACTGATTTGGGGATATTGTGCCAGCCTTGTATCTCCAGAATAAATCCCACTTGATCATTGGTATATGATCTTTAAAAAAAAAATCCTCACCATGGATATTTTTTCTATTGATTTTTTTTTTCTATTTTAGAGAGAGTGGAGGGAAGGGGGGTGGAGAAAGAGAGAGGAAAACATTGATGTGAGAGAGACACATCAATTGGTTGCTGTCTTCACATGCCAACTGGGGCCAGGGATCCATCCTGCAACCAAGGTACATACGTGCCCTTTGGTTCATGGGCCAATGCTCTAACCACTGAACCAAAGTGACCTGGATTATGATCCTTTTAATGTATTGCTGGATCCAGTTTGCTAATATTTTTTTGAGGATTTTAGCATCTATATTCATCAAGGATATTGGCTTACAATTTTCTTTGCAGAGTCTTTATTTAGTTTCAGAATTAGAATAATTCTGGTCTCATAAGAAGAGCTTGGGAATCTTCCCTCTTCTTTAACCTTTTTGGAATGACTTGAAGAGGATAGGTGGTAGTTCTTCTTTGAATGTTTGACAGTATTCACCTGTGAAACCATCCAATCCAGGACTTTCGTTTTCTGGGATTTTTAATATTATTGCTTCAATGTTGTTTTTTTAAAAATATATATTTTATTGATTTTTTACAGAGAGGAAGGGAGATGGATAGAGAGCTAGAAACATCGATGAGAGAGAAACATCAATCAGCTGCCTCCTGCACACCCCCTACTGGGGATGTGCCCACAACCAAGGTACATGCCCTTGACTGGAACCGAACCTGGGACCTTTCAGTCCGCAGGCCGACGCTCTATCCACTGAGCCAAACCAGTTAGGGCCTGCTTCAATTTTGGATGATTATATATATTTCTAGGCAATTGTCCATTCTGCCCAGGTTGTTTAACTTGTTGGCATATAGTTGTTCATAGTATTTTCTTACAATCCTTTGTATTTGTGTGATGGCTGTGGTTACTTCTCTTTCATTTTGGATTTATTTCTGGTTAAAGGCTTTTCAATTTTGTTTATCATTTCAAAAAAACCAGCTGTAGGTTTCATTGGTCATTTGTATTTCTTTTTAAAGTCTCGATGTCATTTATTTTTGCTCTGATCATTATTATTTCCTTCCTTCTGTTGGGCTTTGTTTGTTGTTGGGCTTTGTTTGTTGGGGAAATTGAGCTTTGTTTGTTGGGCTTTGTTTGGGCCTTGTTTGTTGTTCTTTTTGTAGTTCTTTTAGGTGTAGGGTTAGTTTATTTGAGATTTTCCTTGCTTATTGAGATGGGCCTGTAATGCTACAAACTTCCCTCTCAGGACTGCTTTTGCTTTGTTCCATAGATTTTGGGTTGTGTGTTCACTTGTTTCCAGGTAATTTATTATTTTTCCTTTCTCTCATTGTAACCCATTTGTTTACATTTGTTTCCAGGTAATTTATTATTTTTCCTTTCTCTCATTGTAACCCATTCATTGTTTAATAATGTGCTATTTAGCCTCCATGTGTTTGAATGTTATTTAGAATTTTTTGTGGTAATTGATTTCTAGTTTCATGCCATTATGATCTGAGAAGATGCTTGATTTCATTTCAATCTTCTTGAATTTGTAAGACTTATTTTGTGTCCTAACATGTGGTCTATCTTTGAGAATGTTCTGTTGTGTACTTGAGAAGAATATATTTTGCTGCTTTGGGATGAAATGTTTTGTAATATCAATTAAATCCATCAAATCTAATATATCATTTAAGTTTCCTGTTTCCTTGTTGGTTTTTGTCTGGAAGATCCATCTATTGAAGACAGTGGGGCATTAAAATCCCTTATTATTATTGCATTGCTATTGATCTCTCTCTTGATGTTCATCAATATTTTCTTTATATATTTAGGAGCTCCTATATTGGGTACATATATATTTACAAGGGTTATATCATGTTGTTGGGTCGATTACTTTAGCATTGTGTAGTGACTTTCTTTGTCTCTTTTTATGGCTTTTGTTTTGAAATCTATTTTGTCCGATATAAGTATTGCTACTCCAGCTTTTTAAAATGTCCAGTTACATGGAATATATTATCTATCCCTTCACTTTCATTCTGTGTCAATCATTTGTTCTTTAGTGGGTCTCTTGGAGACAGCATATAAACGGGTCATGTTTTCTTATCCATTCGGCTACCCGGTGTCTTTTGGTTGGATAATTTAATTAATTTAAAGTTATTATTGATGGACATTTATTTGTTGTTATTTTTTCTTTATACTTATGTTCCCCTCTCCTTTTCCTTTCCTTTTTAAAGCAGTCCCTTTAACATTTCTTGCAATATTGGTTTGGTGGTAATGAACTCCTTTAGCCATTTGATGTCTGGGAAGTTCTTTATTTCATCTTCAATTTTAAATGATAGTCTCGATGGATAGAGTGTAGGTCCTTTCCCTTCCTTCCTTCAACCTTATGGAACCTCTCTTGTAGGTAACTGACTGTGTCTTGCTTAAAGGCAGCTTCTCTCTTTGTCTTTAAACTTTGCCATTTTAATTATGATGTCTTTTATTTTTTTAAAATTCTTTATTGTCTTCTCCCAGCCTGCCCCCAGCCACAACCTTCATCCCCCCAGCTGTCTGTGTCCATTGGTTATGCTCATGTGCTTATAACTTCTTTGGTTGATCTTTTACACCTCCCCCGCAAGCCCCACCAACCCTCCTTTGTCTTCCCTCTGAGGTTTGATGATCTGTTCGATGATTCTCTGTCTCTGGCTCTATTTTTATTCATCAGTTTATGTTGTTCATTATATTCCACAAATGAGTGAGATCATGTGATACTTATCCTTCTCTGACTGGTTTATTTCGCTTAGCATAATGCTCTTCAGGTCCATCTATGCTGTTGCAAATGGTAGCAGTTCTTTCTTTTTTAAAGCAGCGTGGTATTCCATGGTGTAGATGTACAACAGCTTTTTTTTATCCACTCATCTACTGATGGTCACTTAGGCTGTTTCCAAATCTTAGCTATTGTAAATTGCACTGCTATGAACATAGGGGTGCTTATATCCTTTCTGATTGGTGTTTCTGATTTCTTGGGATATAGTCTGAGAAGTGGGATGACTGGGTCAAATAGTGGCTGCACCATCTGCATTACCACCAGGATTGTATGAGGAATCCCTTTTCTCCACATCCTCATCAGCACTTGTCATTTGTTGATGATAGCCATTCTGATTGGTGTGAGGTGCTGCCTCATTGTCATTTTGATTTGCATCTCTCTAATGATTAGTGACTTTGAGAATTTTTTCATATGCCTCTGGGCCTTCTGTATGTCCACTTTCGAGAAGTGTCTATTTAGGTCCTTTGCCCATTTTTTTGATTGGATTGTCTTTCTTTTGTTAAGTTGTATGAGTTCCCTATAAATTTTGGAGATTAAACCCTTATCATATGTAACATTGGCAAATATGTTCTCCTATGCAGCGGCATCTCTTATATATTTTTATTGCTTTCAGAGAGGAAGGGAGAAGGAGAGATAGAAGTATCAATGATGAGAGAGAATCATTGATTGTCTGCCTTCTGCACGCCCCCTATTGGGATCAAGCCTGCAACCTGGGCATGTGCCCTTGACCAGAATCAAACTGGGGCCCTTCAGTCTGCAGGCTGATGTTCTATCCACTGAGCCAAACCAGCTAGGGCGATCTCTTGTTATTTTTTTTGTGGTTTCTTTTGCTGTGCAGAAGATTTTTATTTTGATATAGTGCCATTTTTAAATTTTCTCCTTAGTTTCCATTGTCCTAGATGTGCTGGTAAACATATTGCTATGAGATATTTCTGATATTTTGCTGCCTATGGATTCTAAGATTTTTAGGGTTTTCTAATTTACATTTAAGTCTTTTATCTACTTTGAGTTTATTTTTGTGTATGGTGTAAGTTGGTTGTCAAGTTTCATTTTTTTTCCATGTATCTGTCCAATTTCCCCAACACCAATTATGTGCTCTTGCCTCCTTTGTCAAATATTACTTGAGCATAATAGTTTGGGTTGATTTTCAGGTCCTCTGTTCTGTTCCATTAGTCTATATGTAGGTTCTTGCACCAGTACCAGGATGTGGTGAGAACAGTGGCTTTGTAATATAACTTGATATCTGGTATTGTCATCCCTCCAACTTTGTTCTTTTTTCTCAGGATTTCTGTGGCTATTTGGGGTCTTTATTTATTCCATAGTAGAGGCCTGGTGCATGAAAATTTATGCACTAGAGCGGGGGGTGGGGTCCTTCAGCCCAGCCTGCCCCCTCTGACAGTCCTGGAGCCCTCAGGGGCAGGAGGCAACCTGGCGATCGGGGGAAGGCAACACCCCATCACAGCTCTGCTGCTGCCACTGACGGCACCATAAGCCTCAGCCGGCCCTGGTTACCTGTGCCTTGGGCTGGCCCTGGGCGGCTGGGGGACTGAGGGGACTGGGGGACTCCAGAGGCAGGTACGAGGAGTGGCCGGGCCTGCCTGGAGGTGGGGCCGGCCTTGCTACAGGTGCCTGCGGCCCTGGCGGGGTGGAGGAGACTGGGTGCCACCATCTTGTGGTTGTGGGTGCTGCCATCTTTGAGGGCTTGGTAGTCAATCAGCATATTCCCTCCTTATTGGCTGTGGGTGCCTCCATCTTTGAGGGCGGGGCAGTCAAGTAACATATTCCCTCCTTATTGGCTGTGGGCGCTGCCATCTTTGAGGGTGGAGCAGTCAATTAGCATATTCCCTCCTTATTGGCTGTGGGCGCTGCCATCTTTGCGATGGTGTGAGGGTCAATTAGCATATTCCCTCTTTATTAGATAGGATAACCTTTTGGAGAGTTTGTTCTAGGTCTGTGAAATATGCCATTGGTATTTTAATTGGGATTGTGTTGAATCTGTAGGTTGCTTTAAGTAGTATGGACTTTTTAATGATGTTGATTCTACCAATCCATGAACAATGGTATATTCTTCCTCTTGTTTATATCTTCCTTTTTCTTTCTTTCTTTTTTTTTTTTTTTAACCTCTTGTAGTTTTTTGAGCACAGGTCATTTACCTCCTTAGTTAAGTTTATTCCTAAGTATCTTAATTTTTTTTGTTGCAATAGTATATGGGTTTGTTTTTTTAGTGTCTCTTTCTGTGAATTCATTATTGGTTTATAAAAATGCCAACAATCTGTGGGTGTTAATTTTGTATCCTGCTACATTGCCAAATTGATTTATTAAATCAAGTAGTTTTTGATGGAGTCTTTGGGGTTTTCTATATACAATATCATGTCATCAACGAATAATGAGAGTTTTACTTAGGGGGCGTGCAGAAGGCAGACAATCAATGATTCTTTTCCAATTTGGATGCCTTTTATTTGTTTTTCTTTTCTAATCACTATGGCTGGCACTTCCAGTACTATGTTGAAAAGGAGTGGTGAAAATGGGCATCCCTGTGTGGTTCCTGTTCTTAGAGGAAGTGATTTTAGTTTTTGCCCGTTGAGTATGATGTTGGCTGAGCCGCGCCAGCACAGCCAAGGGTTCGGCGAGCCTGAGTGAGGGCTGGTGAAGGATGAAGAAAAGACAGACAAAAAGAATAAGCTGGGTCTAGGTGGATCTTCTGTGCCTGGCTGAGGCCACAGAACAGATCCAGACTGCAAGCTGATGCTTTATTTTATAGTCAGAGGTAATTTACAACATTTTTGCAAATTTCACTTGTTTTGGCAGCACTTGTTGCACCTCCCACAGTCCATTAGCTACCCAGAAAAGATCTAGAGAGCAGTCACAAGATCAAGCTTAATTATGATAAGAGGACTGTGCCCTCTAAGCTGGGACTTGTTTTCGGCTTTGCCAGCAGGTCAGTCCGAGGCTTAACCCTATAACCGCTCCCTATAGTTGGCTGTAGGTTTGTCATAGATGGCTTTTATTGTGTTGAGGTATGATCCCTCATTCCCACTTTGCTGAGAATTTTTATCAAAAAAGGTGGTGGAGCCGAAACCGGTTTGGCTCAGTGGATAGAGCGTCGGCCTGCGGACTCAAGGGTCCCAGGTTTGATTCCGGTCAAGGGCATGTACCTTGGTTGTGGGCACATCCCCAGTAGGGGGTGTGCAAGAGGCAGCTGATCGATGTTTCTCTCTCATCGATGTTTCTAACTCTCTATCCCTCTCTCTTCCTCTCTGTAAAAAATCAATAAAATATATATTTTTAAAAATGTGGTGGATTTTGTCAATGCTTTTTCTGCATCGATTTGATAATGTGATTTGTGTCTCTCAATTTGTTTATGTGACATATCACATTTATTGATTTTGTGGGTATTGTACCAGTCTTTCATTCCTGGAATAAGTCCCACTTGATCTTTTTAATGTACTTTGGATTCAATTTGCTAATATTTTGTTGAGGATTTTAGCATCTATGTTCATCAGGGATATTGGCCTGTAGTTCTCTTTCTTTGCAGTGCTTTTATCTGGTTTTGGGATTAGAGTAATGCTGACTTCAGAGGAAGACCTTGGAAGTGTTCCTTCCTCTTGAATTTTTTTTTTAATAGTCTGAGGAGGGTAGTTCTTCTTTGAATGTTCGTCAAACCTCTCCTGTGAAGTTGTACAGACAAGGCTTTTGTTTGCTGGAAGTTTTTTGATTACTGCTTCAATTTCCTGAATATTTATCAGCCTATTCAGGTTTTCTGAATCTTTCTGATTGAGTTTTGGAAGACTGTATTTTTCTGGGAACATGTACATTTTGTCTAGGTTGTCCATTTTGTTGGAATAGAATTGTTTGTAGTATATTTTTATAATTCTTTGTATTTCTGTAGGGTTGGTTCTTACTTCACCTCTTTCATTTCTGATTTTGTTTAATTGGGTCCTCTCTCTTTGCTTCTTGGTGAGCCTGACTAGAGGTTCATCAATCTTGTTTATCCTTTCAAAGAACCAGCTCTTGGTTCTATTGTGGGTGTTTTTGTTGTTTTGCTTTTTGTTTTGGTCTCTTTGTCATTTATTTCTGCTCTGATCTTTATTATTTCCTTTCTTCTGCTTACTCTGGGCTTTTATTGTTGCTCTCTCTCTCTAATTCTTTAAGTTGTAGGGTTAGATAACTTATTACCAGTTTTTCTTGATTTTTAAGGTAGACTTGTAGTGCTATCAACTTTCCTCTCAGGATTATTTTCATCGTGTCCCATAGATTTTGGATTGCTGTGTTTTCATTGTCATTAGTTTCCAGCATGTTTTTCTTTCTTCTTTGACCTCTTTGGTAACCCAATCATTGTTTAATAGCATGTTATTTAGCCACAAGTGTTTGATGGTTTCTGATTGTTTTTATTGTATTTGGTTTCTCACTTGATGCCTTTGTGATCTGAGTAGATGCTTGATATGATTTCAGTCTTCTCGAATTTGTAGACTTAGCCTATGTCCTAATATGTGGTCTATCTTTGAAAATGTCCCATGTGCACTTGAGAAGAGTGTATATTCTGTGGCTTTGGTGTGAAGTGTTCTAAAGTTGTCAATTAGTTCCATTTAATCTAGTGAGTCATTTAGGATTGCTGTTTCTTTGCTGATTTTTTTTTGTCTAGAGGATTTATCCAGTGATGTCAGTGGTGTATTAAAGTTTCCTACTATGATTGTATTATTGTCAATCTCTCCCTTGATATCTTCCAGGAGTATATATATATATATATATATATATATATATATATATATTTGGGTGCTCCAGTGTTGGGTGCATATATGTTTACCAGAGTTATATCCTCTTATTGAATTGCTCCCTTTAGTATTATGAAGTGGACTTCCTTATCTCTTGTTGTGGCCTTCAATTTGAAGTCTAATGTGTCAGATATAAGTATTGCTACCCTAGCTTTTTTTTTTTTCAATTTCCATTTGCCTGAAAAATTTTTTCCCATCCCTTCACTATCAGTCTGTGTGAGTCCTTTGTTCTGAGGTGGTTCTGTTATAGACAGCAGATATATTGATCAGGTTTTCTTATCCATTCAGCCACCCTATGTCTTTTATAAGTACCTTGAGCTAACTGATTGCGTGACTGGAGCTCCCACCCTATGTCTTTTGATTGGAGCATTTACATTTAAGGTTATTATTGATAGGTACTTATTTCTGGCTATTTTTATTCTTTATGCCTGTGTTCCTTCTTCCCTTCATATTTCTTCTTTTTTACAACAGTCCTTTTAGCTTTTTTTTGCATTGCTGGCTTGGTGGTAATAAACTCCCTTAGCCCTTTTTTATCTGTGAAGCTCCTGATTTCACCTTCAATTTTGAGTGATAGCCTTGCTGGGTATAGTATTCTTGGATTTAGTCCCTTGCTTTGCATCACTTTATATATTTCATTCCATTCCCTTCTGTCCTGATGTGTTTCTGTTGAGGAATCATTTGATAGTCTAAAGCAGTGGTTCTCAACCTTTCTAATGCCACAACCCTTTAATACAGTTCCTCATGTTGTGGTGACCCCCAACCATAAAATTATTTTCGTTTCTACTTCATAACTGTAATTTTGCTACTGTTATGAATCATAATGTAAATATCTGTATTTCCAATGGTCTTAGGCGACCCTGCTCTGAATTCTTTCTCTGACAAATTGTTTACTTTTTTTCCTGGTGATTCCTCCTTTTCTTTCATACAGGAGCTGTTTCTTTGTCTTCCCATTTTTGCTCCTCTCAGGCTGTCTGGTTATGTGGCTCACTCTCTACCACATTGACCAAAAGGCACAAAATACAACTCAACAAAACACAACACAGAGGGAACAAAACATGAATGCATTCACAACACTGATAATCCCAAATAAAGGTGTCCACCAGAGAAAAGAGAATTAGCGGGGAGAAAACACCCCAAAAATTATAGTGAGAAAAGAAAAAAAAGGTAAGAAAGAAAAAGAATGGGAAATATATATGTATATAGGGAGAAAACTCCACAAAACCAACACCTAAAGTAAAAAATGCAATGAACAAACACGGAGGAAAAAAAAAGGGGGGGTGGGAGGGACTGATTCTGAAGGAGCAGAGCTTATTTCCAGAAGGTAAGGTAAAGGAATTGAATGAATAGGGGAATGGCCATGATTCAGTATAGAGGAGGTAGAAAGAGAATGAGTGTATAAAAAGATAAATAAAAAACAAAATACTCAATTAAAAAATGTAAAATAAAAAATAATTAAAAATAACACTAATTTAAAAATATTTATTAAAATATATATTTAATTTTTTCCCTTTTTTTTATCTATCTATTCATCTATTTTTGGTAAAGGAGAATAGAGTAGAGAGCAGATAAGCCTGAGTTTGGTGAGTGAAACTAATTAAGCTATTAGAAGAAGAGAGCAAGCGAGGAGAGGAAAAACAAAAGCATAAAATAAAAAAAAATCTAACAAACAATCAAATAAACAACAACAATAATAACAAGAAAAATGGGCTAGTGAAGAAATAGAAAAGAGAATTGATTTGGAGCAGGGGAGAGGAGATTAGATATATGTGTAAGCCAACAGAGAGCACTATAATAGTAATGTATCAATAAAGCAGATAAAGATCAGTTTTTAACAAGGAGTAAAAAGGAGAGAGAAAACTAAAGCAGGAACAGGAGAAGAGAAACAGGATGAAAAAGGGAGAAGTGAGGAAGAAAAGTTTGGCAAAAAGCAAAAAATTAGATAAAGTAAAATAATGATAATAAATAGAATGTAGAACATTAATTAAAAAAAGAAAGGTTAAAATAATAATAATAAAATAAATAGAGAAAAAATTTAGTTTCTTAAGTAGAAGATAAAAAAATAAAAAAGTGAAGTAGTGAAGTTTGTTCTCTTCAGCTGAGCGTTAATGCCCCATGAGGGCTGGTTTCAGACCCCTCTCTACTATTCTGTCTGCCACGTCTGTTTCCTGTTAGCTAGTCAGCGCCTTGTTGAAGTTCCCAGCGATCCACCACTCCTCTGTGTCAACATCCACAGCCTTGGTTTCAGGCAGGTGAGATCAATCTGCCCGCTTTGGTTTTTTGCCTGGTTTCAGTTGTATTTACACAAGCATCTATTTCTGACATGGGCTCCAGGTGGCGGTGTTGCTTTATTACTTTCCGGGATGAAATGGCCCCTCCATCCAGTCCCTGAGGGCTCTCTGGGGGCAGTCATAATCTTTGTTTCCCTGCCAAGCTCAAGGCTGGGTGCAGCTGTGCTGCTAGGTGGGGCCTGGTCTTCAGGAGAAAAATGTCTATTCAGGGTTGGAGGGACAGGACTGTCATAGAGCTGGCTTCCTGGTTGCCTCTCCTTATTTTGCTCCCCAGCTTCCACAAAACCACCTTCCCCTGGACCGCAGCCTCCATGAGTGTTTGTAATTGAAAGATCCTATGCACTGGGTTTAGTGAGTAAAAGCAAGGAAAACATAAAAACAAAGCAACCACGCTGCTGCGCATCTCTTCCCCCCACATTCCCCCTCCCCTGTACTGTGTGGGTGCAGAACTTCAGCTGCCTTTCTGGGCACAGCCTCCCACCGCTGTGGGCTTAGATCTAGATTCACTGGCTGCCAGCAGGGAATCCCCTGTGGACCCCCTTCTACAGTCGAGTGTTACATTTGTCCCCACTGGACATGGACTTGGTGCAGCGCAGTTTCCTTCTGACCCTCTAGTCCTGGTTGCACGCTTCTCTCTCTCCAGCCCAAATCCCCGATCCTACCTTTCTCTAGGCGACCTCTGACCTTTCCGGCCACAGATTGTCTCACCAGCTGTGTTTAATTCACCAAATTCCAGGTGGATGTTATTCGATTCAGTTGTTTCTTCTATCTGCTCCGTGAGAAGGCACAGGACCCATCTGCCTATTTGGCTGCCATTTTGTCTCCCCCTGGACAAACTTCTTAGGAGCCCATGGCTGGGGAGGCTGGAGTCTCAGTGTTGTGGGTTCAAAGCCGAGGCAGCAGGTCCCTGGCCGGTGTGGCTGTAGGGTCCCAGGAGGTATCCGAGGTCTCCCTGGGTGGAGATGAGGCTGGGCTCCCAGTCACAGCCGCTCTCCCCTTCAAGATGGCGCGGTCTCTGCGGCAGAGCCGACTGATCTGGGAGAGATTGTAGCGGTAGTAGAGGCTTCCCGGCCAGAGGAGCCTGGTCTGCTAGCCCCCAACAGTCCTGTGAAATATGGCTGTCACACACACACACACACACACACACACACACGCCCCACACATCCACACGGTCCCTCCCTCACTCACACTCTCCCCTCACTGACACCTGTCAGCTGCCATCATGGATCTCCGAGGCTCCCTTTAGCTGCCTCTACCTGATAGCTATTCTGCCTCCCCCTGAGGTTGCCTGGCCTTCTTCCAGAACCTTCCAAAGACAGACTGAGACACAGCTAGGGTTCCCCTACTGGGGAATCATGCAGTCAGGCACTCAGCAAGGGGAAGTAGCCTCCGCTCAAAGCCGAACCAACTCCAGTCCCCCTGGGGGCACTCACGGCTGGTTCAGGGCGGATTCGGCAGCTGTCGCCTCTGCAGGAGCAAGCTCAGCTGTCCTGGGCGCCAGGGGACAGATCTGAAGAGTCTCCCACTGATGATGATGCCTCTCAGCCTGCAGGAGGGCAATGAGCACTTCGTCCTGGTCCCAGAAAATAGCGTCCAAGGGTCTCCCACTTAGAATGTACCTGCTTCGAGCTGCTCTCCCTGCGTCCCATGGAACTGTGCCCAGCAGGTGTATCTGGGACTTGGCTGGGCTGATCCAAACGGTTCCCCAGTGGGGGTGGTGTGGCAAGCAGTATGAGGGGGCGGGCACTGCTCCTTCCCGGGTGCAGCGGGCTGAACTCGCAGCGGGGCCTGGGTTTGCCTCCCCGCAATGCCATCATCCAGCTGCACCTGCCGCCTGGCTCCTGGACAGGCCCCTCCCTGGGAGATGCTGTCCAACATCCTAGCTCTGTGTGGTCCCCCATTCCTCCCCCGTTCCACACACACACACACACACACACACACACACACACACACACACACGGCCAAACCAGCTGGTCAGGGCAGGCCCAGTGGCTCCACAGGTCGCGGGAGGAGTGTCAGCTCTGTGCTCCTGGAGGGTGCAGTCCGAGCCTCCCAGGCGGGCTGGATCCCCACCGACCCCCACCGCCAGGCACCACACAGGCTCTGAGCTGGGGATCTCCATGCGAGGCTGAGACCCACACTCCTAGGGCCTCCGCACCTGCACCAGGTGGCCCTCGCTTTCCGCTCTCTGCCCTTCTCACCAGGCTGGGTGTGGCTTTTCCTGGACTCCGAGGCTTATAGTATTTCAGGTTAGCTAGTCTTCAATTGGCTTCTAAGGTTGATTGCTCTGTAATTTAGCTGTAAGTCTGGTTTGGGGCTGGGAGCACGTGGGAGCAGCTTCCAGCTACTCTGCAGCCATCTTGGAACCTCGGCAACTTTTAAAGACCAAAATGGAGAGTTTCCTCCACCCTTCTAAGAATTTGTTTTCTTTAATACAGGGAACTGTTGTCAAATTATCTTTAAAATGTTTTTTTCTTTGTAATTCTTAATGAGTTGGGCATTCCACTGCACCCCTGCTGATGTCATGAGGGAGCGGCCATCAGCATTGCAGCCCACAGACAGCCCACAGGGCAGTCCCCTGAATCTCTCTCTTCTTTTTGCTGTTAATCCTTGCTGGAGGGTATTTTTTGGAGAGAGTGGAAGAGAGGGGGAGAGACACACATCGATTGGTTGCCTCCTGCATATGCCCCGACCCAGGCCAGGGATTGAGCCTGCAATCGAGGGGCGTGCCCTTGTCCGGAGTTGAACCTGCAACCCTTCAGGCCATGGGCACACTCTAACCACTGAGCAAAACCGGCTAGGGCCGCCGGATCTCTTTAATGGGTTCAGAGAGTTCTCTAGCTAAAGGTTGGCGCAGCATCTGCTGGGCAGTGTTGACAATCTCATCAAAGTGTATTTCCACGGTGCTGACTAGTATTCTGTTTGTTTCTTTCTGTTTCTGGCGTGCTTTGCGGGCTTTGATGATCAGGGCGGAGGCAGACGGCACTACCTCAATCAGGGCCTGTTCTGAATGGTCAGTTCCTCAGACCCTTCCAATCAGCTGTTGCCTTGGCAATGTCATCACCAACCTTTTTTTTGAGACAGACCCAGGGGGGCCGATTTTGGGGGCCAGGGCAGACATGGTACTGACTTTCCCACCAGTGTAGCTCAGATGTAGGACTTGGATCTCATTGGAGTTGAACTTCGTGGGATGGTGTCACATGAACCCAGATTTGGGTGTCTGGAGGAAATTGCAGCTGAGCCTCTTCTGATCCAAAAGCCAAAAGAGTTCTGGAAATGTTTGTTTCTGATAGAATCTAGCACTATGGAAATATGTCCTTGGCATCCCTTGGCGGCTTCCTCTGGGATCAGCACACTGCCCAGTTCTACAGCACATGTGATGTAGGTCCAGGGAAGGCACCTCATCCTGAGCTTGTCCTCTGAGGCTAGGCTGCAGCTGTCTCGGAATGAGGGTGACAGTGTTTGCGAGTTCCCACACACACAGAGGTGAACACATCCTTCGGGACTTCTTTGAAGTCACTTCATCTGATGTTAGTTTTAAAGTCTCCATTACCACTTGGCAGAATGTTAGTGCTAGTTAGATCTGAAGACTAAGATTTTACCCATGTGAGCCTGTTCTTAAAAAGCAGTTTCTCTGTATTTCTTCTCTTACTGAATACCCTTGTAGCAGTCAGGGATCTTCATTGCAAGCAACATAACAGTTCTGTTAAGGCACTGAACTTAGAACATCGAATCGGACAGATTTGCCAGAAAGGCTGGAGAACCAGGCTTGGAAAATGGTGAGAACACAGGGCGTGTACAACTGCCCTGGAAAGTGCAGCTCCTGCTCCAGGTTTGGGGCCCAGCGGGGAGTGCCCTGTGGCTGGGTCAGGTTTATATGCTCATGCCCTAGCTGCTGGTGGTAGAGAAGTAGATGCAAATGAATAATTGGTCTTTTTAGCATCCAGTTTAGGGGTTCAGGGGCTTTCTGTCAAGATGTGGTTCTCTTCCCATCTGCTGCGGATCAGAAGGTCCATAGTTGAGCATCACACTACCCTCCCTGCCCAGCACTGCTCTGAATAGGGACCTGCTGTCAATCCCTTTGAACCAACATACTCTCTGTATACACATCTTAACCTTAATTAAAGCATACCAATTGTCCAAGGTTTCTTGCAGAATTATTTAATACTAGAGGCCCGGTGCATGGATTCGTGCACAGGTGGGGGTCCCTTGGCATGGCCTGTGGGGATTGGGCCCAAACCAGCCCAACCAGTCCAACACCATCTGCTGCTCCTGCCTGCCGCTCCCGCTCATCCAGACCCACTGCACCTGCTGCAGGCTCGCGCCCAGTTAGTCCCGATCCCGAGAGGCTCACACCACCACAGGGGCACTCACCAGCCGTGAGTCCTGCATCTGGCACCCATCAGTCAGCTGAGTGGCACTCCTGAAGTGGGAGCGCACTGACCACCAGGGGGGCAGCTCCTGCATTGAGTGTTTGCCCCTGGTGGTCAGTGCATGTCATAGCGGCCAGTCGTTCTGTGATTCAGTCATTCAGTCACTTAGGCTTTTATATATATACTAGTAGCCCGTTTGCACGAAGATTCATGCAATAGACCTTCATTCACCTGGCTGCCTGCACCAGTTTTCTGCCGGCACCGGGGACCCAGGCCTTGGCTGTGGCCACCGCCTTCTACCTTCTTTCAGGGTCCCGGCTTGGCCCTGGGCGGTGGCCTTGGGCTCGGCTGCACCCAGCGTCCCTGCGACCCGATCGCAGGAGCGAGCCGACCCCCCAGGTTGGCTCGCTCCTGCCATCGGAGCAGGCACCCCGCTGGCGCCCAAGGCCGGGAAAGCCCCGGGCGGCTTTCCGGGCCTTGGGCTCCGCCGCGCCGCACCCCAGCGTCCCTGCGACCCGATTACAGGAGCTGCGATCGGAGCAGGCACTCCGCTGGCGCCCAAGGCCGGGAAAGCCTTGGGCGGCTTTCCCGGCCTTGGGCTCCGCTGCACCCCAGCTTCCCTGCAACGGTTTCCTGGTGGGCGTGGTTGATGGGCGTGGCTTGGATGGTGGGCGTGGCTTGGGTGTAGCGAAGGTGCGGTCAATTTGCATATTTGTCTATTATAAGGTAAGATAGATAGTCAACTTACTGTGGAGGGCACTGTAAATTGCTAGGCAGGTATACCACAAAGTAGGCCATTCATTCATTAGTGTAAGTGGTGTTTTCTTTAAGAGTAACAGGCCTGGCCAGTGTGGCTCAGTGGTTGAGCACTGACCTATGAACAAGGAGGTCACAGTTCAATTTCTCCGGTCAGGGCACATGCCTGGGTTGAGGGCTTGATCCCCAGTGTGGGATGTGCAGGAGGCAGCTGATCAATGATTCTTTCTCATCAATGATATTTTTATCTCTCTCTCCTTTCCCATCCTCTCTGAAATCAATATAAAAATGTTTTCATATTGATTTTAGAGAGGAAGGGAGAGGGAGAGATAGAAACATCCTATATAATAAAGAGCTAATATGCAAATGGTTGCCATGCCATCACGCCTTCACACCATCATGGCTCAGACACTCAACACTGGGGAGAGAGGAATAGGGACCAGCCAGGCACAAATGAGCTCACCAGAGAGGAATGGGGACCAGCCAGGCCTGGGAGAGGGACAAGATGTATGCCTCATGGTCCCAGTCCCCTATGACTGTGGCTGGGCTGGGCAAAGCAAAGCTGGCCCAGGTCCTGGGTGCCTGTGGCTGGCCAGAGGGAGGAAAGCCCAGGTCCCAGATGCCTGTGATCGGCCGGAGGAGGGAATCCTGGGTCCCGGGTGTGGGGCAAGGTAGAGGTGGTTAGGGGTGATCAGGCCAGCAGGGAAGCAGTTAGGGGCGATCAGGCCAGTAGGGGAGCAGTTAGGGGCGATCAGGCCAGTAGGGGAGCAGTTAGGGGCAATCAGGCAGGCAGGCAGAGGTGGTTAGGGGCGATCAGGCAGGCAGGCAGAGGAGTTAGGGGCAATCAGGCAGGCAGGCAGGTGAGTGGTTAGGAGCCAGCAGTCTTGGATTGCAAGAGGCAGTCAGACATCCCCCGAGGGGTCCCAGATTGGAGAGGGTGCAGGCCGGGCTAAGGGACCCCTCAATGCATGAATTTCATGCACCGGGCCTCTAGTCTCTATATCCTAATATATAAAAACCCTGGGTCATAATGACCAATAATGACCAAGGCTCCACCAACCTGACTGCTTCTGCTGCAGGGGTGGTGCCCCAGCACTAACTGCTGAAGGGGCTGCGAATCAGGGCCAGAGAGAGGCCTGAAGAGAGAAGCAGAGACTGATCAGCACCTGCCTCTCTCTCTCTCTCCTCTCTCTCTCTCTCTCCCAGTCTGGCCAGCAGCCGCACCTCCATTTCTCTCCAGACCTGCACTAGGGCTGCTGATCAGCCCTGCTTTTCTGATCAGGCCCCATTGTTAGGCCTCAGAGACACTGACTGGCATAGGAACTGACCAATCAGAACCAAATGTGGGTGCTGTGAAGAACCAATGGCTACCTAGGAGGTGGAGCTTCTGATGCTGACTGGCATAGAAACCAACCAATCAGAACCAAATTGGCCAGCAGAAGAGGGCAGTTGGGGACAACCAGGTTGGCAGGGGAGGGCAGTTAGGGGCAATCAGGCAGGCAGGCAGAGGGCAGTTAGGGGCAACCAGGTCGACAGGGAAGAGCAGTTAGGGGGATCAGGCTGGCAGGCAGAGGCAGTTAGGGGCATTCAGGCAGGCAGGCAGGTGATCAGTTAGGAGCCAGCGGTCCCAGATAGTGAGAGGGATGTCCGACTGCCGGTTTAGGCCCGATCCCAACTGGCAGTCGGACATCCCCCAATAGATCCCCAATTGGAGAGGGTGCAGGCTGGGCTGAGGGAACCGCCCCCTCCGTGCATGAATTTTTTCCCTGGGCCTCTAGTATATATATAAAAGACTAATATGCAAAATGTCCCCTCAGGAGTTCGAGTGGGAGACTGGGAGTTTGATTGCTTGCTATGACGTGCGCTGACCACCAGTGGGTGGTGAGGAACGAAGGAAGGGCCTGGCCAGCAGTCAGAAGGAAGGCCCTGGCCAGCAGCCTGAAGGCCCCAGTCAACCCTGATCCCCAGCCAGGCCTAGGGACCCTACCCGTGCATGAATTTCATGCACCAGGTCTCTAGTCAATGATGAGAGAGAATCATTGATCAGCGGCCTCCTGCACGCCCCCTACTGGCATGTGCCCTTGACTGGAATCAAACCTGGGACCCTTCATTCTGCAGGCCGATGCTCTATCCACTGAGCCAAACCAGCTAGGGCAGTGGTTGGTAAACTCATTAGTCAACAGAGCCAAATATCAACAGTACAACAATTGAAATTTCTTTTGCGAGCCAAATTTTTTAAACTTAAACTATATAGGTAGGTACATTGTTATTAACTTAATTAGGGTACTCCTAAGCTTGCCTTTGCTAAAAACTCAAGGGGCCAAAGAGCCGCATGTGGCTCGCGAGCCACAGTTTGCCAACCACTGAGCTAGGGCAATAAAAAACATCCTACCTAATAAAAGAGTAATATGCAAATTAACCAGCATTCCGCTACACCCACCAGCCACGCCCACCAGCCACGCCCACCAGCCACGCCCACCAGCCAATCAGAGTGAGTATGCAAATAAACCCAACCAAGATGGCTACAGCCACAGAGAGCCAGAGGGAGGCTTGGGTTTCCCAGGCAATGGAGGAAGCTAAGCTTTCCACCTGCCCTTGCCAGCCTAAGCCTCCACTCAAGGCTACAAAGTTTCAATTATAGAAGGTAAAGAAATCCAAACAGAACTGGCGGCAGCCACAGAGCTGGAAAGAGCTGGAGGCTAGGGTTGCCCCTGGCAATGGAGGAAGCAAAGCTTTCCGCACACCCTGGCTGGCCCAGGACTCCACTCCAGGCTACAAAGTTTCAATTATAGAAGATACATAAAATCCAACAGAAATGGCTGCCAGCCATGGAACGAGCAGGAGGCTTGGCTCTGCTCCAGGCTATAAAGTTTCAATTGTAGAAGGTAAATAAATTCCAGATACCAGGGCCTCCGCTTGGGTCACCAGGGGGCATGGCTGGCCTGCAAATCACCACAGGCCCCTCGCTCAGGCCACCCCATGCCCCAAGGGAACCTCCACCCTGATCCAGGACACCCTTCAGGGCAAACCAGCTGGCCCCCACCCGTGCACCAGGCCTCTATCCTACCTAATAAAAGAGTATTATGCAAATTGACCCTAACTCCGCTACACCCACCAGCCACGCCCACCAGCCATGCCCACCAGCCAATCAGAGCGAGTATGCAAATTAATCCAACCAAGATGGCTACAGCCACGGAGAAAGTAGGAGGGAGGCTTGGGTTTCCAAGGTGATAGAAGAAGCCAAGCTTTCCTGCCCTGGCTGGCCTAAGCCTCCACTCAAGGCTACAAAGTTTCAACTATAGAAGGTAAACAAACCAAACAGAAATGGCTGCCAGCCACAGAGCGAGCAGGAGGCTTGGCTCCGCTCCAGGATACAAAGTTTCAATTGTAGAAGGTAAATAAATTCCAGATACCAGGGCCTCCGCTTGGGTTGCCAGGGAGAGTGGCTGGCCTGCAAACCACCACAGGCCTCTTGCTCAGGCCACCCCACACCCCAAGGGAACCCCCACCCTGATCCAGGATACCAGGGCAAACAAGCTGGCCCCCAACCGTGCACCAGGCCTCTATCCTATCTAATAAAAGAGTAATATGCAGATTGACCATCACTCCAACACACAATATAGCTGCCCTCATGTGGTCAAAGATCCTGCCCCCATGTGGACACAAGATGGCCACCACAAGATGGCCTGCAAGGGAGAGCAGTTGAGAGGGACCAGGCCTTCAAGGGAGGGCAGTTGGAGGCGATCAACCCTGCAGGGGAGGGAAGTTAGGGGTGACCAGGCTGGCAGAGGAGGGAAGTTGGGGGCAAACAGGCTGGCAGGGGAGCAGTTAGACATCAATCAGGCTGGCATGGGAGTGGTTAGGGGGTGATCAGGCTGGCAGGTAGGCGAGCAGTTGGGAGCCAGCAGTCATGGATTGTGAGAGGGATGCCCGACTGCGGGATTGGGCCTAAATGGGCAGTCGGACATCCCTTGAGGGGTCCCTGATTGGAGAGGGTGCAGGCTGGGCTGAGGGACACCCCCCCCCCCTCCGACCCTGTGCACGAATTTCATGCACCGGGCCTCTAGTATATATATTTAAAAAGTGGGTAATAGCCATTCATTTTATTTGAAACACATTTTTAGAATCCTAAAGGATGCTTCAATTATAAATGGTGTAGCCTCTGTCAGAAATGCTGTGAAAACATATTATTTACCATTGCATTGCTGTAAGAACATCTTGCATGCATTCATTATTATGTAAAGGGCACTCATGTCACTGTGGTTGTTGTTTTTAATTAAATAAAGACTGGTCTGCCCTGGCCATTGTGAATCAGTTGGCTGAGCATTGTCTCACGCACCAAAAGGCCCCCAGTTCAATTCCTAGTCAGGGCACATGCCCAAGTTGTGGGCTCTATACCTGGCTCTAGTTGGGGTGTGGGCTGTAGGCAACCAATGTGTTTCTCTTACATTCATGTTTCTCTCTCTCCCTCTCTCCCTCTCTCCCTCTCTCTCTCGTGCACTGGGCCTCTAGTATATATATAAAAGACTAATATGCAAAATGTCTCTCTCCCTCTCTACCTGTCTCTCTCTCTCTCTCTCTCTCTTTCTTCCACTCTAAAAATCAATGGGAAAAAAATATCCTTGGGCAAGGAATAACAACAAAACAAAATAAAAAATAAATAAAGACTGAAGCTTGGTTTTGGTTCAAAAATGAACCAGCAATATGAATCCATAATAGGAAACACTTCACAGTAAAGACAGAAATGGAATATTTCCTTTCAACCATTATCTTAATTTTGCTGCTAATTTTTCCCGCTCTTTAGGTGATGTTCTGATTAGTGTTGGCCAGGCCAATGTGTTAGGATATACTCTTCGGGAATTTTTAAAGCTTTTGCAATGCATCACCACAGGAACAGTGCTGCAAATCGAGGTTTACCGAGATTTTATTGACATACCCCAAGAATGGCAAGACATATATGATTTAATCCCTGAGACCAAATTCCCAGTAACATGGTAAGTAGTTCATTTTTGGAAATCTCTGTTATACTACATAATTCTCCAAGGTCCATGAAGCCCAGGGTCTTGGTTTAATATGAAAATTATCGAATGGACCATGGTAGGAGGAATTGGTGACCCTGCTAGAACAATGTCCCGGGTTTCTAAATCCTTTTGGAAAGAACGATTTACAGGAACAGACACCAGGAAGAAGGAGAGAGACAAGAGCCTTGAACCTGGAGTTAATAAAAAAGAGTAAATCATCCAATGGGAACTCTGCCTCCAAACACCCACACCACATGTCCGCCTTTTCAGTCCGCCTTTATAGGTGCTGAGAATCCCATTCCATTTGCTTCCTCATATCCAGCTGCTCTCTGGATTCTTCCCAATAACATTTAAGCATTTTTAAGCTTCTGTCATCTTAGCAAACCCCACCTTAACTCCACTGTCCTCTCTCTGCTCCCTTTGGCCACTGCCCTGTCCCTAACTCCAAACTTGTTGGAAGAGCTGTACCAGACAGGGCACTCCTCTGCCCGTTAGTCTGGGCTTGCTCCCATCATTTGCCCGAGGCCTTTCCCAGCTCCCTCCCCCACCCCCACCCCCACCCCCACCCCCAACTTTCACATCGCTGATTTCAGTGTCTCCTCTCATCTTTATTTTGCTTGGCTTCTGAGCATTAGACACTTTACAACCTCCCAACCTCACTCTTGTTGAAACATCACCTGCCCCTGGTGTCTGACACCCACTCCCCTGATTCTCCTGTGACCTTGGGTCACTTTCTCTGGGTCTCCTTTCCCCAGCCGTGGAGTTCCTAAGGTTTAGTCTTTGGCTCTCTGCTCCCAATCTCCTGGGCAATCTCATTGATCCTTTTGGTTTCTGTTACTATGTCTGCCTAGTCGAACAAGTCAGAAATTTAGGGGCTGTACTTGATTTTTCTATCTCCCTTGTCTTCCCCTTTCCCCAATAATCACTAGCTCTGTTTCCTCGTTGCTTTGCTGCATAGCCTTTGCATGGGACCTTTGCGATGTGTTCTCTTAGCGCCCTGTGTCTCCTGAGCATTGACCCCAATTTCAATGACATAATCCTCATAACCAATTGTTTACTGTGCTGCCCTGGGGGAAGGCAGGGACAGGTCTACCTCGTTATGCTAAACTTACCACAGGACTTTTATGTGATTGAGAGCCGTTATTCCGTGAGTGAAAATTGAAGTCCACCTTTGAAACTCTGGCAATCACGTAATCTGAGAGCTTGTTCATGTGTTAGCACAGGAGTACGAGGGGCCCTCTGAGGACCAGATATGTAAGACGTTGGGAACCCGAGAACATCTTTCAGTGAGCAGCTCAGCGCTCTGACGCAGGAGCGGTCCTTATTAAATCCTGACAGGTTTCCTGAGCCCTCGTTGCTGCAGCCCTGAACCTTTATTGGGATGCGCTCAAAGAAATCTAGCTGGGTGCTGTAGCTGTATTGTTCCAGCAGCAGCCACCAGCCACATGTGGCTTGTAAGCACTTGAAATGTGAGGATTTGCAAATGAGAAGCTGTAAATTTTACTCATGTTTAATCAGTTTAAATTTAGCAGCCACTGAGCTGGTGGGCCTTGTACTGGGAGCGTTACTTAAGCCTGGGCTCTCAACTATTTGCTCATACAACTACTATGCTCTAAGCATTAATTGCAGAGTTTGAGATTCAGAATATTGAAATAGCACAACTTAAATATGAGGCTAAAACCCCCACAGTAAAGGGCTGAGGGTTTGATTCCTGATCCCAGTCCGGGAAACAACCAATTGATGTGTCTCTTTCACATTGATGTTTGTTTCTTTCTCTTTCCCTCCCTCTCTCCCACTTTCTGTAAAAGAAATCAACGGAAAAAATATCCTCGGGTGAGGATTAAAAAAAAAAGAGTAATTTTCATTCACTATTCTTGTATTTCCAGCACAACGAAGAAAACTGAGCAGGCAAAAGATGACTCTTTCACAAGCAGTGACAAGGAAGATGTAGTTTTAGATAAAAAACTTAAGTATTATAAATCCCCACGGTCCACTGGGCATCATCCTGCAAGGAGACCCATGTCGATCTCCAGAGAATGGCATGAATACCAAAAGAAGAATCAGCCCGTGAGCGTAGGAACAGACCTGCACTGTGACATCATGATTCACGGAGACTACAAGAAAGAAGGGAGGGCCCCTTCCCCTTACTGGACAATGGCGAAGCAGGACAAGGACAGCTCCTCCTCCTCCTCCGCCTCCTCCGCATTCTGGCTGGAAGACTGTGCCCAAGCTGAGAAGGGCAAGGGCCAGCCTGCACCCGGAGTTGGTTAGTAGTTGGCCAATGTGTGATCACAGAGCATTCCTCTGGCAGCCCCGCTTGTGCATTGCCACGCACAGCTTGGCTGTGCTCACAGGAATGTGTGCACACTTACCAATTCTTTTGCAACTGTTGTGAAGCCTTTACGCCTGCTTCAACGTGACAGCAAGACTTCCCTGGGTGCCACAACAGGCCTCACAAATTTTATTCTCAAAATAGCATCACTCAGATCATTAAGACCCTCCTTTCTGAGTAGAATGTCTCTTTTAGAAAATGAACAGCTCAATATCAGAAAGTGTAAACACAGTAGAGAATTTCACTTTTTAAGGTAAGTACCACGTTGTTATTTGGATGTGTAGTTTCTCTTGTTTTACAAAGTTTTTTTGGCTAGTTGTTCATATTAGAATTTTTCCCCTTTTCTGCCCTACTTTTACTTTGAACGTTGGGTTGGTAGTTAATGAGGGAAAGTAAGGCTCTGCGTAGTGAAGGTAAGGCAGCCATGAAATGAAGCAGCGGGAACACAGGACACAACTGGTGGGGAATTTGTTTCTCAGAAAGAACTCTGTTGTGCCCTGGCCCGTGTGGCTCAGTTGGTTGGGTGTTGTCCCAAGCACTGAAAGGTTGTTGGTTGATTCCTGGTCAGGACACGTGCCTGGGTTGTGGGCTGATCCCCAGTAGGGGAGGTGCAGGAGGCAGCCAATCCTCTCTCTCCTCCTTTCTCTTCTCTTAAAAAAAAAAAAATAACTCTATTGCAAATAGGCAAAAAAGAGGGTAAAACCCAGCCCATTTAATTGTTCTTACCCAAAAGGAGAGATTTTTAATTGCTTTTATCTTTAAAAAAGCCACCAGTTCCAGTCTGGAAATATTTACTGGTAGCTGCTCAGCTTAATTGTAGTAATTTCTCGTGCTAGTACATCCTGTTGTCCTTCACAGCATCTAAAACGTCTGCAGTTCAGTCGGGTCCCGGCGGCGGCAGCGGCGCTCCGTTCCAGGCGCTCCTTGCTCTCCTTGGGCTCCCGGAATCATGGCCTCCGGTGTGGCTGTCTCTGACGGAGTCATCGAAGTGTTCAATGACATGACGGTGCGTTAAGTCCTCGACGCCAGAGGAGGTGAGGAAGCGCAAGGAGATCCTGGTGGGTGATGTGGGCCAGACAGGAGACGCCGCCTCCGCCACCTTCAAGATGCTGCCGGACAAAGACTGCCGCTGCGCCCTGTATGATGCGACCTATGAGGCCTAGGAGAGCAGGGGGGCCTGGTTCATCTCCTGGGCCCCGAGTCTGCACCAAGAAGCTTACCGGGATCAAGCATGAATTACAAGCAAACTGCTCCCAGGAGGTCAAGGACCACTGCCCTCTGGCAGAGAAGCGGGGGCGGAGCTGTCATCTCCCTGGAGGGCAAGCCTTTGTGAGCCCCTCCAGCCCCTGCCTGGAGCATCTGGCAGCCCCGCTCCTGCCAGAGCCGAGCTGGGGGGATCCCAGCAGGGGGAGGACTAGCCCTTCACCCAGTTGCCAAACAGGCCCCCTCCCCTTGGGCCTAACTCCTCCCTCCATGCCTGCCGGTTCTGGCCGTGCCAAACCCCTTTTGATCTTCTGATTCCTCTGGGGTTGAAATAGACCAAGTCCCCCCACCCCAGGCACCCCAGTTTTGGAGAGGGCCTTTTTTAAATGACACCCCTACTTGCAACCTGTTCCTCCCCTTTCCATGCTGCCAACTTCTAACTACAATAGTGACTCTGTGCGTGTCTGTTTAGTTCTGTGTATGAATGGAATGCTGTGAAGATAACCCCTCCCCTTTTCCACCTGGTCACGGCCACTCAGGGAAGCAGGACCAGGAAGGGGCTCTTAAAACAAACAAACAAACAAACAAACAACAAAAACAAAACAAAACCAAACCATGTCTGCAGAAAATAAAAACTTGATGAACTGATTAGGAAAAATGCCAAGAAACACTTAGAATATTTTATTGACTTTAGGTAAGTAAGGAACAATTTCTTGCATTTATACTTTTTAAGATAGTTCACCTCATTGAAAACCAAGACAAATGTTACATTACAGACGTGGAACTTCCATGTGTTTGCTGCCCTCGGTTGAGAAAATGTCCCGCTCTTTCCTACAATGTGCTTCCGGTTCACAGCTCATCAACAAAAGGTGTATGTCCCAAATTTCCACTCGCTGCCATTGACTTCTGGCCAGAAACAAACTTCTTTGCAGCCTTTGAGTAAACAAACAAAAGGCAGGAAGTTAAAGTCAGAACATGCACTGTCATTCCGTTACTTCAAGACCTTATGGACAGGACACGAAGTCGGCAATTTCTGCCACAGCCGCTAGTGAAGCTGAACTACAGGAGAGGGCTGGCCCGGTTCCGATCTGAGGACAAGCTCAGCGGTCCCTGAGAGTGACTGAGCGAGCGGGTGCTCTCGGTGTGAGGGCGCCAGTGGAGAGGGGAGAAGGACAGCCTCCCTGACGTTGTGAAATAGGGCAGAGGTGGCCTTGGGCGGGGCTGTGGCTTCCTGTTTCTGTATTACAATGGCAATTGGCCTGAGTTAATAAAAATACACTGATTATTAACTTAAAAGTCAAATTTTAGTATTCTTTATACCACGACTTCAAGTTGGTGGTTGGTGAGGTTAAGTGTAATACCACGAGTATCAGCCCCCACGTGATCTCAGGCCTTTTTTCAAAGGATGGTGGCGGCAGCAACTGAGGACAGACATTTGGAAGAGTAGGTAATAAACTTTGGGGTCACTACCTTAACATGAACTGTCTTTTCTCTATCCCCACGGTAGACCTGTTGTTGAGAAGGTTCTGACCTCTACAAGGAAGGGCGGCTGACATTTTTCATACAGAAGTGACTGGAAAACCTGCTGATTTTGGGTTTATTCTGTAGATCATGCACTTGTGAGGCACATTAGGGATTACAAAGAGAAGCTAGAAGACACATTCCTTGCCCTCAAAACAACTCATCTTGTAGGAAATAATATATGTGAAAAAAAATACAGCAAGAGCAGGAGAATGTCTTAGACTATGAAGACAAAAGAAAAACTTGAAATGCTGGATCGGGAAGGGTTGGCAGGATAGAGTTTATTTCTGGGGAGTGAAAAGAAAAAAATACCCAACTTGACTATTAGTTTGACTCATAAAATTGCCAATATTTGATTTTTCTTGACCTCTAACAATTTAAAATGGTTTAACCTAATGGTAATTTAATTAAATGAGCAAGAAACATAAATCCCAAGTTGACAAGGATGCTATTTGCAGATCTGATGGTAATGAGCCCTCCTGCCTCCACACCAGGTAGAAAGACATCCAAACAGCACCAGAATAATATACACAGCCCAAGGAAGCTTATGCCTTCTGAAATTGGATCATTAAGGTCAAGTTATCTGATGTTAAATGGTAAGTTTTCATTTGCTTACATTTATGACATCAGCGTCCGATACGGAGTCAATCTGCTGAAGGACTGTGGGTGGTGGCACGTAGGAGCCAGCAACGAGAGCCTGAGACCCGACTTCATCCAGGAAACCTTCAGAAGACTCCACTGACATTAGGTACCCAGCTTTCAGCTTGTTCCTGTCCAATTAAAGGTGTTGAATTCAGAAGCCAGTTTTATAGAGAAAGGTGATTTTATAAAAATGTTCCCAAACTCTCAAATATGTTTTGGTAAATATGCAAATTAACAGCTTTGAAATCTTACAGTGCTAAAGATTTCCCTTCTATTTCTTCAGCTCACCAACTATTTTATTATTTACATTATCATTTAGAAAATTGTCAATACAAGATTATATGAAAAACCCAACAGATTGCCTTTTGATTTTGGACCAGAACTTAGATCTAATTAAAATTATCTTAAAGTTCTGATTAATGAAGTAACTCTTGATACTTTTTTAGTGATAATTTTAGGCATTTCCATTAAAGAAAAATATACGGGCTCTTAAGGCACTGTCCTCTAAACAGAATCTTGTGTGCTAATTCTGTAGCTATCTCCCTAATCCCAGCCCAACTTCTGTTCTGGGATTTGTATCATTGAGGGCAAGAAGTAATGGAGAGGCAGGTGGGTAAGGACAGTATAGGTCTTATAAATCCCAGCAGGTTCAATTCGGGCACAAAAGCATCAAATTGAGGTAAAACAAAATCTAATTCATAATTCTCCCAGAAAGAAACTGGTGTTCAATAAGGCACCTGAGTTATTTAACTCTCAAATAAACTATCTTCTTTTGTCATGCTGTACCAAGACTTCCATTTAAACATAATTACAATTATATGCAATTTTATCAAATTGTCAGCTTAATTAAAAGAGATTTTACCTGCAATAAACTTGACCAAGAGATTATTAGTTTGTCCCTTCAGCAATGATACCTTTCTCTCTCTCACTACAGGAAGATTAAGAAACCTATAGGAGAAAGTATCAACTCTATCTAGATGGCAGAAAACACTCTTTTCTTAAAAAAAAAAAAATTTACTAGAGGCCCGGTGCACGAATTCGTGCATGGGTGGTGTCCCTCTGGGTGGCCTGTAGGGACTGGGCCAAAACCTGCAGTCCAACGCTGCCTGCAGGTCCTGCATGCCGCTCCCGCTCATCCCGGCCCCACTGTGTCTGCCATGGGTTCGTGCCCACTCAGTCCCAATCTACTGGGAGAGGCTGGCGCTGCTACGAGCCCTGCGTCTGGTGCCCACCCAGAGGAGTGGCCTGCAGGATCAGGCTGAAACCGGCTCTCTGACATCCCCCGAGGGGTCCGGATTGCAAGAGGGTGAAGGCCAGGCTGAGGGACCCCACTGATGCACGAGTGGGCTAGGGAGGGACCGTGAGAGGGCTCCAGGGCATGTCTCACTCAGCCCCAATCAGCAGGACCCCAGCAGTAAGCTAACCTATTGGTCGGAGCATCTGCCCCCGGTAGTCAGTGCATGTCACAGCGAGTGGCTGAGCAGCCTTAGCATATCAGTAGCATACTATGCTTTGACTGGCTGTTCGGTCTATTTGCATATCACTTTTATTATATAGGATTTTTATTGATTTCAGAGAGGAAGGGAGAGAGAGAGAGAAACATCAATGATGAGAGAGAATCATCGATCTGCTGCCTCCTGCACATCCCCCACTGGGGATCAAGCCTGCAAGCCGGGCATGTGCTCTTGACTGGAATTGAACCCGGGACCCCTCAGTTCGCAGGCTGATGCTCTATCCACTGAACCAAACCAGCCAGGGCAGAAAACAAACATTCTTGACATTAATAACCCAAAATTCCATTTTCTACATGTTGCCACACCTTATAAAAACTGCTATATTTATTACTTGAAAGGCAATTTCTTAGTGTGTTCAGTATGACAAAAGTAGTAATATGAACGGGATCAGGTGCTTTCTCCTGGCTTGTAATTCACTGTCATACTTCTTGTGTGGGCAACACTTGGCACCCTGCTGACCAGCTATTTCAAGCCAGAACTTGCCCATGCGGCCAGCTACTTTTTCCACAATTGAATATTAAATGAAAGTATCTAAAAAAACTTAAGTGTACTTTATTTTGTCATGTTATATATTTTATTTTAAAAATAATTTTTGGGTGTAATATATTGTATAACATGTATTTACATGCAATGGTACTAAACAAGTTTTACATTCTTATTGTGTTTCACTATGCTTTCCCTTAGAAAAACATACTTTATATGCCCTAGTGAGTTTTTTTTTTTATCGCTGGTTACTATTTTTTGTAAAACATGATCTTTTAATTTTCCCGAGACTCTGAATGGCGGAGCTTTATTTGGAGCTTTATTTAGTTATAATGGAAGAGGTGCTAGGTTGTGGGCTGCACACAGTTGAATTTTATGTAATCCACTCTAGCGATTTTGAGCACAAAATTTTTGTACATTAAAAATAACTTTATTATAGAAATAATTTTTAAATGCATTGAAAAAGGTATAATTTATCAAAAAGAAACTTTTTATACCATTTGATACTTGTGTGCAAGATAATACTGCCGTACACCAAATATTGATCTGCTTGACTCGCTTTATATATCTGTTGCAATCCACTATGCATACCGGTTTTGTGATGTTATTTACGTGTGGATATCGTAGAGATGTCATGAATGGTTGATATCTTACGTATGGGCCTTTTATCTTTCTATGTAAGGAGAAAGGAACCTCTACAAAAACGTCACTTCTCTCTAAAGGCTCTTTGATTTTTCTTATAGTAGCTCTGGCAACTCACGCATGATTCTTCCTTATTGTTCCACAGACCAGTGTTTTATTTTTCAATAATAGTTCAGCTGTAAACACGCTGTTGTAGTAATTATCATGGTAACTATGAGTCCAAGAACCAAGAAAAGACCATTAAGATGGATATCAACTGTTGTAACTTTTTACCTTCACTTGTATGTATCTTGAAATTGCAAATATAGTCACTTTCACAAAGCATCCTTACTAAAATTCCTATTTTATTATTTTTGCCTGATTATACATCTTGAATCTGATGCGTCCTCTCCATGGAGTCACTGCTTCATCGAATTGTAACTGCTGTTTTGTACATATAAAGATTTACATTTTGAGATAAAGTGACCCAACGGAGGTCTGAGCTTGTAAAGATGGTCTGTGTTACATGTTGCTTGTGAATTACTGTTCAGATGAAAGTATATAAGTATTTGCTCGAACCTCTTTGCAGTCATAGTTTTTGAAAATAAAGGGTTGGTTGACCATTCTGGTTTCTTCGTTAGTCCCATCAATATAATTAAACCAAGAAAAGTCTTTATATCCAGATAAGTAACGTCCGTCCATAATGAAGTTTTAGCAGAGGTTTTGTGGTATTTTTCCATTTGGTGATGGTATAAATTGGTTTGAGAATAAGATAAAAAAAAAAAAAACACATAAAAAACTTTGTGAGTCTTCAAAGTAAACAATTATGCCTGAAATATATGTATAATCCTCCAAGGCTGGTAAAATGTCTTTTTCTGCCCATTCTTCTTCAGAATCATTTTCACTGTCAGACACTGTCAGATTTCTCTTTTGCCTTCATGATGGTCTAATGTCAGACTCATCACTATCTTCTGACTAAGTACTATCTTCCAGCCGACTACCACAATCACTCTGCACATAATTTGCTCACATGTTCTTCTCTGCCGCAATGTGTCTTTGTAAAACTTTTGCCATAAGAAAAGATGGCTGGAAAGAATTAGATGTATTGCTCATCCTATCTCTGGAAATACTGACTGATGAGCTGAGAAAAAGACACGCATAATGGAGAGGAAAAGTAGTGACGACTGAAACAGGTCAAGTGGCTCATCCCTGAGCCTAAACAAAGATAACTAAGGAAACAGTCTAGAGCACTCTTGTAAAACTCTGTATTGCTTTCAGACCTTAAAATTACTTAAATTACTCTAAGTGGAAACACAAGTTACCTCGTGATGGTCAGCGAGGTGTTAGGATCATGGAGCCCATTTGAGTTTTAGGACTCATATTTTGAATTGTCCTAAATGGATGGAGGCAAAGTTAAATGTTTTAAATTGCTGTATGAAAATGTAACCTCATTACCAACTCTGCCAAAAGTCTGTCTGTTAGTCAGATCCTGGAACTGCCCAGAGGTGCTGTTTGCACTTTCAGTGTGGACAGTGGGAATTTAAATTCACCAAACAGGAGATGAGTATTTCAGTCTTTAATCAAACATCTTTTTCTGGTCTATCACATCAGTAAAGAAAAAAAAAAAATTGCCAATGGCTGTGGTGGAACAGGCACTCATATCCTGGTGGTGTGACTGTAAACTGGTGTAACCTTTTCACATTGTGACTTTGAATATAAAAATAAAAATATAACCACACACATACATATATTTTATATATATATTTATTGATTTCAGAGAGGAAGGGAGAGGGAGAGAGAGAAACATCAATGATGATAAAAGAATCATTGATTGGCTGCCTCCCGCCAATCCTATTAGGGATCGGGCCCGAAACCTGGGACTCTTTAGTCTGCAGGCCGACGCTCTATCCACTGAGCCAAATCAGCTAGGGCCACAAATATATTTTAAAGCAGAGCCTTTCACTATAATGTTTACACCTCTTAACCCAGTTGTGAATTTATACCAAGAAATTAATATGAATGACAAATGTTTTAAACCCAAAGATATCTTTGATATTTTGAGATACCAATTAATATTGTTTATGACCAATATTTAGTAATCTGAATAGAATCATAATGTTATAAACAGAGGAATCATTGGGAATGAAAGGTCTTTTTTTTGTTTGTAATTTTCAAATTTGTACAATAAACACACTATCAATAGGACATAAGTATATAAACAATATTAACAATTATGTTTAAAAATGCATAAAAATGGTCAAGAAAATAATCATAATGTTAATACTTATGTCTCTAGGTGGTAGGATACGGGCATGTTTCCCTTTCCTTTTAAATATTCTTCTGTATCTTGCTCTCCTATTGTACATACACTAGAGGCCCAGTGCACAAAATTTGTGCACAGGGGAGGGTGTCCCTCAGCCCAACTTGCACCCTCTCCAATCTGGGACCCCTTGGGAGATGTTCGACTGCCTGTGGGATCGGGCCTAACCAGGCAGTCGGACATCCCTCTCACAATCCGGGACTGCTGGCTCCCAACTGCTCGACTGCCTGCCTGATAGCCCCTAACCGCTTCTGCCTGCCAGCCTCATCACCCCCTAACCACTCCCCTGCCAGCCTGATCGACGCCTAACTCCTCCCCTGCCAGCCAGATCATCCCCAACTGCTCTCCCCTAACAGCCTGGTCACCCCAAATGCCCGCCCCCCACATATTCCCTCTTTATTAGATAGGGTTTTTTCTTTAACGTATTGGACAGCCCTAACTGGTTTGGCTCAGTGGATGGAGTGTCGGCCTGCAGACTCAAGGGTCCCGGGTTCGAATCTGGTCAAGGGCATGTACCTTGGTTGGGGGCACATACTGCAGGAGGCAGCTGATCGATGTTTCTCTCTCATAGATGTTTCTAGCTGTCTATCCCTTTCCCTTCCTCTCTGTAAAAAAAATCAATAAAATGTATTTAAAAAAACAACATATTGGACAGTGTACCTGCTGTGGTCTTGACAAACCAGTAAAAATGTAAACCCAAACTAAAAGTGTCATAAAATAAACTCCTTAAACAGGAATTTCAGGAGACCTTGGAAAGGTGATATCATGTGGTTGTTTCTTCCTTTTTTCCTTCTCTTTCTTTTTCTTGATGTTTCATCTTTTGTCCTTTCTTTCTTTTCTCCTTGTATTCCTTTTCTGTCCTCTCTTTATCTTAACTTTTTCGTTGGTAGAATCATCAGTACTTGAATTGCTCCGTGGGGGCCCGGGCACCTCCCTGCTGGAGACCTGGGGCTGCCTCTGGGAGGGAATCGCAGCGTGGGGTCGCTGGCGCCTCCCAGCCTGACACCCAGGGCTGCCTCTGGGAGGGGATGGTGGCGTGGGGCCGCAGGCGCCTCCCAGCTGGACACCCGGGCTGCCCGGCTCTCAGCGGCAGTCCTCCCTGGGACTGGGGGACTCTGGCGGGGCTGAGAGGACTGGGCGCTGCCATCTTGTGGCTACCGGCACTGCCATTTTGTCGTGGAGTGATGGTTAATTTGCATATTACTCTTTTATTAGATAGGATTACAATATTGTTATAACTACAAAAAATATAACTTTCAAATAATTTAAACACAAAACACAGCTACTCCTGAAACTTACTTGGCAGCTTGGACATCTGTGCTGGAAAGGTTTCCTTGAGCAATTGCTTTGACTTGGTTGTAGGCAGCCTTGATAACCTAGGACAGACAATGAAAAACTGGTCACCTCTAATCAGTGCTAGCTTCCACAGCAATCAAATGCTCCTCTAAGGCAAAAACACAGGTGGAAGGTTAGCTGCAGAGAAACAGCAGAGTGTCCATTTGGGGTTCTTAAGTCACTATGTGTTCCTTACCTTATCTTTCTAATGTTCCATCAAGTAACTGTCTGTACAACTTATAGTATCTGAGTAGCAAAATTTCTTACAAAAGTGGCAGAGGATGGCAGTAGGGTTTAGTAAAAGCACACAGATTTATCACTGCCTATAAAGAATAAGCACCTCTAAAATTTCCCCAGCCTCTCAAAGTGTAACGTAGTTAATACTGCTATCTTAGTATTCACTAACAAGTAGAATCCATTCAGCCAGTTGACAACCTGACAATACTTGGGAGCTGGAGTTAGAAGAATCAAGTTCCAGTGATGTAGGTGGGCACTTGGTAAATATTTGTTGAATGAGTCAATTAATAAACCTGGCCCACGATTCTCTCCACCCCAACCTTGGCACTATTCTGGGTCTGCTACTTAATGTTCCCCCTAATCACCTAAATTCTAGGACCTTCTATTTCAGCTGCCCATGTCCATAGCCGCACCCTAGGCTTGGCCATCACCTAGAATTGCCCCACCCACTAAATTCTCAATTTGAAGACCCCTGGCCTATGTCTTAAAACATGCTGTCCTTATTTTTCCACTCTGTCAAGATCTCTAGTTCCTTGGTTTGTCTCAATATGTGAGGTCCCTCTGGCTTCACTTCTCGTTAATTCCTTGGTAATATAAATTGTCATTTACTTTCAACATTCTGGGAAAAACTGATATTACCAATGATGTCCTACTTTGATAAGACCTCTCTGTGGTAACTAAAGGGATGTTAATCCAGGGTAGATCAAAATGGTATTCATTGTTCTTTCCTGGCCTCCAAATGTACCAGTTTCTCTTCTTTTTCTTCCTGTTTTCTTGGCCATTTTCCTGAGTCAATTGGTGGTTTGAAATCACCTTAAAGCACGGAGCACCTTAAAGTATAGAGCATAAGGAGCTTCAGTTTTATCCTATGGTTTTTCATACAAAACCCCGATTTCAACACAAGCTATATATTGAGGACTCCCTGTGTCGCCCAAGCTCTCAATTTATATGTCCCAGAGACAACTCAAACAGACCCAGAACGCCACCGAAGTGCTTCCTTCCTCTTTCCTGGAAGCACCGGTGTACGTGTTTCAGTGTCCTCCACAGCAGGGACGCTTTCATGATGTCACAGAGCTCTGCTAAGTCATGGCATTCAAACACTCCACATTTTAACTTAAAAGCTTGTGAGAGTTGATGAGTTTGCAACTTACATCTCCAGCAGCTGCAGCCTGCGAGATAGTATAAATCCCAAAGAGTCCAGAATCCGAGTAACTGGCATTAAAAGCAGAAACCTGAAATATAATGAAACTCAATTGTACATCATTCTGTGCACAACTTTCTTAAGGTTGTCTAAACAAAACTTGTACCTTCACAATGTAAGTAAATAGACCAGCATTTCATTTAGCCAGACTGTCAAGGACTGATGCGTTATCTCTTTCAAAAAGATAATTAAAAAAATATATGTATTTTTATTGATTTCAGAGAGGAAAAGAGAGAGAGAAGCATCTATGATGAGAATCATTGATCAGCTGCCTCCTGCACGTCCCACAATGGGGATTTGAACCCACAACCCAGCATATGCCCTGACCAGGAATCAAACCATGACCTCCTGGTTCATAGGTCGACGCTCAACCACTGACCCATGCTGGCCGGGGAAGAATAATGGTTTTAACTTTTCTGTTTTAAATCTTTCTAAAACAGGTGGAGTACTCTAATTTTTACTGAGTATTCTCTAACCTATTTTGATTATGACTAAAGATGAGCACAAACATGGATTTGTGAACATTATTATTATAGACACAGTGGCTGAGGGGTATGGACTGTGGGTTTTGGCACTGCACAAACCTGACTTCTTCCTTCCGTTGTTGCTCACTTCCTTTCACCAACTCGCTTTCACTTCAGAGACTAAAGTCAAAGCATTAGGGAAAAATTCCTGCTTGGTGGCTGTTACTTATATGTCCAAGGCAGCAAAAAGTGTAGCCTAGGACAACAGTTCCTGCTGTCTGAAGAGTGTTGAGCTCCTGACGGTCACCTGATTGCCCAGGACAGGGCTGCCCAGTGTTGCTGTGGACCATCTGCCTAAAGATCACTGGAGCTGATATTAAGAATACAGACTTTCAGGTTCCTGCAACAGATTACTCACTCAGGTCCCTGTAGGCACAGTCTAGGGCCCACATTTTTAACTAATGTCCCAAGTGATTCTCATGTACTTTAAAATGTGAGACCCAGTGGCGCAGCCCCTATAAAGCTTGAAGAGAGCATAAGAAAAACTGCGCTTTAACTACTTGAATTATAATTCTGAGACTATCCTATTCACATGTCAAATTTCTGACCAAATTTGGAAGTAGGAATTTCTATTAAATTGTCATTGGCCCTAGCCAGTTTTTCTCAGTGTTTAGTGTTGGCCCTCAGACTGAAGGGTCCTGGGTTTGATTCCAGTCAAGGGCATGTACCTTAGTTGCAGGCTCAATCTCCGACCCCGGTTGGGTCAAGTGCAGGAGGCAACTATTGGATGTGTCTCTCTCACATAGATGTTTCTCTCTCTGTGTCTCTCTCCCTCCTTCCACTCTCTAAAAATCAATGGAAAAATATTCTCAGGTGAGGATTAACAAAAATAAATAGTCAATGGACTAAGATTAAACTCCAGCCACTCCAAAGCATCATTAACATACAATGGTGAAGAAAGAACAGAGTACCCTAGCTGGTTTGGCTCAGTGGAGAGAGCGTCGGCCTGTGGACTGAAAGGTTCCGGGTTCGATTCTGGTCAAGGGCACATGCCCAGGTTGCAGGCTTGATCCCCAGTAGGGGGCATACAGGAGGCAGCAGATCAATGAGTCTCATCATTGATGTTTCTATCTCTCTCCCTCTAAAAATCAATAAAAACACACACACACACACACACACACACAAAAAAAAAACAAAAAACCCAGAGTAGAACATGAACCAGGAGAAAGAAAATCTGGAGGAAAACTTAAAAAGCAGCAGCTGAATTTAATTTAGAAATCATTTAGATAATGGTTCTCAAACTGTGCTCCAGGGAACTCTAAGGCTCTGTACAAAAGATTCCAAGGGTTTCATTGTCAATTAACTCTCAAAACTTCTTTAAAAGAAAAATACCTCAGTGTAGGCATTGTAGTTGGGAAACCATATTGGATAAAAAGGCTCCTCTGGCCCAGCCAGTGTGGCTCAGTGATTGAGCACTCAAGTCACAGGTTCAATTCCCGTTCAGGGCACACACTGGGATTGCATGCTCGATCCCCAAAAGGGGGCATGTAGGAGGCAGCTGATTGACGTTTCTGATTGATGTTTTTATCTCTCCCTCTCTTTTCCTCTGTCAAATCAATAAAAAAAATTTTTTTTTTTTTTAAAAAAGGCCTCTGCTAATAAAACCATTTGAAAACTAGCACTCAAGTATTAAACATAGGAGTAAAGCCCTGGCTTGTGTGGTTCAGTGGTTAAGAGTGTGGGCCTGTCCTCATAACGGTCTTGGGTTTGATTCCTGGTCAAGGGCATCTACCAGGGTTGCAGGTTCAATTCTCTGCCCTCATCAGGGCATGTGCGGGAGGCAACCAACTGATGTGTCTCTCTCCCATCGATGTTTCTCTTTCTCTCTCCCTCCTTCCTTCCCTCCCATTTTCTTTAAAACAAATAAACAAAAATGGAGTAAAAGGAGATTGATTTTAATTTTTACTGTTAAAAGTCAAATGGCCAAACACTTTCTGAGGCATAAACCTACCTGTGCCATGTACTGCTGCTGCAATTACGAATACTTAATCCTACAATTTAGTACGTATTACTTTTTTGGGGGTTAATCTTCATGCGAGGATATTTCTCCATTGATTTTTAGAGAGTGGAAGGGAGGGGGAGACAGAGAGAAACATTGATGTGAAGGAGACACATCCATTGGTTGCCTCTCACACTTGCCCCGACTGGGGCCGGGGATAGAGCCTGCAACCAATGTACCTGCTCTAGACCAGAATCGAACCCGTGACCCTTCAGTCCGAGGACCAACACTCTATCTATCCACTGAGCCAAACCGGCCAGGGCATGTGTTACCTTTTAGTAAAAGGCGAGATTTATGCAATCTGAAGAAAAACCAGGGTATATGTGTTACGTTTTAAAGGCTTATCTCTGAATGTCATGTAAGGTATTGTACACTAGGCAAACAATGGGCATTCATTGAGTAATACTCTGTTGACATTTTAAATTCTCTTGATTTGAACATAATTATTTTGAAAGCTTTAGCACTTTCCTCACTGTCAAAAAAAAGGTGTCTTCTAAAGTAGCATGGAGGCCTGGATGGTGTTGCCAATGGTGAGAAGGATCTCAGGTTCAATTCCCGGTCAAGGGCATGTGCCTGGGCTGTAGGTTTGATCTCCAGCCCCAACCGATCGATGTCTCTCTCACATTGCTGTTTCTCTCTCTCTCTCTCTCCCCCCATCCTTTCCATTTTCTCTAAAAATCAATGGGAAAAATATCCTCAGGTGAGGATTAACGAACAAAAAAAGTAGCATGGACTTTTTGCTAAGATTAAATGTCATCATTTTTAACTTAATCTCAAACTGGAGGAGTTTCCTGGTGTATATCTTGTATACTTGATTGGAAAACATGAAGACCAGTGAAATTCAGGAAGTAGCCATAGAACGGAAGGGGACAGAAAAAAACTTAGAAAAAAAGAAAAGACTAATCAGAATTTAGAGAATGTTTAACATTTAAAGCTTTATTCTAAAGGGAACTGAAGTGTAAATTCCCGACTTTTAAAGTATTTTTCTTTCTAGTATACTAGGATAATTGAAAAGATAGTAAGTTTTGGTTTTTGAAAAAGTATTTTTATTGCTTTCAGAGACGAAGTGAGAGGGAGAGAGAGAGAAACATCGATGAGAGAGAATCATTGATCAGCTGACCCCCCCCTTGCATATCCTCCACTGGGGATCGAGCCTGCAACCTGGGCATGTGCCCTGGGAATAGAACTGTTCATAGGTCAACGCTCAACCACTGAGCCATGTACTCTGGCCTGAAAAGACAATAAGTTTTTGACAAACGCACTGAAGTACTAAAATTAAGCCTGGCTGTCCCTTCAACTTTACAAAGATTTTTTGTGTGTTCGTCTTAAAAATTGAGATTAACATTCAGTATATACTATCAGGACTACATTGTAAACACCGAGCATTTGAAAACAAAGGAGAGAGAGCAACTGGGCAGACTTACGTCAAATGGTTGGTGCATCCCCTTGGCAACAGCTTGGTACAGAGAGCTGGTGGCGTTGCTGCCCCGCTTGACATGTGGTCCGGCGCCGAGGACATGCTGGAGAACACTAAATGCATTTGCTTCTGCACTTCCTGTGGCAGCACTCTCTGCTACAAAGGCAGCATGAACAAGACTGTCTCCATTCTGTTCCCGAATTTCACCTGGGCCGTGTCAGGAGAGTGAAAAAGAAAGTGGCGTGGTCACCACTGGTTTTATTCCTCAGTATTCTGTGCCCACAGTATGAACCCACTAAGACGAAGCTTTTCTGAGGCCCACTGCTCTTTCCCTGCCATCCTGCCCTTCCCCCAACACACAAAACACATGTTTAACAGACAACACCCAAGCCATCGAATTCTTTCCTTCCACATTAAGACAGTGGTAGTAAATAATCAGGCCTATTCCACTCTGACATAACACTGGGGGTGGAGGGATTCCTTCTGAAACATACTCTAACAGAACAAAACACTCACCTCCACGGTATCTGGCCTTTGCACCTGATAGACCAAGCCCACCCCTCATGTTCAGAAACCGTTCAGCAACTTGCTTCAGAACAGCATGACTGACACCTATTTCACCAGAAGAAAAAACAAGCTAGAACCAGAATCTCTAAAACACAATTGTAAAACATCGACTATTTTAAAAATAATGATTACACAATTCAAATATTACAGAAATAAACAGTAAACAAGAGTCCGCTCCCAAAATGCCATTCTCTCAGATACCTACTTATAGTTTCTACGTGTTAATCTAGAACTTTTTCTAGGCATGTATTAATATCACCTTCATTTTACTTACAAAATGGTTATTGTATTGATATTTAACTTGTCTTTTGTAATTTACAACTAAGTGAGTGGTCTACATCAAACCTTTAATGGTTATGAAGAATTCCATTATATGAATTTACTTAATCAACCCCTTCTTTATGGACATTCAGGTTTCCAATAGTTGGCTATTAATACAATATTCATTGTGTATCAAAGGATACTTTTGAGAGAGTAAAAAGACAACCAACAGAATGGGAAAATATTTGCAAATAATGTATCTGGTAAGGAATTAGTATCCATAATATATAAGTCTTACAACTCAACAATAAAAAAAACATACAGCCCACCCAGTGTGCTGCAGTGGTTTAGTTTTGGTTGACCCATGAACCAAGAGGTCACTGGTTAGCCCAGCCAGCATGGCTCAGTCGTTGAGCGTTGACCTATGGACTAGGAGGTCACAGTTTCACTACTAGTCAGGGCACATACCTGGGTTGCAGGCTCGATACCCAGTGTAGGGCGTAGAGGAGGCAGCCGATCAATGATTCTCTCTCATCATTGATGTTTCTATCTATCCCTTCTCTCTCTAAAAATATATTTAAAAACAAACGAATAATAAAAACAAAACAAAATCCCTAATACAAAAATGGATAAAGGACTTGAATAGACATTTCTTCAAAGAAGATATACAAATGCCCAATAAACACAAAATAAAATGCTCAATGTCATTAGTCATTAGTGAACTACAAATCAAAACTACAATAGATTTCACATCCGCTTGGATGGCCATAATAAAAAAGGCAGAAAATAACAAAGGCTGGTGGGAATATGGAGAAATTGGAACCTTTGTGCACTGTTGGTGGGAATGTAAAATAGCTCAATTGCTTTAAAAAACAGTCTGGTAGTTCTTCAAATATGTCCTGACAATTCTTCTCCTAGGCATATACCTAAAAGAATTAAAAACAAGGTGTTCTAGTCTGGCTGGTGTGGCTCAGTGGTTGAGCGTGAGCCTATGAAACAGGAGTTTGTGGTTCAATTCCCAGTCAGGGCACATGCCCAGGTTGCAGTCTTGGTCCCAAGGAGGAGGCATGCAGGAGGCAGCTGATCAATGGTTCTCTCTCATCACTGATATTTCTCTCTCTCTCTTTCCTTTCCTCTCTGAAGTCAACAAAAATATATTGAAAAAAACAAAGAAAAACAAAGTGTAATAATCTAGCACAATAACCAAAAGGTAGAAGCAACACACATATCCAGCTGATGAGTGGATAGATAAAATATGGTGATGGAATATTTTTCAGCCAGAAAAGGGAACACTGGTACATGTTACAATATGAATGAACTTTGTAAATGTTATGCTAAGTGAAAGAAGCCAGTTACAAAAGGCTATGTAAAATATGATTCCATTTATGTGAAAAGTCCAGAACAGTTAACTCTGTATTGACAGAAAGCAGATTAGTGGTTGCCAGAGAGGCGAGGAGGAGGTGGAATGGGGAGTCACTGCTAATGAGTAAAGGGCTTCTCTTTGGGATGATGAAAATAATCAGAAATAACAGTGTTATCAGTTGCACAACTCTGACTATACTTTAAAATACGGGTGAATTTTATGGCATGTGAATTATTATACCTCAGTTAAGCTATTACTTACAAAACAAATGAACCAAAAAACAATATTGCAAATAATCTCATGCAACCAGTTTGCAAACCTGATCAAGTGTTTCTGCAGGTTAAATTCTTAAAAGTAAAACTGCTAGGTCTAAGAACATAAACATTTAGAATTTTAATATACTAAAATAGGCCCCCCAAAATGTTATATCATTTTATACTCCCACCAACAACTTTTGAGAGTGCCTACTATTTCCATATTCTGGGTAATACTGGGCAGGGTCAACCTTTTAATTTTTGCAAATCTCACAGATAAAAATTTTCTTAATTATTAGTGAGGCTGACCATCTTTTACCATGATAATTGACCCCCACCCCCCACACACTTTCCCCATGAGTTTGTTCATGCCCTTTGTCTATTTTTCTATTAAATTGTTCTTCCTAAAAAAACAACAAAAAATCTTGTACAAGTTCTCTGCCTAGAGAAACTTGCCCTTCGTCAAAGGTTTCGCAAATACTTTAATGAATTTAAAACTAGTAGCTTACAAAGTTAAGTGATGGATTTTACTTTCCAAGAAAACACACTTGCAATTAAAATCTCATTACATACTTCCTGTGAGACATAAACAGGACTGAGGTGTCCCATTTTGTTCAATCCTGTGTTCACCTAATTACAGTTTAAAGATTACTTCTTAAAGAAGCAAACTGACATGTAGGCAATTCCCACTTACCAAGTCCAACCAAAGCCATTCTTGCACTTGTAAAATGGTTCTGAACATAGTGATGTAACTGAGGAAGTGAAAAACACCCATTAGGTGATATTGGTATAAATACGTAAAAAGCTGTAAAAACTTAAAACTGCAGTTCAGCAGAAAAACTCTCACTTAAAAGCTGTATAACAAATAATAAGGGACCACCTGGATTTTTTTAAAAGTACCGCATAAAACAGGGGTGGGGAACGTCCAGCTCACGGGCCGGATAAGGCCTTCAGAATACTCTCGTCTGGCCCTGCCAAGGCGTTAGGGTGGGTTAATTAACTGTTTGACCAAATAGAGCAGGCTCATTTTTAAGGTGATAATTTTTAGGGCCTGCAAATGAATATAATATATCCAAACGGCCCTTGGCAGAAAAAAGTTCCCACCCCTGGCTTAAAAACACCAGAACGTAATGTGTTGATGGTTACATAACTGTGAATATAATGAAAATTCTGAATTGTAGACTTTAAGTAGGTGAACTGTATGGTATGTGAATTATACCTCAATAAAGATGTTGCTGGGGGGGAAAAAAAAGAGTAAAAAAGAGAATAAAAAATTAGAGCACATCCTGGCTTGAACCTGAAAAAAATGGGATCTAGTTTATGATTTTAAGATAATGTAATTTAAGCAGCATACCAGGTTTCTTTTGTCTTTATGCAGGTAGTACTAAACCACTATGAACATTCTATAGAAGGGCTAACAGAATTACCCTACTGTACCTCTTTCACCCATCTTGTCATGAGCTTACTGTTTATACCAGGGTTTCCAACCTGGATGATGAAATAATTATCTGGAGGACTTAAAAAACAACACTATCTCTGTTTCCCCACCCCACCCCATTCCCAGGCTCATACACAAACGGATATACAGTAGAACTCAATGTGGAATCCTAGAATCTTTATTTAAAACTACCCACCCCACCCCCAACCCCTGGTGACCTGAGAATCAGTGAGATTTGAGAATCACTGGTTTATAGTATAATTTTAGACCTAATATACAAAAGTCAGACTTAAACATGTATTCTCAACAGGAGCACTATGGCTCAAGGGAATGAAAATTGCTTCTTCAGGGTGAGAAAAGAATCTTATTCCTTTTATATACAGAGTACAAATAAAGATACAGTGCATAAACAGACAGTGTATCTGTGGTATTAAAAATTGGTTGTGGGGGTAGAGAAGAAATGGCTACCAAGGTTCCTTGGTAATGGGTTATAATGTTGAGAATCACTAGGCTAGGGAAGCGAGACTGAATTTTTAATCAAGTTATCAAATTTTTGTGCTCTAAAATGAACGGTGTCTATGAATACAGAGTTGCCTTGGAGATCCATATTCTTTTTTTTTTTCTATTGAGGTTTTTCTATTGAATGCTGCCATTGCTCAAAGTATTCAAGTACTAATTTCTTTAGAATTTCCTTTAGCCTAGGGACACATTTCAAAAATGCTAATAATTTGAGACAACCTTGGTGAAGATTTTGGTATTTATCTATGAGATACACACTTTATTACTCTTTTTTTTAAACTAAAGTATAGTTGACACAATACACATTTTGTTTTTTAAAAAATGGGACCTTTGGTATATCCTGTTCATAAATTGCCTTTTCTTCACCTGACAATACACCATGGAATTTTTCCATATCAATTAATAATATGAATGGTTGAATAGTACTCCATTTTACAGCTATTTAGTTGAATAACTATTTCCCCAATGATACACACAGGAAAAGGTCTAGAAGACAATAAATAAACCTACATATTCACATTGACTGCCTTTAGGTATATGAGACATTTTCCTTCATTTTGCTTGTCATTGTTTTCTGAAATGAACAGGCCCCTCTTATAATAAAAACTTTAAAAAGTTAAAACATACAAAAATTGTTCTGATAGAATTTTAGTTAAAAAGCTTATGGGGGAAAAAAAAAAGCAAGTGTATTTCTTAAAAAAAAATTAGCAAACAGCTTGGCCCGTATTGCAGGAGGCAGCCTATGGATGTTTATCTCATTAATGTTTCTCTCTCTCTCTATCCTCCTTTCCTCTCTCTCTAAAATCAATAAAAACTTATTTTTTAAAAAGTTAGCAAATAAACCCAACATGGCAGATGAATGTTCAGTTTAATGTGAAAAGAAACCCATTTTATTTTTTATTTATTTACTTATTTAAAAAATATTTTTATTGATTTCAGAGAGGAAGGGAGAGGGAGAGAGAAATAAAATATCAATGACGAGAGAGAATCATTGTCGGTTGCCTCCTGCACACCCCACACTGGGGATTGAGCCCAGAGCCCAGACATATGCCTTAACGGGGAATCAAACTGTGACCTCCTGGTTCATAGGTTGATGCTCAACCCAAGCCACAATGGCTGGGCAAAGAAATACATTTTAAAACGTAATGTGTTCCACATTACCTCATCTGGTGTCACTTTTCCAATCCTATAATCAGGACAATACAAGGAATTAGCCAAGGCATTTCGGTAAGCTGCAGCATGCAGATTTTCAATGATATCTGAAAAATAAGTAAAGAAGCAGTTATGGATATATAATTTTTAAAAAGACAACAACATTTTTAGAACTTAAAAAGCAACTAGACTATAAAGCTTTGGTCGTCTTATGGCAACTTTTATTTATGTTTATTTTGTTAATCTTCACCTGAGAATATTTTCTCCGTTGATTTTTAGAGAGAGTGGAAGAGAGGATGGAAAGGGGAGGAGAGGAGAGAGAAACATCAATGTGAAAGACACATGGATTGGTTGCCTCCCACACATGCCCCGACTGGGCTGGGGGTCGAACCTGCACCCCAGGTACATGCCCTTGACCAGGAATCAAACCCATGACCCTTTGTTGAGGGTTGATGCTCTAACCAGTGAGAAACACTGGCCAGGACATCTTATGGCAACTTAAAAAATTTTGCCAGTTGAAACTGCTGAGAAAAGTAAGAGATTATACATATGACAGTAGTTTCTACACGTTAGAATCCACATAAACACTTTTCTATCTACCTGGTATTATCTGGAAAGTATAAAGGAAGTCTGACTTGCCACAAGACCTTGGACAAATCATTTAACCTAAATATTATTTACTTCTAGGTTCCCTCTCTAGATAATGAGGGAGCTGTCTGGGTAAGAGGTGCTAGGAGAGTGTGAAGTTTAGGTCCTATCACTAGCTTTCAGGGGTCAAATGCTATCCCCACATTGTATTCCTCCCCAGTGCCCTGGTACTGTCCCTGCTTCCTGCTTGAGCCTTTGCTTGAGCTATGTCCCTTTCACTTACTTATTGTTGGGCAATCTTCCTATGCCAGGTCCTGTGCAAGTGCTGGCAATACAGAGACGAGTCTATCCTCAAAATGCTGAGAGAGCCCTAGCTGGTTTGGCTCAGTGGATAGAGCGTTAGATTCCAATCAAGGGCACATACCCAGGTTTTGGGCTTGATCACCAGTAGGGGGCATGCAGGAGGCAGCCGATCAATGATTCTCTCTCATCATTGATGTTTCTATTTCCTATCTCTCTCTCCGTCTTCCTTCCTCTCTGAAATCAATAAAAAAAACAACCCAAAACAAAACCAAAACGTTGAAAGGAAAAAAAAAACGGTGAGATCAAGTATTATGGGTATGATGTCAATAGTACATCAAAAGTGCAGAGGGACATGGGAAGGCAGTGGGAACTAGATAGGAGTTAACAGAAGTAAACCCTGGGATGAATGAGTGGGTGTTTGCCAGGTGAGTGATTTGGGAATGGCATTTCAAGCAGCAGAGACGACGGCGTAAAATATGAGGACAATTTGATTCAAAGGGGGACTGCAGCTAGGAGGGGCGGGGAGAGCAAGAACCAAGGGAGGCAGACAGGGCCAGGCCACGTCCATGAGCACATATGCTGTGTGAAGGAGCCTGGGCTTTCTCACAGGAATTAGAAGCCTTTAAGGGATTTTCACTGGTGTCTGTCAGAGGGATCCCTGCACTGTAACGGCAATGGGAAGATGGGCTGAGGAGTAAACCTGCAGCAGACGCCTGCCAGCAGACAGCAACTGCTCAGGCAGAAAGAATGAGGACTGGAGCCTCACTGCTACCAGCGGGGAAGAAGCCACTCTGTACACACAGGTCGTCTTGTGTAAATTTTACCATTCTATCTCTAAAGTATCTCCCCACAATATATACACACTTTGAATAATTAATTCCAATGGGTTCAATCTGAAAAGAAAGAAACATCAATTGAGCTCTCAGCTGTTAACTGTGCATACATTTTTTGGGACACCCTGTATTTCTTTGGTGGAAGCTGGGAGTGACAAAGATCATACTCCTTTGTGACACAAAGTATTACCGTGCAATAGTGTCAGCTAACATGAACCAAGCACTCATTATATTGCACACACTTGACAGGAGACGAGGGTCTGCATGCTGCCTTTCTGTTTGTCTCTGTGTATTAGGTAGATCTGCTAGGACTCCCCAACTTGTTATGATGGATCTTGGACTCAGTGGCTCACTCTTCCAGATCACCGGAGCTAGGGGCTCCAGGAACGTCTCTTGTGTGGGTTATGTGCGCCCTCCTATTGTAATTGAGTCTTACATGCTGTAGGCCTGTTCGTGGGTGGAGTTAGCCCTCAGGTTGGCTGACTATAAGGATAAACCTCGATCACAGTGTATGAGTCGCTGTGCAGGGGCCGCCCACTGCCGCCCACCCCCCTCCCCCCCCTGCCCCCTTGGAGTTGTTCCCAGTGGGGTCTGGTGCCTGTTGGAATCCCCCTTTGCACGTGCACGTGCTGTTCATGTGGCTAGCTGGGTTGAGCTCTGGTTGTGTTGGTTCTGGGTCCACTTGGGCGGGTTTTGGTGCAGGCTGATGTCAGATGTTGCAAATAACTGGCCTTGGGCTACCTGTTTGGAGCTACCACACTATTCACTGTCTGTGGCTGCCTCTTTTGCGCTTGGGTGTGTGCGGGAGGGACCAAGCTGTGTACAAGCCTTGGCTTCCTCTGGGGGCAGATCAATGAAAGGTCTAAGGCACCCTGAGGTCTGCCTACTCCACCACCCTGAGGCCATCTGGTCTTCCTCCAGAGCCTTCTGAAGAAAGGCTGTGGAGAGGGCCCAGGCTGCCTGCACCCACAAACACTTCCACGGGGTATGAGCTCGGCAGGGCAGGGGGACAGGAGTTGAGAGGACCAATTGAGCGGGTCTCCTGCGACAGGCCTGCGTGCGGAGCGAAGCGCATCCCATACAGAGCCTACTGGACCTGAGTGGTCTGCCTGCACATCTGCTGCTACCAAAGCTGTGTGACTTCCAAGTGGAGGTGCCTGTTTACACATGTTTCTCCAGTTGTACTTGTCAAGGTGATATAAGCAAACACTGCATCCACATAAAACATGAGCACAAAGAAAGTCATTTAAAAAATTAAGTAGCTTGCTTTGGAAAGACCCAATAAAGGTGGGTTGGCTAAACAGTAACAGCCATACGTAACAATAAACAACATCAGCAGCACCAATAAACTGCTGCTGGATTTGGTGGGAGCAAAACAAACAAATGAACAAAACACGGGGTGGAGGGACAGGAAAATGCCTAGGTTTCCATAATCAATATATTATCAAAGATGAAAAATTATCAACAATATACATGTTTAGAAACAAAAGAACAAACAATAGATTTAAAAAACTGGACAAATTTATGGAAAAGGCATGTTCAAGCCCAAGTAGAATAAAACTTCAGTGACATTGTTTTTCCTCTCTATACACTCATCTTCTCAAAAAACCAGTATCTTAGAAACAACTGACGTAATCTGAAAAGGCACTTACGAGCCTGTGGGTTCTGAAGAGCCACAGCTTTGTCAATCCTCAGCTGAGACTGAAGGGCAGCCACCTCCCAACGGCGAAATTCAGGTGCTGTGGTGACATTGAGCAGGAACTCCATCAGAATCTCGCTGGAGAAGACATCAGGATACAAGTCAGGAGTCAAACATTTAACACCAACATCCATTCTATGGAACTAACACCCTCAAACTAAACTTTAACCTCGTGGCAAGTACACTGTTTTAAGCACTTGGCAAGTCATAACCCAAAACCAAATCCAGAGGTCACAATGCCACATTTAGAACTGAGCAGCTCAGTATTCCTTTAAAAGCAGACACCCCAGCCTGGCCGGGGACCGAAGTTGGTTGGGCATTACTCCAATACGCCAAGGCTGTAGGTGTGGCAGAAACACGAATCAAACAATGAATGCATAAGTAAGTGGAACAACAAACTGATGTTCTCTCTCTGAAATCAGTGACTTTTTAAAAAGCAGATGTCCTAGAACATGCAGGTGCTTACATGTCATCCCGCAGGCATTCCGCAGTGTAGGCCATGTTTTCCCTTGTTGAAGTCACACTGCATCAGAAATAATTACAGTGAATTATTGGGATCAGAAATTTCCCCTTATACCTTTGTTAAACAAACCAGCTCCTTTGAAAATAAAAATTATTCTGAAGTATAAAAATATATAAATAATATATTCATCAACTAAAATTTTAAAAATATTTAAAAAGCACCCTGACTGGTGTGGCTCAGTAGATAGAGCATCGGCCCATGCACTGAAGGGTCTCGGGTTCAATTCCCAGTCAAGGGCACATACCTGGGTTTTAGGTTCAATCCTCAGCCCCGTGCATTTGCCGGAGGCAACCAATCGATGGCTTTCCCTGCACCCTTTCTTCCACTCTCTCTAAAAATCAAAGGAAAAAAACCAAACAATCTCCCTCCCAAAAAACTATATTGTACATCTGAAACTAATATAATACTGTATGTCAACTATAATTGAAAAATGAAAAAATATTAAAAAGATATTTTAATAACAAAAAAACCAGCAAATAATTTAATCTTAAAAAGGAAATCCTGACATATTACACATAGATGAATCCTGAAGACATTACGCTAAGTGAAGTCATAAAGGGACAAATACTGCATGATTCCACTTATATTAGATACCTCGGTAGTGAAAACAGACTGAACACAGAGAGGTGGCTGGCAGGAGCTGGGAAGGCGAACACGTCCCCATTCTGGAGATGCATGTTGCTGATGGCTGCTCCATGCCCCTTACCATAGACCCGCACACTCAAAAGTGACAAATTTCATGTTATGTATATTTTACCACAACTTAAGAAAAAAAAAAGACAAGTGAAGTTGCAAATCTTTGTATCTTTCCCAGGTTAATTCCCTTACTCTCTCCCCCTCTAGAGACAAACATATTCGTAAGCATTACACATTATTATTTTGCTTTTAAAAAAATTATACATGCCTCATACTTTAAAAAAAATCTTGAAATAAAATTTTCCACAAGACATTTTGTTTTTAGTCTATGTTGATATGTAGCTCTAGCTCATTCCTTAGCTGCTGTGTAGTAGTCCCATTATTTGAGTGTATCATACTTTACCCATTTCCCTAAAAGTGGCCACTGAAATTGTTTCCAGGCTCTACAAAGACATCTTTGTGCATGTGGATTGAAAAATGCTAGGTTTTAGGATATGCTCATTTTCAATAACACTAGATATTTCTTGATTCTTTCCGAAGTAGTTATATCAATTTATACTCCCACCAGCTGTAAAAGACAATCTCCATCTCCCATAACACTACAACACAACACTTAAAAACTGATGGCGTGGCATGATAGCACACTACTGAGTACCAGTAAAGATCGCTGCGTCTGGCTTTCTCTTCTGGTATTAGCTGTTCCTATCCTTTGTCCATCCATCTTCTCTGAGGTTGTTTTTTTCACCCTAACTTGTAATTATTTTTCCAAACAATCCTCTCCATGTTAATGTATGTTGCAAATATCTACTCCCAGTTAATTAAATTTTTACTTCAAAGCATAAAGATGATTTACATTTTGATGTAGTCAAATTCATTAGTTTTTTCCTTCTTTAAGAAATTCTTAACCACCCTGATAACAGAATATTTTCTGGTGTTTTCACTATTTATTTACTATTACTTATTTTTAACAAACCTTAATTTACCACCGACTGCTTCAATTCCACGGGTTATCTTGAAAGATGATGCTCCTTTTGTAGTCTTAAAAGAGAAAGAACAATTGTTTTTAGTAGTTTTTTAATGCTGTTTGCCAAACAGCACATTATATCATAACTTACTATTTTACTGTCATTAGATTCAAAGGGAACTTTACCTAAACAGTGGATCCTTTTGAGTTTAAGAGTTATAAAATAAAGTTCACCAAAAAGCACAAGTATAACTTTTTATATCAAGTACATTTAGGCAAAAATTCCATTATCAAATACAAGCTTACTGGGTTCATCAGTCTTTTCTGAAAGAGATTTGCATATGGGAAAGAATAATTTTCTTTTAATTTTTGGTACTTTAAAACAATTTAATTGGAAAAAAAAACTTTTCTTTTATGCTCTAGCATGAACATTCAGAGGAACACTAATTTAATACTTCTCTGTGGTAAATATCCTGTGGTTTTTCATGTTATATTAGGGGACTGTACAGGGTTGAATAGTGTCCCCCCAAAACTCACATCCACTCAGAACCTGTGACTGTGACCTTATCTGAAAGTAGTGTCTTTTGCAAAAGTATTTGAAATGAGGTCACAGTAGATCAGAGTGGGCCCTAAATTTAATAGGAATGGAAGAATCAAGTAAGAGGGAAAGTTGGACACAGAGACAGAGGAAATACTGTGTGACAGGCAGAAATTGGAGCGATGCAGCTACCAGCCCAGGTACACCAGGACTGCTGCCACCACCAGAAGGAAGAGGCGGGGAAGACTCTTCCTAGAGCGGGCAGAGGGAACTCGGCTCTACTGACACCCGAGTGTGACTGCTGGCCTCTAGAAATCCGAGGGTCGTTTCTGTTGTTGAAGCCACTCAGTCTGAAGCACGTGCTATGGTAGCCCCAGCAAACGAATACAGGTACACTGCTTTTCCTTCCTGCAGGACCAGGAGACCACAGCATTTCTAAACAGGATGAGGTAGTGAAGGTGCTTACCAGACTAGACGCAAGACGAAGCAAATGAGAGGTTCCTAAGTTGTTCGAGTCCTCGTACCTACTGCCAGCTTTAACGAACAAACCAATTCTTGATGCAGGAGCATAGTTTTCCAGAGACGCAATCACTAAACCATTTGGCAGTTTGGTAAACTGTATTTAAAATAAAGCAGAGATGTGATCACTGTCTTCATATTACCCAAGACAGAAGGCACGTCTAGGTTCCGGGGAGCCACTCCGTGAGACTGACCTCGAGGTCCTGAGGATGCACAGGCGCTCCTGCAGGGGCAGCCGTGGCTTTCACTTTGGGAGCAACTTTGAGGGAATAAAATCTCTAAAGATACAAAAAAGAAAGGTTACACACATTTCTCAAGAACACAGCATACCCTATCCTAGTGTGCCCAGCAACCGAAGGCGTTCAGTGGTAGAACTCCGTGGGAAGATTTGGCTGATGAACGTACCATGGACTTATGAACCCACCATTTTAGCCAAGCCTCTCCTAAACCTCTATTTATTTGTGGAGCCTGAGGAATACCAAGTTCTACATACTCACTTTTACTATGTAAAGAATTACTGTGTTTTCTTAGACCTTTTAACTACCTTATTAAAGTGTCAAGAGGCTCTTTCTAGCTCTAACGCTTTGACATTATTTTAAAAAGTGTGGCATTGTCACAAACCACACCCTTTTTACAGATTTTAGAATTACTGCTTCTCTCATCTGCTCAAAGAGTCTCGTCTTTTTAGTCTATTTTCCAATTGAAATAACATCTCCTTAATCATTTAGTCACTTTTAAAAAAGCCAAAGTATACCAAGGAAAACTTCTACCAAGCACCAAGTATTTCCCACAGTATCTTCACTCTTCTGTGTGCTACACTGAGACGACACAATGAAGGGTTGTATCTTTTTGACTAATACAAATTATATCATCTTGAGATTAACAATAGCTCATCCACAGCAGAATCTCAGTGTGTAATATGCAGCCACTGATAAGGTAAAGGGTCATCTTAAATGTTGGCTAATGATCTAAAATGCAGAACTTTTCTTAGACAAATGATATACCATGACCCAGAATTTATTTGACCATGCCTAAAGTTTATGAGGTTACTAGTGGATATGCACATTAAGAACGAATAAAACATTGCCGAAACCGGTTTGGCTCAGTGGATAGAGCGTCGGCCTGCGGACTCAAGGGTCCCAGGTTCGATTCCGGTCAAGGGCATGTACCTTGGTTGCGGGCACATCCCCAGTACGGGGTGTGCAAGAGGCAGCTGATCGATGTTTCTCTCTCATTGATGTTTCTACTCTCTATCCCTCTCTCTTCCTCTCTGTAAAAAAACCAATATATTAAAAAAAAAAAAAGAATGAATAAAACACGGTACTGCCAAAATCAAATGATCAAATGTGAACGACAGAGGGCGCTTTATTGTGCTTTCAGCAGCAGTGCACTAACTGGTTCCTAGTTTTCATTTGCTGCAAGACTTTGTAGCAGTGATAAATTACAATTAGCTTTGCTTTATCATCAATTTTGTTTGCTGGTTGTGGTATAGTTAACCCTATTTGTGACTTTGGCTTTTAATTATCCAAAAATTAAAATTTAAGACACGTGGGCATAGAAGTTCAAATATGAGCAATCCATAGTTCTATTGCCAAGGGAGAGTTAGGCACTTTTCCTTCAAATGTGCCTGAACAGCGACACTTCGTTGGTTATGTGTTTCTTATTTGTCCCATTCAAATCAGCTGTAAAGAATTATCCTAGCGATTACTAGGTCATTTAAGTAACAAAATTGGTATAAATTTATTCTTATGTAAAATATGTTATCATTAGAAACGTTGATAATTACTTTCAAGTTTACTGCAATTTGTTTACCTTGGTATTCTCCAATTGTTACTTTTGAGGTTTGTGTTTTTTTTTTCCT